>NC_071095.1:27273229-27639896 GCF_027358695.1 Spea bombifrons | reverse complement strand
TGCTTTTTTAAAGAAAAATGTTTTTTCTTTAAAAAAAACACAAAAAAACATTCTGCCACTCTGTCCTCTCCCCCCCCGAGATACGCTGCCACTCTGTCCTCCCCCTCCGAGATATGCTGCCACTCTGTCCTCTCCCCCTCCCCGAGATATGTTGCCACTCTGTTCTCCCCCCCTTGAGATACGCTGCCACTCTGTCCTCCCCCCGATATGCTGCCAATCTGTCCTTGGCCCCCCCCACCCAATTTACCAGAGCAGACTCCCGGGTGTCTTAGGGGGCTGGAGGGGGACATCTATGCACATACTGTATACAACTCCTGGTACCGGCACTCAGCGGAAGTGCCGGTACCGGAAGTTGTATATGCGTATTGCGTAGGTGTCTTCTGGCGGCCCTGCAAGACACCCGGGTGTCTGCCCTGGTAAGTCGGGGGGGTTAGAATGCATCGTGCGCACGTTCACCGGCAACGGCGCATCGCCGCTGCTGGTGAATGTCTGTGCGATGTGCTTAGACAACCTCCCGTGCCAGTACTTCCCCCCCCGTGGGAAGTGCTGGTATGGGAGGCTGTCTGAGCGTATCAGACAGTAGGATACAGGTACTCTGCATCGCTGCGGGGGATCTGTATCCTAACCCCGCTGCCTGCCTGGTGCCCGGGACTTCATGTCCCAGGCGTTGGGCGCTAGACCCCGAATCTAGGCCGCACCCCCACTTTAAAGACTTAAAGTGGGGGAAAAAAGTGTGGCTTATATTCGGGCCAATACAGTATATATATATATATATATATATGTCTATAATATATATCTATATGTATATGTATATAATATGTGTATATATATTTACTCATACATATGTACATATGTGTATATATATATATACATGTATATTGTTTGAGATAAAGAGATAGAGATAGGGATAGAGATATATCTCTACCTGTTATCATATACATGTTTTTATAGATATATACTTAATAATGATATATCTCTACCTCTATCTCTATATCTCTATCTCTATACATATATATGTGTATATATCTATTATACATAGATATATATATATATATATATAATACATAGATAATATGTGACTGTATTTTATACATACATTATTTAAATATATATATATGTATATATTATATACATGTATATAATACATTGTTATATATATTATATATATATGTATTATATACACATATATATATATATATATGTATTAATGATGTATGTATATGTAATATATATATATACATATATATATATATATGTATATATGTATATATATATGTATGAGTACATTATCTATTATATATATATATACACAGATTATGTACATCTCTCATCTATGTATATATATAGTTAGTTGTATATATATATATACTTACATACATATATATATACACATATATATATATACATACACATACATACATATATGTGTATATATATATATATATATATATATATATAATCTTATCTATGTATATATATATATCTTATACATTATACATACATATATATATATATATATGCATATGTATATATACACATATATATATCTATCCTCTGTGTACATATAGATATATATGTATGTATGTGTGTATATATATATATGTATGTATGTGTATATATATATATAGATGTATGAGTAAATAGATAATGAACTCATACATATTATATACATGTGTGTGTATATATATATATATATATATATATATATATATATTATAGAGATGTACATGACCTGTGTATATATATATATATATATATATATATATATATATATATATATATATATATACACACACATGTATGGGTACATATGTGTGTGTATATATACATACATACATATACATATGCATATATAATGTGTATATGTATGGGTAAATATATATGTACATATATATGCATATATATATATATACTCACATGTATACATCTATGTATATAAATATACATAGATACAAATATGTGTATATATAATGTATGTGCATATATGTATATATATATATATATATATATGTATATACATATACGTACACATACACATGTATACATATATATATACATATCAGATATTCATCATACATATATATGTGTATATAAATGACTACATATGATTATATATGGTATATATACATATATATATATATGTACCCATATGTAGATAATATTTTACATGTGTATATGTGTATATATATAATCTATCTATGTATATATATATGTATATACATATTGAGACATAGATATAGATATCTATATATGTATATGCATATACATATATATGTATATGTATATATACACATATATATGTATTATATGAGTAAACGATATCTATCTGTTTGTATATATATTAATATATAAAGACATACACACACACATATATATATCATATACATATATATATATACATATATACACATATATATGTGTATATATGTGTGTGTATATATATGTGTGTATGTATGTGTATGTCATAGATATATATATATGTATATGATATATATCTATCTAATAAACCTATATAAGTATATCTATCTATCTGAGATATATACAGACATATATATATGTACACACACATATATACATATTATATATTTATATGATATATATGTACATACATATATATACACATATACATAAATACATATATATATATTGGTATATACAGATGCATATATATATGTATATATAGAGGTATGTCTGTATATATATAATATATATATATAACATACATATATTCATATATACACATGTATATATATGTACATGTATGTATTATATATATATTTTTTATATATTTATAATACAATTATATGTGTGTATGTATGTATGTATATATATATATATGTATGTCTGCATATATCTAATGTTTAATGTAATATATATATACATGTATGTATGTATATATATATGTATGTCTATATATATAATGTATAATATATATATGTACATGTATGTATTATATATATACAGACATACACATATATACATTTAAATACACATATATATAGATACACATTATATATATACACACATACATGTATACAGACACATATATATGTATATGTATGTGTGTATACATGTATAGGTGCATATATATAATGTGTATCTATATTTATGTGTATTTATATGTATATATATGTATGTGTGGACATATATATATGTGTATGATTTATCTATGTATATATGTATATATATGTATATATTATATATCATAGACATATATATGTACATTATATATATCTTGATATATAGATGTGTTTGTATGTATATATATGTATATGATATAGACACATATATCTAAACAGACATATGTATATGATGTATGTATATATATATGTGTGTGTATATATATAATATATATTAAATACCTATATAATATATGTAACCGTGTATATATATATATATTATATACATACACATATACACATATATATATATGTGTATATATACACTGATAGAGAGGTAATTATATACATACCTCTCTATCTATCTATCTATCTATCTATATACACACATATATGTTTATGTATATGTGTATGTAAGTATCTATTTCTTATATGTATGTCTGTATGATATATGTATATGATATATACTATATGTATATATCATATACATACATATATATCTATCATATACAGAGACATATATCTTGGTATGTGTTATATAATATATACACAAATACATGCGAATTTTGAAGTTTTCTTCTGAGGAAGCCAGTATAGCAGTTGTGAAACGTGTCGAGAGACAGCGCTGATATTATCCCGAGAGAGTATTCTATACAGTGGATCTGGGACTTTGTTTTATTTGCACTTTTGCACACTATGATATAGTTGTGCCTGCAATAATTAGCTTTAGAGGATATTAAATTCTGCTACTACTGAACCCTGATGAGCCTCACGTATTCTGCAAGTTTGTGAGTGGATGTTACAGCCATTTGTATTTTTAATTTTACAAACATATTGTAGTATTAGTGTTGTTTTTGTTTTCTCGTCATGTATATATGCTCCTTGGTTGTCTTGTTATATGTATATACATGCAGATACATGGATAGATGTATGTATATGATAATAGATATATACATATATACCTAGCTAGACAGATAGATATATATACATCTATCTATCTATGTATTTATGTATACTTATAGATAGATAGATGGACATATATGTGTATATATCTATATATCATATATATACAGACACATATATACATATGTATATATGTATCTGTGACAGAAAGCAGGGAATGATAATGGGAGGAGTGTTTATTTCACCTTATATATTGCAGGGTGGTTACCCTTAATAGATGTATTGTTACCAATGTAAATATTATGAATGTTTGTTGTTATTTGTGTGTTTTGGGTCCCTGGGGTGGAGCATTTGGAGAGTAGGGCGGGCCAGTGCGCCACTCTCCAGTTTATGAGCAGCTGAAGACCAGCAGGTGGGAATCGAGTCCTGAGATTATGGGATACTCTTCTAGCACATACCTGTAACCACTAATTGATGGGAGAGGCAGTTAAGTAGCCTCCTGGTCGCAGAGCACGAGAGGGATCATTTGGCTCCCTGACAGCAAGAGTGAGAGAGCTGGCCAAACTACTGACTGCTGCAATTATTGCATACAAACTGTTATTTTGTTTGTTGGGAACGGATAAGCCGTCCAACTGTAGTTAGGTTGGAGATCCGTGTATTAGTTAGTGCTCACGAGAGCAGAGGGTTTTGGTTTGATGTGTTAATTTTTCTGTTAAGCCTGTGACAAAGCAAAATAGGTGCAGCCTTTTTGTTTTACCCTCCTTGTGTCTGAGCTGTCTCTGCAGCCTGAAAGACTGTGTGTAAGTAAAGATTCCTGGATTGAGTATCAAAGTGAAAGATATATTGTGACATAATACCCCATCTATCTATACATGTATGTATCTATCTATATATATGTACATCTTTATATATAGATAATGTGTGTGTGTGTATATATATATATATAGAGAGAGAGAGAGAGAGAGAGAGAGAGAGATTTATATACATATACACATATCATATCTCTCTATCTATAAGTCTATGGAGCACCATGTATATATGTGTATATAATTGTTGTCCTAATCATCACCATTTGATGAATTCCTTTTTTGATATTCCCCCTTTGTCTGTCTATATTTCTTATCTCCATCTCATTTTATTCTTTATTGGTTTACATTCATATTTGTACTTTCCTTTTTCTTGGTTTTAATGCACTGGTCATTAAACACACATACATTATTTTGTTTTAAATATGTTTATTAAGTGTCTTTGCCTTTACCTGGGGTGTCCGTTTAAACATCTGTGCCCGAGATGTCCGGAATCCTTAAAAGTAAAATTGGAAAGATAAAGGAAGCACTCCTTCATGTTTTTGTAATTATCTTTATTAAACAGGTTGTGGAGGAACAAAGATGCAAGTTGAGCCGTGAGGGAGTGGAGAAAAACGTATAATGACGTGACTACGTTGATGTGTGACCACGCTGGGATGATGGAAGTAGTGCGATTGCGTCAGTGCGTGATAATGTGATGACGTCACTGCTTGAGGACGTGATTGGGTTGGAACACCACCGGGAACCTTCAAAAATGGGACAAATGGACGAGGATGTATAGACTGCAGCTTTATTTTCTTTGTTTTATTTGTATAATATCTGTATTTGGGTCTTGAAGAAGTCAACGAGTTTTGTGAAACGTGTTGAGAGACCTTTTCCATATGGATGTATCTTGTTTTGTTGGATGCTTGTTTCCAAATTGCGCTTTTAGCATAACATTCCTGTTGTGCCAACTTACTTGTGAGTTTATTTATTATGAAATAAACATATTTTCTACTGCACCATTAGCGCTTCATTAGCTATATTACAGGATTTATCTAGATCAGTCGCTATCTGATGAGCCTCTCTTACCAGTTATTCTTGTGAGTGCAATATCTATTCACGACACAGATATTTAGTGAACTTGCTACACTATTGTATTGTTATTTTTGTCCACATGTCCATGCGCCCCATGTTCAATCTACTGTTGTGATACACTTGTGAGGGGTGTTGTTTTGGGAGCTCTGGAACCTGTGGGGAGTATATATATATTATTATTTTCACTTCAGATACGTGAGGGTGTTGTTGATTTTTCTGACATTTTATATATCTATATCTATATGTATATATGTATGTATGAGTAAATAGTTATATATATAACTAACTAAATACTTAATACATGTGTAGATATATATATATACACATGTATTATATATATACATAGAAACACACACACATATACCTATATATATATATCTATACACAAGTATGTATGGTTATACATATGTGTATATATGATGTATGTATCTATATGTAGATATGTATGTATGTGTATGTATGTATGTATGTGTGTATATATATTATATGTATATGTCTATGTCTATATTTATATATATACATATCTGTGTATGTATATATATATGTCTATAATATGTGTGTATATGTATATATATAATACATATATACACATACATACATATATACATATGTATAGGTATATTTATGTACTCATATATATGTGTTTAACTATTACATGTATATATATATTCATAATGTGTATATACATACATAAAGATATATATTTATTATAGATCAATATACATGTATGTATCTATAATCTATGTATGTATATATATACTCATACATATGTATATATGCATGTATGTATATACATAGATATATACCTATATCTGTCTATTTATGTATGTATGTATGTCTATTCACTCATATATATACAAGTGAATATATACGTATATATCTGTGTATCTCTATACTATTGTCTATGTATACATGTGTATTTACATATGTATTGTTATATCTATCTATGTAGGTATGTATGTATATATCTATTAGGTATATATATATATATATATACACACATACATATGTGTATGTATATCATATACATATACATCTATGTATCTATGTCTATGTATGCATATATACACATATATAATCTAAAAACATATATGTATGTGTGTATATATAATGTATATACGTACGTAATGTATGAGTAAATGTATTTACATATACATATAAATACATACATATATATATATGTATATATATGTATATAATACATCTGTGTGTGCATATATGTATGTATATGTATATATATATGTAGGGATACATGTATATATATGTATCTATATACATGTATATATAGCTATATATGTTATATACACGTACATTATAGATACATATCGATATCTATATATTACATATATATGTATATAGTATACATACATACGTAGATATATATGTCTAATATATGTATGTGTATATATATATATATATATCCATGTATCTGATTGTATATATATATATATATATATACAATGTATATGTGTATGTGTTCTATATATGAGATACATACACAGATACATATACATTTCTATATGGAGATATACACACGTATATAGGAGTGTATATATGTATAATGCCCATGTATATATGTTCCATATATAAATGGATATGTATGTATATATATATATACACATATACATATATATATTATACATGTATATATAATATATATACATGTATAGATCTATTATATATAATCAAAACCTATATAATGCCTATCTATTATATATATGTGTACATATCTATATGTATACATATATATACATATGAGTACATGTATATGTATATATATCCTAGATATACTTATATGTATATATCTAGGTATATCTATCTATGTATCTATCTATGTCTGTATGTATATATATGTATATTGATCTATGACTTGTATCTATAAACATAGATGGGGATATATAATATACACATAGGTATCTATGTATAATATATATTATACATGTACTTTATCTATATATCTGTATGTATATATCTATCTATCTATGTGTGTATGTATATATATGTAATAGATAGATATAGATGAGGGGATATACGTATATATCTATGTATATATGTATATTGATCTATGGCTTCTATCTATATATATAGATGAGGATATATATGTTTATATATATCTGTATTATACATATACATATCTATCTAATTATGTATATCTAGTAATTATTATAATAGATATACATAATTAGATATCTAGTAATTATTATATCTGTATTAGATATAGATGTATATATTTGTATTATACATATAGATCTGTATATATAATATATTTAGTAATTATTATATAGAATCATGTATCTATTATATATATAATTATATATCTAGGTATATTGTATATATATGTGTATCTATATACAATATATAATAGATATGTGTATATTATATATCCCTATCCATGTATATAGATAGATATACAATAGATAGATAGGTTACCATGTATAATAAACTACATATATATATATATGTATATTGATCCATGACCTATAATACATAGATATATGTATATATGTATATGTCTCACTTATAGATGGATGGATGTCTAGTGAGCTATGATCTATGTATGTATATGTATTAATTACAAACATACATATACATTATAGATATATCTATATATATTATATGCATGTAGATATATATACTATATATACTATATGTATGTATGTATATACTATGTATGTGTATGTTATATATGGATATGTTGATAATGTCTGTCTATGTATATATACATATAATATACCTATAAGTGTATATATGTACACATGTGTACCATATATACATACATATATGGATATGTGCATATATCTATGTATATATCTATATGTGTAACCATTTATAATATATATGTGTATATATATCTGTGGGTGTATATATATATACACATTACGTATATATATACATATTATATGTATTCATTTATACATATGGATATGTATGTCTGAGTATATATGTATCTATATACATAGATGTATACATGTATATATATATACATGTATACATCTATCTATATTTGTGTATATGTGGATATGTGTATAGATAATATATACATATGTATAATTTATAAATGTATTTACGCATTCATACATTGTATGTATGTATATCTATGTATGTATATACATTATATCTACATAAATCTGTATATATATATATACATAATGTGTATATAATGTAGACATATATATCACTATTACTCACATATATCTATCCATCTCTGTGTATATACATATATATACATATACACTTTATATATGTATATAATTGAGATAGTGATATCTCTGTGTATATGTGTATTTGTGTATACATTGGATATATATACTTGTACATATATTTACCCATACATACATATAGATATATATATACATACATAGAGCAATAGATATCTACCTATAATGTAATATATACGTAATATACATACATATGTGTATATATATATATATATATACACATATACATGTATGTATATACATATGTATATACATGATGTATATTGATCTATGATCTATCTCTATATATATAGATGGGGATATTTATGTATATGTATATGTATATGTATATCAATTCTGTATACATATATATATACATATATACACATATCTATATATATACAGATTGATGTCTAATATGATATATTTTGATATGTATATATATACACCTTATACATATGCTGACATATATACATGATATGTACCCATATATACATACACAGATATAGATATATACATACATAGATATAGGTTTATATCTATGTATGTATGTATATCGAGATAGATATATCTATCTCTGTATGTAGATATGTCTGTGTAAATATGTGTCATTTATAATATGTGTCTATACTTATATATCCCCCTAATATGTGTATACACATGTATATCTATATCCCCCTAATAATAACATATATACATAATATATGTATATGAAAGCTGTATATTATGTGTGTATATATATATATATATACCTATATCTATATATCTATGTATGGGTACAATATACATAGACATCATAGATAGGTATACCTATCATATACATATCTACCATACACAGAGATCATATAATAGATATATCTATCTATCTATCTATCTATCTATCTATCTATCTATCTATCTATCTATTATGCATGACTCCATATATACACATAGAGATATGTATCTCTATGTATATATATGGAGTCATGCATAATAGATAGATAGATAGATTGATAGACAGACAGATAACAACATAACTATGTAGCTGTCCCTCTCATATGTGTGTGTGTGTGTGTGTGAGTGAGAGAGATACATCTATATCTATATCTATATTTGTATCTATCTATATAGAGTGCTCTATATCTCTCTCCCTCACACACACACACATATATATACATATGTATCATAGATATATCCCCATCTATATATATATATATATATGTATATATGTGTATATATGATCTATGTATATATATATATGGGATATATAATATATACATTGTATATATGCGTATATATATAATATAAATATCTGTACGTATATAGGTATGTGTATATGATATATATCCTTATGTATGCATATATATATATATATGCATATCTATGTATATGTATATATATATATATACATATATATGTACAGATTTATATACATATATACATGTATATCTACATATATATAACTAACTATGTATATCAGTGTGTGTATAATTTATATATATATGTGTATATATGTGTATATGAGTAAACATGTATATATATATATACATATCTACATCTACATGTGTAAATATAGACATATATCCAGATATAACTACATATATATACATATATAGATGGATATGTAGATATATGTATATATATATATATGGAGATATATATACACATATATGTCAATATATCTAATATGTATGTATGGGTATATATGTGAATAGATATCTGTATATCTATCTATATCTGTATATCTATATCTATATGCATATTTTTTCGTACATATATGTACATACATACATATATACATACATAGATAAATATATACATACACATATATACGCATATCTATATATATATGTATATATGGATATATATCTATCTAGACATATATATGTCTATCTAGTTTTACTCATACATACACAGATAGTGTATATATATATACTGTTATATATACACTATGTCTAATTATATACATAGATCATAGATCAATAGACATCTATGTATGTATGTATATATAATATATAGATATCCCCAACGTATATATATCTATATATATATGGAAGATAGATGGGGATGGGGATATATATGTGTGTATATATATATCTATATTCCATATATATATATACACACACATATTTCTATATACGTATATAGAAATGTGTGTGTATATATATATATATATATATATATATATTATATACACACAGTGGTAGATAGATAGATAGATAGATATCTATCTATCTATCTATCTATCTATCTAACAATGTATACCGTACAGATATATAGGTGTGTGTATACACACACCTATATATCATATACATATATACATAGATCAATAGACAGCTCTATGTACTGTATATCTTATGTATATAATATATACATACATATCTATCTATCTGTGTAGATACTATATACATACATACAGCATTAATATATTTATAAACACCCACATCGTTAGATAGATAGTAGATAGATAGTAGATCTACTATCTATCTATCCTAGACACATATCATTAATATATAATCTGTGTATGTATGTATGTGTACATAGATAATTAACTCATGTATACATATATATATACACATACACATACATGTAACTATATAGCCGTATGTCTGTATATATGTACAGGTATATACATGTAGATAGATATCTATCTATCCGTCTATCTATCTATGTGTAAATACATAGATAGAGCTATCGCACTATCCTCATACATATACATATATATATACACATATATTATGTATCTCTTATACATACATATACATATATGTGTACTTGTATCTCTATATATGTATGTATGTGTATGTATGTATGTATGTATGTACATATGTATTCACCCATATGTACATATGTACATAGACATATCTACCTAACACATACATACATACACAGATATATATTTACTCATATATACATTACATATAGTGTTGTGTATATGTATATCAGATAGATACATGTGCATATATGATGGAAACTATCTGTGTTGATATCTATATATGTATAATATATAGCTGTCTTGTATATATTATATACATGTACAGATTTATATAGATTAATACATATACGTATGTTCCATACACGTACATTACATATATATACACATATACATATATCCATATGAATTATATGTTTACAATACATACATAGATATGTATCTATCTATCTATCTAAATGTATGTGTACACATAGCTATGTATATATACTGGATATGCATCTCCGTATATACAATAGATAGATACATATCTATCTAACCGAGATATGCACATATACTTACATACATAGATATGTCCATGGACATATACATAGATACAGACAGATATACATACATAGATATCTATCTATCTATCTATGTATCTATCTATCTATCTATCTCCTCGTTTTCTCTTGTGATATAATCGGAATGAATATGATACCTCCCATCACAACGTCCTATAAGAAAGCCATTACATTTAGGACACCCACTTGTTTTCTTCATCTGTTACTTTGCGTACCGGACTTAGATATCTATGTATCATCATGACTGAAGACAAGTATGCATGCATGTATGTATGTATGTATGTACCTACCTCCACATGTTATTGGTTCTCTGTCTCCCTCCTGCTCCTCTCACCTAGTTCTATAGACCCCAAAATAATATTGCACAATTGATGGTGAAACAATAAAATTAGACTCAAACAGCTACACAATCACTTCTTAAACAATCAATGACTCAAACACCTTTGCACCAGCAATATATACATTCAGAGCTGTGCTACTACAAACTACTAACTTGCTCGTCTCTCAAAGTAACAAACAAACAAACAAGCTCCATCATCATCAACACTTGTAATGCACATACTCTTCACCTACTTGAACGGAACATTCATACCTTCATAACCCCCCCCCCTCCGTATGCACACATCAGCGTAATCATTATTAGTAATATTGTGGACAACAAGCCCCAAGTAGCTAGAGCTCATATTTCACCTAACCCATCATCAGTGTTAATTTGTTGGTTTGTTTGTTTGTCAGTCAGCTGTCCGATGTCATGTGCCCCTAACAACTAATCAAGCGAACATTTTATTAATATTATAGTATATTTATTTATTATTATTATTATTATTATATCTTTATCTTTATTATATCATCATCATCATCATCATCATCATCATCATCATCGTCATCGTTGTGTGTGTGTGTGACGACTACAACACCACACACATCAAAAGCCCATTCCTCGGCAACACAGGAACAAAGCCACTCACCATTCACACTTACACTCACAAACTAGGTAATCAATCACTCAATCAATCAATCAATCAATCAATCATCAATCACATCTCTACACGCTGACTTGTACAGTTCCAGGCTCGCTGACATGTATTTCAACAAAAAAAACCAATACATATATACCGTTACTTCCACTCTCACTGCCTGCCACATCATTGTGAATGGTGAAAATAAGCTGCACCTTGCACATTCAAACTCGGCTACTATGCAGATATTAGATTCCGCCTTGCAAATGTCCGGATCGTAAATGAAATCAATCCGTTCAGAAGACTGCAGCAGTTCAGCCTGTGAATCATACAGTTGATGGTGATTTACGTACCTACCTCAGAATCAGCTATCTACATGACATTAACCCTTACCTGCCCATTAACCCTAACTACCACTAAATTAACCCGATCACCATCACCTCATCCATTAACCCTCAACACCCCATTACCCAAAACAACCCCTACATTCTTAACATGTACTCCACATAAGGTTTGTAATAAACTATTAGACTTGACCGGCTCTTTACAGTTGAATGTACAGCTACCACAACTAATCACTAATAATCCATTATAAAACCATTGCCAACAAAGGTCATTAGCAATGTTTTCAGCCATTTCTATCAATTATAAAATGAGGGTTTTTGCAGAACAAACACTCTGTAAAATACTCCTCATTATCATATCCATTTCACCTACTCACAGCAGCAGCTCCTGCTTACCAGTCCCTCCCTGTAATCACTATGACAACTGGCCCTACCCCTTCCTTCTCCCAGAACCACATGGCTGTGACACTCATCCAACTGATTGAAAATTAATAATTTCGCCTGCTGTAAGTAACGTGAGGTGATGGGCTAATTTCAAAGCAGTTATGATTAGTGTGGTGTTTAGTGTTCATCTAGAAAAAGCTATGGCTAGTGGGGTGTTTAGAGCTCATATGGGGCACTTCTGCTTAATGGGGTGTTTAGAATTGTCCCAACTTTATTCCAATTAACGAGGAATTTAGGGTTAACGTAACCATAACTACTCCTAACAGGGTGTTCAGCATTAATGTCAAGGGGATTGGGATTTAATGTTATTATTATTATTATTATTATTATTATGATCATCATCATCATCATCTTATTAACATATTCTTATTAAGTTAGGTTAACTTAACATGCAGTTAAAAGTACACAGGCCAAAACTGACAATATTCAAAACCCTAGAAGAAGCATAAATGAGCCCAGTACTGATTTCTACAACATATGCTGTCAGTGTTACACAAACTCTGCGACTCTATAAAGGACTATGATATATCTGGAGGCATCAGGCATACAGGGTATATTAACCATATGTGGCGATGACAGTGTTAAATGCCTGGGGAAGATAGAGTCATAAATCAAGTTGCATAAGGCATATCTGATGCCACATTGGCATATCCAATGTACCATACCTGGTGAATATAGAGTGGTGTATCAGGGGGTATAAGAAGGCATATAAAGTGCCACAGTGGCATATCTGAGGGTACAGCAGAATGACATATGTGGGTATAAAGTGGAGTGACACATGGGTGTACAGTGGAGCGGCATGTCAGAGAAGCAACGTGGCAAGCATGTTTCTCTAGTAATCAATCTAGTTTAGTCTACAGATTCATTTTTACCTCATTTTGTTATCAAACCATTCAATCAATCAAATCAATCAATCCATTCATCACACAGACTAGTTTGGTGATATTACTCAATTACCTTAAGTAATACTTGCAACCCTAGTTGATTGCAAAGGCCATCATGCTTGATGGGGTCTTTAGGGTTAATATTAGGGGCAATTAGACTTCAATAGGGGATTTAGGGTCAATTTAAGACCAGTTGGGATTAATTGAGTGTTTGGAGTTAATTTAATGCTTATGACCAACTATATTCAAATTTCAAAATCTTAATATAAAGGGAAACAAACTAAGGACAATCTAAACCCTGGTGACACTGCAGATAATTAACATAAAATCATACATTTGTAAATGTATCTGTGACATCCTCTGATTGATTCAGATCCCTGCTCAACAATTCTCTGCCATTAGTGACACCAGTAGAGTAGAGAGGCACGAGGGTTCTTTGTCTTAATTAAAGGGGCACAGCCAATCGGTATGACTGCAAGGAGGGACTTCTAAACAAAAACTCTCCTGTGAGTCACACCAAACAATCCAATAATTCCAATCATTTCAGTAAACACACCCAAATATTCCAATTCACTGTTATGATCCAAACACCCCATCACAGCTTCATAAAAAGATAGCAATACATTCCCCCCCCTCATTTCAATAAATGACCCCCTATATCTACCTACACCATTCCTGTCAAAACCAGAACCACAGGATCAATCCATAAGAAAACATTACAATAACATAAATACCAATTTGTATTGTGAATAAATACAGCCAATCTCTCTAAAGATTTTATTAAACAATCATACAAAGTTATACATAGAGACAGCCACTCATTGCTGATGACACACACACACAGCAGCTCATAAATGTACACACTGGAAGAAATCCAAATGGAACACTTGCTACCGTTGGCCACTATATCTACGGAATCATTGGGTTAACATAACAGACTAAAATCCACATATAGAAAGAATAGGTGGCTTGACTTCACAGGAAATAATAATATACTGCAAAAGTGAAGAATCATCACATCCCACTGTATTCTTCCAATCTTCAGTACAAACATCATGTCAAAGATTTTATGTTTGCCGCACCACACGCTTCATCCGATAGGATCCCACAAATGCTTCCGACAGCACAGTTAACGCGTAAAGGGTGTTCTGCTCTAGCTCCACATCTATAAATCACCAATCACGGAGGTGGAAATACTGAAGGTTCCTCTTCATCAGAATCAAACTCCACATTCTGGTCCTTTACCCATTTCCCCGTCCCATCTGGTATCCATCCAGAGCTGTAACAGAGGAAACAAACAATGGCAAATCAGGTTTTGACTACATGTCTCTAATTCTTCATATATATCACATTCTAACTCTTCAGCTAATGGTATCACAACAAAGCTCACTCGCTCTTAGGGATATTAATGAGACAAAATAGGCAAAACCAATATTTTATCACATACGCAATATGAGAACGCTATCAAATATTGTACTACCACATCCACAATATGAATTTAAGGATATTTTAGCTACAATCCAAAATCCTTTCAAATCGCCCAATATTAACATTCAAATCACATAGCTATCACCAAGATAATCAATCAAACATTTAAATATTGTTTATTGTAAATACAATCTATATATCAGTCAAACAGTGCATAATATAAAACACAAACTTTGTAAAACATGTCAAAAATGAATCATATTGATAACTATCAATAATATACTGTATTTGAATTGAATTACTACATTATGAGTCTAACACACAATTAAGTTCCATCCCACTCAGCAAAAAAAATTTCATACTAATCAGGGCAGTAATAAAGATATCACTATCCCTCTAATATTATTTCAACTATTAGGACAAATTCTAAAGAATTTAATTGTGTCTAAGAGTCTTAGTGAAATTCCTAATAGATGCAAATAATGTCAATCTTCATCTACAGATAAAAATACCTTTTCATTATTGTCATTATCACGGGTTATAAGCTGCAGTCTCACAAGCCGTCATATACAATAATGCAATATAGTACTTCCCAGAAACAGGGAATTCTATACGAAGAAGACAAAATTCCCCTCTATTCAGAATAATTAAACAATTAGAATTACCACCACTTGTCGCTGTTGTCCAACTGGTCCTTGTAGAAGTTAATCCAGGTTCATTGGCAAAAAATTTAGTGGAAAAAGAATATAACTTTCTACCAGTTAGATAGGTTACAACTCAAACTAACGCCAACAGTGAAATATGGTGCCAGAATCTTAAGATTCAAATTGGCTGGGGTAAATTTGGTGAATAAGTCCATCAGGGTCTGTCCATTTCAGGGGGAGATCTTAAGGTCTTTTTATTTTAACAAGACATAAGCCCTGTCTTTAAAAGCTTATTATCAAAGCCTGCACCTCTTAATTGGATTTCTCCAATCATAACGGTAGGTTTTACCCATTATAATTAGGATTTCTACTCATATTTACACCGTTGTCATTTCTTAATTTACCTGTGAGAGACACTCTGGTCTAAGAATGAACTTAAAACCATTACATATGTGTTTGGAATTT
The DNA here is from genome assembly GCF_027358695.1 of Spea bombifrons. Lineage (NCBI taxonomy): Eukaryota > Metazoa > Chordata > Amphibia > Anura > Pelobatidae > Spea > Spea bombifrons. The sequence goes on along the minus strand of NC_071095.1, from coordinate 27,622,371 downwards.
ACCCTTGGTCCCCCTTATCGCCAGATGTTACTTCCTACATAATAACTCAAGTCTTGGTGGTATTACGACGTATCCCCCATTCCAATTTACATTCCTAAGTATATGCAGTGTCTACTCCTTAACTTTCTCATGGAGGATAACATTCATAGGATCATATATACGCTAAAACATCATTATACATAAATACTCCGTTGTTCTCAATTATAGAGGGAACAAAGACAAAAAATAATCATCACTACATGATTAACTCAAATAAAATGGCTCTAACTCCATTTTTTGTTCATGTAAAATACAGAATATATGGAATACATGTTTTCTATCAGAAAATATCTGACATCGCACAGTCTCACCTTGAAAAACCTAGATACGCTTTACATTGATACACTATTCACAGGAAAAGACAATAATCTCTGAACCAACATAGCGCTAAAATATAGCTACATTTCACAAACCTTTGAAATACAAAAAACCCCTGGGATTGAAGGGGTTAGACACTCAATTACACACACTTCACTTAACGGCTGCCACCTACCTCTTCAGTTGCAAGTAGTGCTCCAGGACTCTGCCCCTATCTGTTTCAGAACCGCCACCATTCCCAGTCACAGATCTCTGCACTCTGAACTTTCGGTTGCCCCTGTTGACCCGTGGTATTCTCTCCAAATCACCATCTGTATAACAAAGAATGACTTTATTATAGAACAATATATATTTCAGCCTATGGGCCCATCTTCTCACCTTCGAGACTCAAACCGGATATATAGTAAGGAGCATTACTAGCATCACAACTGTGCTGTTTCTACTCCTTTACATAAAACCTCACCCACAGTAACTCAAATTAGGCATAACCTGAGATTGGACAGAGGAGAAAAAAAACACACAGAGACTAGAACTCCATTCCACTGAATATAAACCATTAACTAAAACTGTCTGCCTCCAGTCACTCAACTGTTGCCTTCTCCAGGCAACTACTTTCACTTTCACACCAAAGGCTGCTATTCATTAATATTTTCCAGAAAACCAATGTCAGATACCTTAATTAAATAAACATTATCAATATCAACTACCCCTACGTCACCTTATCCTAGTTACTCATTTCTAAGTACCATATTTGCCCCATAATAACAAATCAGATTCTGGTGGGTTTTCTTATGTACTCCAAATTAGGGCTGCAACAACTAATCGATAATGAAATTGATTGGCAATGAATTTAATTATTGATTTATTATCAATTAGAAAATGAGGGGTATATTTCAGAGTGTTTGGTGTGAAAAAAACACTCACTATATAATCCATTTAGTCTGACTCACAGCAGCAGCTCCTACTTACCAGTCCCTCCCTGTAATCACTGTGACATCTGGCCCCGCCCCTTCCTTCTCCCAGAAGGCCAGAACCACATGGCTGTGACACTCATCTAACTGTAAGGATAATATTTATATTTGGGCTACTGAAAGTTGAGGTGGGGTTCATTTAGGGCACTTATGGTTAATGGAGTGTTTAGGGTTAATTTAGAGACAGTTATGGTTAATGGGGTGATTAGAGTTCATTTAGAAGCAGCTGCAGTTAATGAGGTGTTTGGGATTATTTTGAGGCAGTTGTGGTTAATGGTGTGTTTAGGGCTCATTTAAGGGCTCTTGTGGTTGACAGGGTCTTTAGGGTTAATTTAGGGGATGCTGTGGTTAATGGGGTGTTTAGGGTTAATTTAATGATGAGCACTGAGGGTTACTTTGATTAATTTCATAACGTTTACTTATTGTGCAGTTAAAGATAAAATGGGGACAGACTAAAGGGAATCTAAATCCTGGGAGCCGTGAAGATTAACCCAGTACTTATTTATAAAAGTGTGGTGTCATTGTGCTGTGAACAAGTCTGTGACTCTATGAGGGGACTATGAGATATCTGGGGGGGGTATACGGCATATCTGGGGAGGACAGAGTGACATACCTGGGGGTATAAGGCATATGTGGGGAGGGCAATGTGGCATGTCTGGGGAGGACGAAGTGGTGTATAAGGCGTATCAGGCACAGTGGCCTATGTGGGATGCAACGTGGAGTGGAATATGTGGGAGGCATCATGGCATATCATGGCATATCACTTTTTATTAGCCACTGCGAGGCACATCAGTGCACACAGAGATACAAACAATGAGTTACAAATCATTAGCACAACAATGTAACATCACAGCAATACGTATAGGATCACAAAAGCCAATACAATAAACTGCCACAATGATGCAACAGTAATGTCAGTTCAAACAATATAACCCAAACATGGAAAAAGTACTGACAAGCCCCCCAGCAGGTTTTCCATTTATATCATACCAGAAAAGGGAAAAAAGAAGAGAAAAAGGGGAAAATAAAGAAAAAGACGTAGGTAAAGAGGGAAGGGATCCACAATTAGAAGATGAATAGAGAAAAAAGGAGAAAAGAGAAGGAGGAGATGGCAACTCCCACAAGACACGTGGCTAGTTAGAGAAAAAACAGGGACGACTGGGCAGTAATATCTGTATGAACAGCGAGCCATGGTCCCCAGACGCCAGTAAAAGAGGGCATCTTATCTCTAGATTTAGCAGTCCAATGTTCCATTACAATAAGGTCCCACACAGCGGATTGCACTTCTGTTAACATAAGTGGGTTCCCCTTCCATTTCCTACCAATCGTTAGCTTAACCGTAGCACAGAGGCGATGAATGAGATCATGATTATGACGCGATAAATTCAGCTCTGAGGCGTCCATCACCAATAAGGCAACCTCCAGAGTCCCAGCGACGGTAAGACCCAAAGCCTGGGAAAGCTGGTGAAAGGAGTCTCTCAAAAGCAGTTCAATGGGCAGACAGGACCACCACACATGCACGTAAGTACCCAAAACACCACATCCCCTGAAGCAGGTGTTATCTGAGGATCAGAATATACAGGACAGTCGCAATGGAGAAAGGTACCAATGAGCTAAAACCTTGTACAGTCCTTCCTTCACAAGCATACAAGCAGTTAATTTAGGCATGGTGGAGGCTGCCTCATCCCACACCTCACTAGCATAGTTCGTGTTTAAGTCTAAGTGCCATCTGTGTCTATATGAAGGTGGCCCACAAAACCGTGCCGCAAGGAAGTGGTCGTAGATGGTAGATATAGCGCATTTCAGACGTGTAACAGCCAGGAATCGCTTTTCAAATGGAGCTGCCACAGCCAAGCGGTGTACCAATAAACAGGAGTGCAGAAAGTGTCTAATCTGAAGATAGCAAAACATCTCCGAGGATGGAATCTGTAGTGTCTCACCAAGCAGTGCAAACAAGTTGACAACCTGCTGATGGACCAATTGGCCTAATCTCACAATTCCATTCTTCAGCCACCACCCAAAACTCCACGAATAGCCGTCCCACCAGGAATGCCGGATTATAAAACAAAGGAGTCAAGGGGGAGGTAGCACTCTTGAGTTGGTAAGTCAAACGACATGACCTCCAGATGGCAAGGGAGGTCTTCATCGACAATAACGAGAAAGCAGTAGGAAAAGCTGAGACATCGACCCAAAGTAGATGTTGTAGTTGACGATGACAGACAACACTGCTTTCAATGTCGACCCACCAGAGAGCGCCTTCCGGAAGGGACCACAATTCAAACTGCAAGATCCTAGCCGCCAACTAATAAAGGAAAAAGTTAGGGGCATTGAGCCCCCTCTTATGTTTGGGCACGTACATTGTACGTCTGTTCATTCTGGCACGTTTAAAATTCCATATAAAGCGCAATACAAATGCTTGGAAGGAATCCTAATCAGATCTGCAAATAGGAATAGATAAAGTGCAAAACAAGTACAGGAGCTTGTGCAGAATGTTCATTTTGACTGCATATATTTTCACCAGCCATGAGATGGAATAGTTGGTCCATTGGACGATTTCCACACATAGTGAAGCCAACAGCAGCGTATAGTTAGCATGGTACATGGACAAAGGCAAATTGGTGATTTGGACGCCCAAGTAGGTGAGCGATTCAGGCCTCCAAGTACACTTAAAGCAGGTGGTGATAGAGTTCAATACTTGGTCGTCTAGGTTAACATTTAAAGCCTCACACTTAGAGTCATTCAGTTTGTAGCCCCAAACTGCAGAGAAGGAGTGAAGAACAGAGTACAAATTTGGAAGGGAGACGAAAGAGTTGCTGACGGTAAGAAGGACATCGTCGGCAAACAGACTGAGTTTATAATGACGTTCCTAAAGCTGCACTCCTGTGACATATGGATTAGACCAAATCACAATGGCCAGTGGCTCAAGGCAGAGAGCGAACAGGAGAGGCAACAGCATGCAGCCTTGTTTAGTGCCATTAAGCACATTAAACAGCAACGACTCATAGCCCATCTTAGCCATCAGGGAGTCATACGGTGCTTCAATACCCCTAAAAAAGCGACCGTCAAACCAAACAACCACAACACTTCCCACATATAGTGCCAGTCGACGCGATCAAACGCCTCCTCGGCGTCCAACACTAGGAGCATCATCGCCTGTTTAGTCAAAACCGCCACCTCAATCAGATCCAGCGTTCGCCTGATATTGTCCAGTGCCTCCCTGTGAGGTATAAAGCCAACCTGATCTGGGTGGATTAGAGGTGAGATAATAGAGCTCAATCTTGTCGCCAATATTTTCCCATAGAGCTTGGTGTCGGCGTTTATGAGCAATATAGGACAATAGCTCCCGCAGTTCACCGGATCTTTCCCCTCTTTATGGAGCTCAATAATCCTGCCAGTGAGCATCTCCTTGGGTATTGGCCACCCATCCAGAAAGCCATTGAAAAGGGTGAGCAGTCAAGAGTTCAAGATCGGTGAAAACTTCTTGTAATATGAACCTGGCAAACCGTCAGGACCCGGCACCTTAGAGGCTTTGGTAGAGGACAGGGCGCGAAGGAGCTCAGCTTCCGTGATAGATCTGCTTAAAATAGTAGAGTGATCCGCAGACAGACACGGAAGCAAAATTGAATCCAAAAATGCAGAGATATGAGTAGGACCAGTCTTATTGATTGGGGCTTTGTTGCCATCATAGAGAGACTTGTAGAAAGTAGCAAATTGCTCCGCAATATCTACTGGATTAACCCAAGTTCGTTGGCGACTGTTAATTAGTTTAGATATATTTTGAGTCTTCCTCTGGGCACACAAGCGCCTCGCCAGCATCATGCTCAGTTTATTCACTTTCTCAAAAAAGATTGGCTTCATGAGATTGAGGGAGTGAAGTACCACTTTGCTAGGGAGTACGTTCAATTCCCCTCGCACCTGAATAATATCCCAAAGGGACAAGGCACACAAAGTCTGTTTACGATGGGCTTCCAGACGGGATAACTTGTCAGTGAGCGACTGCAATTCTAGTTGACACGCACGCTTACGTCTCACTGCCAGCTTGAGGAAGGAGCCCCGTATGAAAGCCTTATGCGCCAACAAAATCAGAGACGGGTCTACTCCCGGACTTTCGTTGAACCAAATATATTCCCGAAGATCTCTTTAAATTTCCTCCACCACAGAGGGATCGGACAGTAAGAATTCATCCAACCTCCAAGAGCAATGGGTAGAGGCGGCTTCAGAAAAGACAATCACAAATTCCACCACTCCGTGGTCACACCATGTGATAGGGTGAATTGAAGAAGACATGCCCGAGGTAACCGTGTTCTGTCTCCAAAAAATACAATCAATGCAGGAATACAATTTGGGCAGATTGGAAGAAAAAGAAAACTCAAACATTTTACATGGAAGCTATCTCAAAGCATCTACCAGGGCCGATGTGCGAGCAAAATCTCTAAGGTGTTTCATGTTGGGCAAAGCAGATTGCGTGATGCAAAGGCCCTTACTGTCCATAAACGGGTCCCATATTGAATTGAAGTCACCCCCCCACAATTATGCGATGTGAGCCAGAAGGCAATAAGATATCTGACAGTCAGTTGTAAAATGACGCATCACTTGCGGAAAGTGCATAGACATTCAAAAGCACCATAGCGTAATTGCATAAAGTCCCTATTAATACAAGGAATCGTCCCCATTTATCTATTAAAGTCTCAGCAAGCTGGAATCCTAGAAAAGTTCTCAAAAAATACTAACACCATTCTTTTTTTGTCTCAGCTGCGTCGCATGGTAGTGCGTCCCAAAGGACTTGTACCAGAATGACGGGATATAAGATTTACAGATATGCGTTTCCTGAAGCATGATGATATCGCAATGATGTTTCTGGTTGTAGCAGAACGCAAACCACCGTTTATGCGGAGTGTTGAGCCCCCTCACATTGTGAGAGAGAATCTTAAACTGTCTTGCCATCAGGGAGGAGGAGGCGACGCTGACCGGACAGAGCCCGAGTGACTGTGCTCAGTGGCCACAAGAGGGGTCGCCATCACCACCCCAAGAGAGAGAGGTAAGAAAGGGAAAGGTAAGTAGCAGAGAGAGAAGAGAACAGAATAGAGGAGAGAGAAGAGAAGGCAAAAATAAATACATATGGGTAACAAGGCTATCACCTGGCAACGGGTGTCACCTAGCCCAAACTAAGTGTCAGGACAAGCAACTGACAGGCAATACTATGACCACACAGGTCTATAAGGGTAAGTAACTAACCGCAGGGCCGTCAACGCCCTCCCAACAGCCCAAGCAACGAAGAAAGGAAGGTAGTGATATAACCTTCTCTGCCTAGCAACAAACAGTGTACCGTGAAAAAGTGCACCTCCCGGTAATAAATGGCAAGAAGAAAGCACAACAGAACAGTAGCACGGGACAAAATGTGTGGTAAACAAAATGAAAACATGTGTTAATAACAACAAAAAATAAACATTGGATGTGTAGAGTGCAAACAGATACTTAGTTCCCCCGAGCCACACTCAGCGCCAAAACAGCAGGAGAAAGTCACTCCAGGTGGAGACAACAAAGTCGACGGCGACAAGGAGGCCAAACCGGCCCGTAAACGGAGAGAGCTGAGTTACAAAAGTCCAGACGGCAGCAAACGGAGAGGAACCGATGAAGCCAGCCAAATCAGATCACGGCAACTCCAGACTCAGCGCCACTAGCAGGAGCGTCTCGTGCAGTGGAAGATGCGGAAGGGTCCGTCCATGCCTCCAGGTTGGTAAGGGGCGCCTCCTGTCGCTGCGTCCTACAGCCAAAAGGTAGAGGTGGCGGGTCCAATTATCATAGCAGCATGTCGGCAGCACTTAACAACCTGATAGTCATACTCCTACCAGCACGCATAGCCTGGAGAGCAAATGGAAACCTCCATCTGTATTAAACTCCCTGGGTGCAAATGTGGTCGGTTAGAGGCTTGAAGTCTCTGCGTCGTAGTAAAATTTTAGGTGACAAGTCTGAAATAAACTGTACCTCCAAATTCCCGAGGCGAAGAAAGGCCGATCTCAATCCCTTCATAAGGGCCTCTTTGATGGGATATTCTCGAAGTTTCACTATAATGTCCCTCAGTTTATCCGGGTTGAGTGATTTTGGGCGCAGAGCCCTATGAGCTCGCTCAATAGCTATCCGTTCCATCGGCGTGTCACGGAGGAGTTGCTGGAAGAGGACAGCCAGTACCTCGTCACCGTTCAGGCAAGTCTCTGGAACTCCTCAAACACAGATATTCTCACAGCGAGATCGGTTTTCAAGATCCTCTTGGACATCGTGTAGGAGCTGTAACTCCTGCTGTAAAGAGGCAATGTCAGATCTCAGCGCATGTTGTTTCTTCAGGACAGATGAATGCGTGCGCGCAAGAGCATCCGTGCAGTGACCGATATCAGAAATGTCTTCCCGCAGATCTTTCACCTCAGACCATATTTGGTCAATGATATCTTGTTTGACCGTGAGAACCAGATGTTTAATGTGCGCAATATCCAGCTTGGAGCAGGCCGTCTCCGCAGCCATGTCGTCTACTAGGCCCGAAGACGCAGATGGAGAGAGCGCAAGAAGTGCAGGCGAAGTCGGTTTTCGGTTACAAATAACCGGTACTGACAACTCTTTCAAAGATTTGCGAGTGCCCCCTGGCATGCTGCGGCACTTGACCAAAACGTGGTGAAGAGATGGCCAAAAGAAGGTGCTAAAACAGTCGCTTATGTAGGGCTTGTCAGGAGAGCAGTGAGTCTACACGACCATCTTGTCCCGCCATCCAAACATTCTTCTAAGAGTGCCAGATTTCATGAAGTGAAAATAAGCCGTGGTCAGAGAGGAAGGAAAGGGAATTAGAAAGGTTTGAGAGAGCTCACATCCTCAAATAATAAGGTGTTACCATCATCATGAGTAGGGGAAGATAATATGTTGTTTGTTAGGGATATTAACGACACAAAATCAGTAAAACCAATATTTTATCACACATGCAAAATAACAACACTACCAATTATTGTAGTACAACATCCACAATTTCAATTTAAGGAGATACCCTATATTTTATTTGATCTCCGATCCTAATTCCTTTCACATCGCCGAAAATTAAACTTCAAATTAGATATACATCACAATGATAATCAATCAAAAATATTATTTATTGTAAACACAATTTAGAAAATTTAGATATGAGTCACACAGTGCATGATATAAAACAGAAAAATATTAAACCATGTCAAATTGCAGTATATCCAAATACAGTATATTATCCAACATTATCAATGATTTACTACCTTATGAGTCTAACATACACAATTAATTTCCATCCCACTCAGCAACCAAAAATGATAATCAGGGCAGTCATAAAAAGATCACTAACTCTATTATATTAGTTTAACTAATATGACAATTTCTAATTATTTAATAATGTCTAAGAGTCTTGATTCAAACTCCTAATAGATGCAAATAATGTCAAACTTCAACTACAGGTAAAAATACCTTTTCATTATTGTCATTATAACGGGTTATAAGCTGCAGTCTCACAAGCCGTCATGTACAATAATGCAATATACTACTTCCCAGATAAAAGGCATTCTATATGAAGAAGACAAAATTCACCTCTACTTACAATAATGAAACAATTATATTTACCACCACTTGTTGCTGTTGTCCAACTGGTCCTTGTAGAGGTTAATCCAGGTTCAGTGGAAAGAAATTAAGTGGGAAGAATATAACTTCCTAAAGGTTATATAGGTTGGGACTCAAAGTCATTCTAAGAGTAAGATTATGGTGCCAGGATCTTGAAATTCTAATTCTCAAGTGTAAATGTAAATGAAATGAGTCCCTAAGGGTCTGTATGTTTCAGGGTGCATTTTTCAGGTCCGTTTTTAACATGACTTTTTAAGGTCAGTCTTTGAAGTTATTAAAGACATAAGCTTTTAGACATAGGGCTTATTATCATAGCCTCCACCTCTTGATTGGAATTCTCCAATCATAACAGTGGGTTTTACAGATTATAATTAGGACTTCTACTCATATTTACACCCATGTAATTTCTTCATTTACCTGCCACAGACACTCTGGTCTAAGAAATAACTTAAGACCATTACATATGTATAAGGAATTTATCCTTCGTCACCTTATCTTTACATGTTACCTCCCAGATAGTAAATCAGGTCTTTGTAGTCACCCATATCTCCAGACCTTGCTTCCTAGATAGTAAATTAGGTTTTGGTGGTCTTACAACATATCCCCCATTCCAATTTACATTCCTAAGGATATGCATTATCTACTCCTTAACTTTCTCATAGAGGATAACATTCATAGGATCATATATACTAAGTACTTCTTTGATCCCAAAGAGGAAACAAAAACACACAGAAATTAACTGTTATATGATTACATCAAATAAAATGGCTCTTACTCCATTTTGTACACATGTAAATACAGAATATATAGAATACACGTTTTATAGCATTAAATATCTGACATGTTTGACATCAATAGAAACAAAAAAGCAAAGCCATGGGACTCAATTGAATATCAACTATGATGTTTTAATCAAAAACCACAACAGAAGGAACGTCGGAATATAGAAACAAAGGACACCATGAGAAGAAATGATCAAGAAAGCTGTTATATATTCTCCCCTTAGTCTGGCTAACAGCTACACATATGAAAATGGGATTAAATAACATGGACATCACATGAGGAGTAACAATGATGAGAAAGAGTAAATAGGATGAAAAGTACAAAAACACAGAGTAGGAAGCCCACCCTTCCTGTCATCAGGTCTGGGAGTGTGACTAAGGTGTAGGCCACCATAGGAGAGACCACTGTTAGAAGGGAACAGCCACATTTCACTTATAGCGACGAGGTGTACGGAACTAGAGACAAAGAGGTCGTGTAAGGCTGTTAGTTTATTACAGGCAGAACATGCATTCCAAAGCGCTCAAGTAAATGGGGGTTACAAAGAGCAGCAGATTATTAAGGTTTCTGAAATGTTGACTGGCACTTAGATGAAAAGGTTACTGATAAGCCTCCATCATAAGCAGTGGACACCCATACACTTGAAACATATACACTAGCTATAGTGTGGGTGATAGATGCTGTCACGGTCAGGGCTACTTGCCAAGCTGTGACTATGTGGAGGGCATGGACATGAAGGGGTTAATAGCACCAGGCATCTGGATTTACTAACTTGACCACTTAACAAGGCATCAGTTAGACAAAATTAACCCCCTAATCCTCCCTGTATCCCCCCCCCCCCAGGTAGTCTGCCACCACTCACAATTTTGAGACCGGATTCGTGAGAAATCAAACTTACAACCTTTATCTCTATATATATATACACACACACACACACACACACACACACACACACACACACACACACACACACACACACACACATCAACCCACCCCAGGCAAACAACATATACATATATCCTGTAGAACTCAATAACAATATGGTAACGTGTTATCCTCTCTTCAGATTTGTGGATATCGATACTAGAGCCCAAACACAGACTTGGATTATGAATATTTTACTAACAAAAAGACAGAGGTTACACAGTGCCACAATTACAAAAAACAAGACATACAAAAAGAAAAGTAAAACAGCAATGAGTTCATAAAAACAAAAAAGACTTAAACACAGGACCCTCACTCACAAGTTTCTCCATTAAGAAGGCCTGTGGAAACTCCTTAAGTCCAGATGGTTCCTTATGATGTTGTTCTAATCACAGAATATCATGGAGTTCTGCTTTCAAGTCGCTGCATTGTCCCTAAATCAGACTTTTGCAAGCAAACGCCCCTCTGACCATATGACACCATCCCCAAGAATCAGGGCCCATCTTTGATGTTCCAATACGTTATGATGGGGTAAAGGTTATGGAAACCCCACCACTTAAGATAGGAATGGAATTCCCATAACTAAGGATCCTTATCTGTTAGGCCATGAAGCACCACAGGGGTCATTTAGGAACATGACACCTCTAGCCAAAACAGATACAGAGGGCATTCACAAATAAACACATTAAATCAACCTCAGATTAACTCTTGGAATGCTTAAACAAATAAAATAACCACCTCTGCTGTGTTACCCTTCCATGCATCCACTACATTACACAAGTTCTTCATGACACATACTAATACTATGAGGAAATGTAAACATGCATCAGGTAAGCAGTTGACTCCCAATTCGAAAATAAGCCAGACAACTAATTACAGTTTAAGTCGTTACAGCACAACAAATAGTAGGCTACATGAGAGCCAAATAGTTCTCATGTGATTCTCAGCACACCTTACCTGTCGAGGATTCATTCTGCCCAGGCTGAGACAGTTCTGCCGTTGCATAAGGAGCACTTAAGTTATGTTGCTGCAGGGGCCCCTGTTGAACATTCTGTGAGAGGTTCACCAACAAAGAAGAGGAACTGTCTCCAAATATACTTGCTTTCTTGCCAACAGCATCTGATCTAAGAGAAACAGATAATCCCTGTTAACAATTAAACAGCTCAGTATATACAGGTTGGTTCTAGGGCTGCAACAACTAATCAAGAAAATCTATCATAATCAATAATAAAATACGTTCAACAAATTTCATTATCAATTACAAGAAACTATTTCTAGCACATAGAAAATAAGGGCTTTTGCAGAGCAAACACTGTGAAAAATAACCCACGTTATAAAATCCATTTCAGCTACTCACAGCAGCAGCTCCTGCTTAACACTCCCTACCTGTAATCACTGTGACAGCTGGCCCCGCCCCTTCCTTCTCCCAAAACCACATGGCTGTGACACTCATCTAACTGTAAGTATAATAATATTTGGCCTGCTGAAACGTAGAGGAGGTGAGAATTCATTTATGGGATGCTGTGGTTAATGAGGTGTTTAGGGTTAATTTAATCACGAGGACTAAGAGTGAATTTAATTATTTTAATAAAGTTAACTTTACATGCAGTTAGATATAAATAGGCACAAACTAAGGGGAATCTAAATCCTGCGGACAGTAAAGATTAACCCAGTACTTATTTATAAAAGTATTGTGAGTGTTATGCAAACAGGTCGGTGAATCTATGAAGGGACTATAAAATGGGGCAGAGGTTAAAGCATATCTGGGAATGACAGAGTGACATATCCAGGTGTATAAGGCATATGTGAGAAGATCTATGTGGCATGCCTGGGGACGACAAAATGGTGTATAAATGCATATGTGGGGAGTAGAGTCAAGTGGCATGTCTGAGAGGCAACGTGGCATGCTCTAATGTGCATAAATTTGTGGGGCTGGTTAGAAAATAAAAACAACACATGCATTTTATCAAACTTGATTTTTCATTCTGCCATTTGTATTTAACATCATTTGTTACATTATTTTCAATAAATGATTATTGTTTGCATTAATTGACATATTTTGATCAAATTCATCAGCCAACTTAAATCGATTATGAAAATCATCATTAGTTGCAACACTACTTAGTTCTATACAGACACTGCCTACATTATTTCATTTGGAACCTTCTCAACATAATACGAATGACAAATTTATATATAAAACTGTTAAGTAAACAAATATTTGGGAAGGTAATTATTTCCCAATCACTAAAGCCAATTCCAACCAGTCATAATTTATAAAAGTCTGAAGAGTGAGGGACATCTTCTGCCCAAAATGTTGACATGACTCTACTGAATGTGCCCTAAAACACAGAAAACATTCCAAAACAACATGAAAGGAGGCACTGGAACAGGCAGCCAAAAATGGCTTAAACAACTCGCATTGACCAGGCACAATTAAAAACATAACAATCATTCACATGCTGGCAAATGCAACATAACACAGGAAAATTCACCAATCTAAAATATATAGAACATCTTCACAATATTTCAAGCTTGTCTTCCTTACCTACACGGATGCACAGACATATATCCACTGACAGAAGCCACAAGGATTACGTTTTAAATACAAAATCCAAGACCCACTTATTACATGTCTTTTACCTGTTTCTAGAGCAGCAGCTGTTGTACGGTGTTGCCTTCAGAAGCGCATGCTGGGTGATCCTTCTCGTCTGCGTCAGCAACGGGGCAGGACCACGGGGGGACTGGAGAGAAGTACAAATCAAATCTAACAGTGCCCGTTCCTTTATACTTTATGCTTAGCAGTCCCTTTAAATAGTGGGCTTTACAGCTTCCATATAGCCCTTCATGCAATGCCCGACCCATTAACCTACAGGAAGTATGTTTAGCTACATGAAGTCTATGCAGATACCTAAACCAGACAGCAACAGCACTGGCTCAGCACAGCCTAACTAGCCACCCATAATAGGATTTCAAATGGTTAGGGATATTAATGAGACAATATAGGCAAAACCAATATTTTATCACACACGCAAAATAACGACACTACCAATTATTGTAGTACCGCATCCACAACATTCATTTAAGGAAATACACTATATTTTATCTCCCATCTTAAATCCCTTTAGGTCGCCCAAAATTAGATTTCAAATTAGATATATATCACAACAATCATCAATCTAAAATATTATTTATTAGAAAAACAATTTAGAACATATCTATATGAATCACAGAGTGCATAATATAAAACACAAAATCCTTAAAACATGTCAAAAATGAATTAATTCCAAAAACAGTATATTATCAATGGTTATCAATATGAATTACTACTTTATGAGTCAAACACACACAATTAATTTCAAGTCCGCTGAGCAACCTAAATAATAATCAGGGCAGTAATAACAAGATCACTAACTCTATCCATATATTACTTAAAGTAAAATGACAATTAAAAGTCATTTTATAATGTCTAAGAGTATTAGTGAAGTTCCTAATAGATGCAAATGATGTCAATCTTCATCTACAGGTAAAAATACATTTCCATCATTGTCATTATCACGGGTTATAAGCTGCAGTCTCACAAGCCGTCATATACAATAATGCCAATTACTCTATTTCCCAGAAACAGGAAATTCGATATGAAGAAGACAAAAGTCACCTCTATTCAGAATAAAAACACAATTATCATTACCACCACTTGTGGCTGTGGTCCAACTGCTCCTTGTAGAACTTTATCCAGGTTCATTGCAAAGATATTAAGTGGAAAGAAATATAACTTTCTAAAAGTTAGTTATATAAGTTAGGACTCAAAGTAACTCTAAGAGTCAAATTATGGTGCCATGACCTTGACATTCAAATTCTGTGGGGTAAATTTAAGTGAGTCCGTCAGGGTCTGTCTGTTTTCAGGGTGCCTTTGTTTCAGGGTGAATCTTAGGGTGAATTCTTAAAGTGAGTTTTCACAGTGAGTCTTTAAGTTGTGTTTGAGGGTCAATTAGAGTGATGTTCGGATCATGAACAAATCATTCATTTGATCCGGTTCTTTTTAGTGATCCCGATAAATCGGTTCAGCTGACTCAACAATTCATTACTAGCGATTCAGTCTGTGAATCATTCAGCTGTAACCTGATCCGAGAGCTGTGAGTCATAGCCAGAGCACACAGACACAGACTCTGGGGTCAGGTTACAGCTCATTCATTCACACAGCAACGATAACTCAGAGTCAGAGAGTCATTCAAGGATTCAAATCTTACAGGGATCCGAATCTTACAGAGAATATTACTGATACCATACTTGTAGAAATTAATACATTAATGATGTTCACACTGCCCCCCCTTAGTTTGCCCCCCCCTTTACCTCTTACTGCACCTACAGTTAACTTTATTAAATTAATTATATTAACCATAACGGACCCTGAAATTAAACCAAATGACACCATTAACCATAACTGCCCCTAAATTAATTGAATGTACTCCAGATGAATTACCTCATTAACTGGGATGTTTAATGGGGTCTTTAGTGTTTAGTTAGGGCCAGTTATGCTCAATGAGGTGTTTAGCGTTAATTTGGGGCAGTTATGCTTAATGGGGTGGTTAGGATTAATTTAGAGGCAGTTATGCTTCATGGGGTCTTTGCTGTTAATTGGAGGGCAGTTATACTTAATGGAGTGTTAAGGGTTAATTTTAGGGGCAGCCATGGTTGCTGAGGTGTTTAGGGTTAATTTAATGGTGAGGGTTCATTTAATTATTTTAATAAAGTACACTTAAAGTGCAGTTGCAGTTAAAGGGGAATGTCAATCCTAGGGGCATTGATTATTAATGTATTTATTTATAACAGTATGGTAATATTATCTGACTGATTCAAATCCCAAAAAAGGCAGAAAGTCATCCAAAGATCCCAATCTTACAGCGATCCAGATCACTATAACATTTTATTCCCTGTAAAATCCGATTCTTTGGACAACTCTCTGCCCTCATTGACATCACTGGAGGCAGGGGGGGGGAATTCATAATAAAAGGGGCGGGGCCAATCGTTAGTGTAGCTGCACGGAGTTACTGGAAAACAATAACTCTGTGCAGGCACACTGAGTGATCCACATTTTCAAAACATCAATCAAATCATTTCAGTGAACAAATCGAAATGATCCAATTCACTTTAATGATCCAAACTTCCCATCATTAGTCAGTTAATTGTATCATATATATATATACACATGAATAGTTCTTGGTTCTCAATTATAGAGGGAACAAAGGCAGAAAGAAATAATCATTATATGATTAAGTCAAATAAAATGGCTCAGAGTCCATTTTGTGCTCATGTCAAATACAAAATATATTGAATACATGTTTTCCCTCATAAAATATCTGACAAAATACATATTTAGAAACTCACAAAGTACTTTCACATACATGCGTCATTATTGAGGCTGCATGAGACACTCTTTCACACCTTTTACCCACAGTCATTAACAAACCTGCTCTCCATGCTCCTCGGCCTGCCCTAACTTTTGATGCTGGCTTTTCTGGATCTCATTTTTGTACGTTTCTTTCTTCCAGTAAAACCTTTGCAAGCCTGTCATATAGAAGAAACATATCAGCATATATTCCAGCATCAGCACCAGCAGTGTGCTCCAACCTGAAACCAAAGTATAGCACCTTCCTCCACTGTACATTCTAAAGCAGGGATGTAGCCTGCTGCATTCTAGAGCAAAGCAGAACAAGACTAAGCCACTCTAGACCAAGGCAGGTACATTCTAGCTTAGGGGTGCAACATGTTACAACATTCTAGAAAAGAGACAAAATCAACAGCAGGTGCTAGCAGACATTCTAGAGCAGAGGACCAAGAAAGGAGTTATGTACTGTCACGCTCCACAACAAGGAAGCAGATGCCTGACATTCCTTAACTCATTCAGGACAGGGTTTTGGTTACTAAGGTGTCGCTAAAAGACCAAAGCCAGTTGTGTTTTTCATATGTCTTTCTGCAACTGTTATTTCTATCTTCTCAGTTAGTGCATCCACACAAATCATATATATTGGTTTTTTTAAGCACAAGTACAGCTTTCATTGGAAACAATGTTAAGCTGGGGAGTACATTGTTTAGTTAAAGTTTGAGGCAAAATGATACACGCATTTTCTTACAGTTTTCTATACATACAAATTGGACACACATTGAAACAATGGGAAAATCAGAAATAATATACTCTTTAACTTGTCCTGATGTGGAAGCCACCCAATATGCCCAGGATTTTCATCTATTTTAACCAGTATATGGCACATATCGCAAGGCCCACATCACATTTTTTGGAATTTATTTTGCTTCTAATTTGCCATGGCAGACTAAAAACTGCAATATTTGTCACAAATAGTCATTATTTCCCCCCCCCCCAAATTACACATTTAGGAACAGCAGATAATTCAAGGTGTCCAACTAGGGTCATTCTCACAATCTTCAAACAAGAATTTGATCACAAATTGCTGCATACGTTGCAATGTGGATTTTGATTTCACATTATATTTTGTATATGATACAATTTAACACATTTTGTTCACCAACACCCACCAGTTCCAACAATGACTCATGCATTTATTTAAGTAAGATATGAGGCCAAACCTAAAACATGCGCATTTCAGTTTACAATTTTGAATTTTTCACTAATCAGTTAACTTGGCCCATATGCCATGTGGGAATTTTTGGAAAGCCACCACTGTTATTTACCCCATAAATGTATATTTATGAACAGTAGACAAGTCAACGTGTTCAACTAGGGTCATTTGGACAGCTTTCAGGCTTGTATTGACAAGTTTAGGCCACTGACATTAATCAGGAACACCAATCAATAGTCAGCGACTTTAAATATGACCAACAACTAAACAGGTAATAATTTTTTAAGTTGTTGGTTTATTTTCTTCACACATTTACCCCAAATGACCCCTCACTCTCTCTTTCTAAAGCGGGGTCATCCAGGGGCTTCCATAAGGATCAGATCACTCCTATTAGCCTGGAGCAATCCAATCACCGACCCACTTACTAAAAACTCATAACATTTCACCAATTTCCTTTTGGTCATTATTTTTACTCTTTCAATGCTGATGCTCCATTGGAGCACAGCATTGACCGATATTTACCCCCACCAGCTTATGGAAACAAATGTTAACCCCTACAACACCACAAATGAGACATACACATCACACCATTAAAAGGACTTACTACTTCACTGTCGCTCCCATAGAGTGATCAGACAACAGGGAAGGATTGGGACTGGTCTCCACACTCATCTAGAGACCTAAAAACCCTCTCCTCCCCCTGTCCCTGAAGCTGCCTCTGGCAGCTGGGACACAATAGCTGATCTGTAGAGCACCCATGGCAGAGAGGAATCTCTCTGATCAAAGGGCTTTTGGGGACTCAGTTTTCACATTGCTGGTCTGCCTGGACTTCCACACACACCACCAGCAGCAGAACCCCCAACAAAACAAGTATTAACCCTTAAAATGCCACAATCGCTACATCAATTGGGTTAACCCTGCACAGTCACTCTTCATGGAGCAATCAAGCACCAGGGGAGGGTTGGGGCTAGTCTCCACTAGCAATGAGAAGTTCAGATCACTAAAGGGAATCAGATAATTTATAGTCATTCTTCAAAATGATCACATTCATACTGCAAATCTTCTCATCACTCGGTGTGACAAAAGTTACTGTTTCCCAGTTCCTGCCTGCAGTCACAATTACAATTAGCCCCACCCCTTTCATTACACTCAATGAACCCTGCTGCCTGCCTGTCACTAAAGGCAGAGAATTGTTCAGGGATGCTAATCTTAAAAGGATCCAAATCATTCAGAAAATATCACCAACACCATACTTATATAAAGATAATCATTATTAATATTCACTGCAGCCAAGATTTAAATTTCCCTTAGTTTGCCCCCCCTTTACCTCAAACTGCACCTTAACTTAACTTTATTAAATTAACCCTCAGTCATCAGCATTAAATTAACCCTAAGACCCCAATAACCATACCAATTTATTAGGTTAATTTATCTGAAGTACATGCAATTCAGGAGCAGCTATGGTTCATGGGGGGTTTAGGGTTAATTTTAGTGCAGCTATGGTTGAAAGGGGGTTTAGAGTTTATTTAGGGCCAGTTATGTTTAAAGGGGCTTTTATGTTCATTTCAGGCACTGTTATGGTTAATTGGGTATTTAGCTTAAAGTTAGCAGAATTATGGTTAATGGAGTACTTAAGGTTAATTTTATGCTGATGACTGAGGTTAAGTTTAATTTAATAAAGTTAACTTCAAGAGCAGTTAGAGGTAAAGGGGAGCAAACTAAGAGTAATCTAAATCATGGAGCAGTGAAAATTAATTATATATTAATAAAACTAAATCTGTACAATTTACATCTTTAAAAAACTCTCTGACTATGAATTAACGAGCTGTAACCTGATACCAGAATCTGTGTCTGAGTGCGCTGCAGAAGACTCACTCTATGATCAGGTTACAATTGCATGATTAACTGAATTGCTACAAATTAATCCTTTCACATTAAATCGGTTCAATAGGCTGATCCCTGAAGCCGCTTCTGACAGCCAGGACGCAATTGCTGGTCTATAGAGCAGCCATTACAAGAATTAGTCTCTCTGATCAATTCTACACCTACAAGAAGCAATCAAAGGTACTCTGGGGGCTCATTTTCACGGTTGCTGGTCTGCCTGGGCTTCCACACAAACCACCAGCAGCAGAGCCCCCAACAAAAAAAGGAAGTTATCCCCTAAAATGCCACAATCACAACATTAAAGGGGTTAACACTACACTGTCACTCTGAACCAAGCAATCAGGTAATAGTTGATCTCCACTAGCAATGAGACTAGGGCTGCAACTAACAATTATTTTCATAATCAATTAGTTGGCCAACCATTTTTTCTATTAATCCATTAATCAGATAAAAACAAATGTATATTTTGCATTTATTTAAAAAAACTTAATAAACAAACTATGTTAAATACAAACACCAGAATAAGAAAAAAAAAATTTGGAAAAAATGCATTTCTTGTCTTTATTTCCCAACCAGCCCACCCAATTTATGCACATTTAAGCCCAGGCTTGCTATGCTCACTCCCACATATGCCACTCCACACTGCCTCCCACATATACCATTCTACGCTGCCTCCCACATATGCCACGCTGCCTCCCACATATGCCACGCTGCCTCCCACATACGCCACTCCACCCCCACATATGCCACTCCATCCCCATATATGCCACTGTGGCCCCAGATATGCCTTATAGCCCCTGATACACCACTCCATCTTCCCCAGACATACCACACTGCCCTCCCCACATATGCCTTATACCCCCAGATATGTCACTCTGTCCTTCCCAGATATGCCTTATACCCCCCCACAAATATCTCATACTCCCCTCATAGAGTCACAGACCCATTCGCATCACACAGACACCATACTTTAAAAAATAAGTACTGGGTTAATCTTCACTGCCCCCAGGATTTAAATTCCCCTTAATTTGCCCCCTTTATATCTAACTGCACCTTAACTTAACTTTATTCAATTAATCAAATTAACCATCAGTCCTCATTAACCCCTTTATGACAAAGCCCGTACATGTACAGACTCAAAATGAATTGTTTTCAATGGGTTTAGGGACCGCCCACTGTCCTTAAGGGGTTAATAAATTAACCCTAAACACCCCATTAAACACAGCATCCCCTAAATTAACCCTAAAGACCCTCTCAACCACAACAGCCCCTAAAATAAACACAAACACCGCATTAACCACAACTGCCTCAAATTAACCCCAAGCACCCCATTAACCATAACTGCCCCTAAATTAACCCCCACCTCCACTAACTTTCAGTAGACCAAATATTAATTTTAGACTTACAGTTAGAGGAGTGTCACAGCCATGTGGTTCTGGCCTTCTGGGAGAAAGAAGGGGGCGGGGCCACCTGTCACAGTGATTACAGGGAGGGACCGGTAAGTAGGAGCTGCTGCTATGAGTCAGACTAAACGGATTATATAATGAGGGGTATTTTTCAGAGCATTTGCTCTGAAAAAACACTCTTTTTATAATTCATAATAAATCGATTCAACTCATCGATAATACAATTGCCATCGGATTTCATTAGCGATTATCGATTAGTTATTGCAGCCCTAGATAAGACAATCGAATCATTAAAGCAACTCAGATCGTTTCAGCTCGTTCATTGAAATGATCAGATTCATGATCCAAATCTTCTAATCATTCAGTATGACTCACACAAGTTACTTTTTCCCAGTGCCTCCCTGCAGTCACACGGACAGTTAGCCCCAACCCCTTCCATTACAGTCAATGAACCCTCCTGCCCACCTACTCTAGTGATGTCACTAAAGGCAGAGAATCATTCTAAATTTCTCATCTTACAAGACTGCGAATCATTCAGAGAATATCACCAACACCATACTTTTATAAGTAAATACATTAATAATCTTCACAGCCCCACGATTTAGATTGCCCTTAGTTAGCCCCCATTTATCTCAAACTGCACGTTCAGTTAACTATATTAGATTAAATTAACCCTCAGTCATCAGCAGTAAATTAACCCCTACTACATATAAATCAACACTAAAGACCCCATCAACTATACCAATTAATTAGCTAATTTATGTGAAGTACATGCAATTAATTCAGGGTCACCAATGGTTCAGGAGGTCTTGAGGGTTCATTTCAAGAGCAGTTATGGTTAACAGAGTGTTTACAATTAATTTAGGGACAGTTATGGTTAATGGGGTATTTAGGTTTAAAATTAGAAACAGTTATAATTGATGGGGTCTTTAAGGTTAATTTGATACTGATGACTGAAGGTTCATTTAATTAATTTAATAACTTCAAGAGTAGTTAGAGATAGTTTTATTCTGCTGTTTGTATTTAACATCGTTTCTTTATTAAATTATTTTCAATAAATTAAAAATTTACATTTGTTTTTATCCGATTAATCAAAAAAAGAATCAGCCAACTAATCGATTATGAAAATAATCATTAGTTGCACTCCTATCTCTTTTAAATTCTGTTTATTTCAGCTCAGCTGATGGTTATTCATTTATTATACGAAGTTGTTCCTGTAGGTTTATTTAATGCTTTTTTGAGATTATTAGAGATTAGGAAATATTTGACAGGTGCAGCTGCATTGACACACTGATCTTTAATATTGTAGATTATAAAGTTTACAGCTGCAACTAACAATTATTTTCATAATCTATTAGTTGGCAAATTATATTTTCGATTAATCAGATAACATAAATAAATGTACATTTTTCATTTATTTAAAATTATTTAATAAACAAATGATGTTAAATACAGACAGCAGAATAAAAAATAAAATACAAAAATATGCATTTCTGGTCTTTATTTCCCAAACAGCCCCCCCCACAATTTAAAGACATTTCAGCCCAGACATGCCACGCTGCCTCCCACATTTGCCACGCCACCTCCCATATATACCACGCTGCCTCCCACATATACACACTTCCTCCCACATATGCCACTCCACGCTGCCTCCCACATATGCCACGCTGCCTCCCACATATACCACTACACGCTGCCTCCCAAAAATGTCACTGTGTCTGATACGCCTTATACCCCAATACACCACTGCATACTTCCCAGACATAGCACACTGCCCTCCCCACATATGCCACTCCACTCTACCTCCATATATGCCACTAAGGCCCCAGATATGCCTTATACACCCTGATACACCACTCCATCCTCCCCAGACACACCACACTGCCCTCCCCACATATGCCTTATACCCCCAGATATGTCACTCTGTCCTCCCCAGATATGCCTTATACCCCCCCAGATATCTCAGTCCCCTCATAGAGTCAGAGACCTGTTCACAGCACACTGACACCAAACTTTTATAAATAAGCACTAGGTTAATCTTCACGGCCCCCAGGATTTAGATTCCCCTTTATCTCTAACTGCACCTTAACTTAACTTTATTAAATGAATTAAATTAACCCTCAGTCCTCATCATTAAATTAACACACACAAAATTCAACAGGTAAAAGAAGCACATGGCACAAACATTTTAGCTCGATCAATTATCACCTTAAATAAATGACATTTATTAGCAAACCCATTAATTAACACTCCACTCAGCAACCAGAATAATAAAAATCAGGGTGGTAACAAAAAGATCACTCTCTCTCTCTCTCTCTATTAGTCTTACTATTATGACAATTAATATAATTTAATAATCTC
This sequence comes from Spea bombifrons, assembly GCF_027358695.1. Taxonomy (NCBI): domain Eukaryota; kingdom Metazoa; phylum Chordata; class Amphibia; order Anura; family Pelobatidae; genus Spea; species Spea bombifrons. The sequence goes on along the minus strand of NC_071095.1, from coordinate 27,599,469 downwards.
TAATGAATATTAGGGACCTTTTTCATAGATGCAAATACTGTCAAACTTCATCTACAGGTAAAAATACCTTTGCCATCATTGTCATTATCACGGGTTATAAGCTGCAGTCTCACAAGCCATCATATACAATAACGCCATATACTATTTCCCAGAAGAAGGGAAGTCTATATTGAAGTCGACAAAATTCACCTCTATTCAGGATAATAAAACCATTAGATTTACCACCACTTGTTGCTCTGGTCCAACTGGTCCTTCAGGTTCAGTGGAAAAAACGAATAACTTTAGAAAAGTTAAATATGTTACAATACAAGTATTAACCCCTTAAATGCCACAATCGCCACATCCAAGGCACTAACGCTGCACTTTCACTCTTAATAGAGCAATCAGGCAGCAGAGGAGGGTTGAAACTGGTCTCCACTAGTGATGAGAAGTTCAGATCACTAAAGTGAATCTATTCATTTCAGCTCATTCATTAAAATAATCCAATTCATGATCCGAATCTTCAGAACATTCGATGTGACTCACAAGAGTTCCTGTTTCCCAGTCCCCCCCTGCAGTCAAACTGACAATTGGCCCCGCCACTTTCATTACACTCAATGAACCCTCCTACCTGCCTACTCTAGTGATGTCACTAAAAGCACTCAATCCTTCAAATATCCAAATCATTCAGAGAATACCACTGACACCATATTTTTTTAAAAATACATTATTATTCTTAACTGCCCCAGGATTTAGATTCCCCTTAGTTTGCACCCCCTTTAACTCTAACTGCACCTTAAGTTTACTTTATTAAATTAACACTAAAGACACCATCAACCATAACTAATTATTAGGTAATTTACCTAGAGTACATGCAATTTATTCAGGGGCACTTATGGTTAATGGAGTCTTTAGGGTTAATATTAGGGGCAGTTATGCTTGATGACTTATTTAGTGTTAGTTTTGTGCCAGTTATGATTAATGAGTGTCTTTAGGGTTCATTTCAGAGGCAGTTATGGTTAATGGGGTGTTTAGGGTTATTTTAGGGGCAGTTATACTTTATGGGGTCTTTAGGGTTAATTTAATGCTGATGACTGAGGTTTAAATTTAATTAATTTCATAAAATTACCTGAAAGCGCAGTTAGGGGTGAAAGGGGGGAGCAAACTAAGAGGAATCTCAATCCTGGGGCACTAAAGAAAATTAATGTATTTCCAAAACTATGGGATCAGTGATATTCTCTGTAATATTGGAATATTTGAATCATTTGAATATATTAACGACTCTGAATCTATGAGTCATCATTCCTCTGTGAATTTATGAACTGTAACCTAATCCCAGAGTCTGTGTCTGAGTGCTCTGCAGAACACTCACTGTAGGATCTGATTACAACTGCATGATTCACAGACAACTGCTACAATTTAATCATTCAGTCTACTGAACCGATTCATCCGGATTACAGAAAAGAAATCGGATCACATTAACAATTGCTTCATGTGGAGACCAAACAACACTCTCCCGCTGTCCCTGAAGCTGCCTCTGGCAGCAGGGACACAACTGCTGGTCTATAGAGCAGCCATGCCAGGGAGGATCACTCTCTAATCACTACTGTATGCTTCAACGCCTACAAGAGGGTTCAAAGGGCTTGTGGGGTCTCATTTTCGCTGTTGCTCGTCTGCCTGGGCTTCCACGCAAACCACAAAACCAGTGTGGGGACCCTATCAACACACAACCCCCTTCCCTGAAGCAGCTTGTGGCACTAGAGGCCGTGTCTGGCCCCTCCCCAGGGAGTCGTCTAATTAATATTTAGGAGACCATCAACGATCACCTCCTAAACGTCAATGGCCTCAATCAGGAGGCATTCTGCAACACCACTCACTCACCCCAGGACAGGCTGTCGCTACTACGAGTGATTCCGCCCTGTAAAATAAAATTTATAACAAAAGGAAAAATAAAACAAGTACAAGTTGGAAAAGTTAGCCAGAGAGCCTCCAGACCCTCTAGAGAACTCTGGCTCCACTTGCAGGTTCTATACAGATACTGCATTCAACCAAGCAAATCAATGGAGCCCAGCTTTCTAATCAGTGTGATTAGTAAAATAAAACTAAATTAAAGAAATAAATAGTTTAAAGAAAATTTAAAAACGATGTCACCATCAGCTGAACCTTCAACTTCCTTAAGATATAAATAACAAAAAAATTAAGGCAAATAAAATGTAGACACATATAAACATTTTGGCCAGCAAGTCCTTAAATTAGCACATTAGCTAACAATTCTCACATGGAAAGTGTTTAAATACTGGCATATTAAATGCCCATGGGGTGTCTACTTTTAACAAATGTATTATTTGATGGGGTAAAATAAATTGAGTTAAACAATGTCCCATTTCACACATCAAAAAGGATGGCCAAACATCTCATTTCAAATTAGAATTATACACACCTCTCAGATGTGGCCTTTTAGTTCCCCCCCAAAAAAACCACATAAATGTGGGGTATCACTGTACTCAGAAGATGTTGCTGAACACATATTAGGGTGTCGTGTGACAGCAACATATACCAAAAGCTGTCAATTCATAAAGTAAGTGTGGGGGGGGGAGGGATACACAATAAATACTACTGCAAACATTGAAAATTGCCAATGGTAAAATGTATGCATGTGAAAAAAGCCACTCACTGCAGAAAAAACATGGACGCCCCTGCTCTATATCAATCCAGGGTAAGGTGTCCAGTGGTGGATAACTACATTTAAGTGAATTTCATGTTCAATACATAAATCGTATCCCTGTTTGACACATACTACAGTCCATAGAGAGGTCATGGGCAGGCACATTACAAGCGTTCAATCACCATATCATCAGTTTAAAGCTGTATTAAGCAATCAGAATTATTATAATAACTTTCTCTTTAAAAGGCATCACTCACCAGCTACATGTTTTTTCCCATTCCGGTGTACAGACAGCATTTCAATGGTGTCAAAAACTGGTCGGTGAACACACACGGTACACGTGTACCTGTAACAGACATAATGTTAAAAAAAAAAAAAATAAGAAAATGGACAAACTAGGGCTGCAACAACTAAATCGATAAAATTGATAATAATAAATAATGAAAATCATTGCCAAACACTCGGAAAAATACCCATAATTATATAATCCGTTTAGTCTGACTCACAGCAGCAGCTCCTACATACCATTCCCTCCCTGTAATCACTGTGACAACTGGCCCCGCCCCTTCCTTCTCCCAGAAGGCCAGAACCACATGGCTGTGACACTCATCTAACTAAGTCAAAAATTCACATTTGGGATGCTGAAAGTTAGGGTAGGTGCGCATTAATTTAGGTGCAGTTATCATTAATGGACTGTTTAGGGTTAATTTAGGGCCAGTTATGGTTAATGGGGTGTTTAGGTGCAGCTATGGTTAATGGAGTATTTAGGGGCAGTTATGGTTAATAGGGTGTTTAGAGTTAATTTTGGGGCAGCTATGGTTAATGGGATGTTTAGGGTTAATTTAGGGGCTGTTGTGGTTGATGGGGTCTTTAGGGTTAACTTAGAGGCTGTTGTGGTTAATAGTGTATTTAGGGTTAATTTAATAAGAACGACTGAGGGTTAATTTAATTAATTTAATAAAGTTATCTTAAGGCGCAGTTAGAGGTAAAAGGGGAGGGCAGACTAAGGGGAATCTAAATCCTGGGGACAATTAAAATTAAACCAGTGATATTTATAAAAGTACGGTGTCAGTGTGCTGTGAACAGGTCTGTGACTCTATGAGGGGACTATGAGATATCAGGGAGGTATAAGGCATATCTAGGGAGGACAGAGTGACATATCTAGGGGTATAAGGCATATGTGGGGAGGGCAGCGTGGCATGTCTGGGGAGGATGGAGTGGTGTAAAAGGCGTATCAGGCACAATGGCATATGTATGGGTAGAGTGGAGTGGCATATGTGGAAGGCAGCGTGGAGTGGCATATGTGGGAGGCAGCATGGCATGTCTGGGAGGCAGCATAGCAAGCCTGGGCTCAAATGTGCATAAATTGGGGAGGCCAGTTGAGAAATAAAGACAAAAATTGCATTTAATCCTAATTTTTTGAATTCTCCTGTGTGTATTTAACATCATTTGCTTATTACATTATTTTAAACAAATGAAAAATGTACATTCATTTGTTTATCCAATTAATCGAAAAAATAATCGTTGGTTGCAGCCCTAGTACAAACAGATACACTTCAACTCCAACAACTCCAGCACTAGGCACACTCCCACGCATACAGTAGCCAGACACATGCTAAAACACACACAGATTCCAGGACTAGACACACAGACTGACACTGCACACACAGATACCCACAAAGACTCCAGCACTAGACAACACAACAGACACAAACACACTCACAAAAATCCCAGCACTGGACAGGCGTGCACACAGTGACTCAAAAACTAAACACACAAAGAGACTCTCACGCCAGGCACACACAGAGTCCAGCACGAGACAAACACTCAGACTCCCACACTAAACACACATCGCAGAGTCAGAGTACACACAAATACACACTACACACACACCCCTGCACTAGACAAAACACACTCACACACTAAGATTCTGACCCCAGTGCTACACAAACACACTCACACACAGAGATCCAATCAATAGACACACATGTGCTCCTGGCCAAAGCACCAGACACATGCACATGCCACCCAAACCTACACAAACACACACACAAAGTTTGCAATGTGTCTGACATCACAGCTATGAAAGTGAGAGACTGGGCAGAGGAGAGAGAAGCAAATCACAGCAACAGATCTAGTGAAAACACATCTGACGCCACACATACACACCGATGCACATATAGACTCTGGAGCTAGACACACTAACGCACACACATTCTGACACCAGACAGACCCCGGTACTACACAAATACGCTCAGACGCCAAGCACACGCTCAAACGCCAGACACACACACCAACACTCAGATACCAAAGCTAGACACACACCAACACACACACTCAGACACTAGATATCCAAAAAAAATGAAGCAGAGGCTCAGCACTGAAATGAGAAGGTGAGTTAATTTCACGCAGGCAACGTTTCGACGTGCAAGTCTTTCTCAAGCCTTAAAACATTAGTGCACACGCTAAAATATTTATGAAAAACAAGTGATTAAGGGGTCAGACGCACTCGATCCTACATAAAAATTTGAAGTGACAGGGCCAACTGACCAGTCTATATATAAAGTGCAAAGCCAGTCAATGCGTATTTAGGTTGATTGTGAATTAAATTATTTTGGAAAAATATTTATTTTTATATATATTTATTAACTTAAACATTATCCTTTATCTCTTTTAGATTCAATTTATTTCAACTCAGCTGATGGTTATTCATTTATTATACGCAGTTGGTCCAGTAGGTTTAGTTAATGCTTTTTTATGATTATTAGAGATTAGAAAATATTTTACTGGTGCAGCTGCATTGACAGACTGATCTTTAATATTGTATATTATAAAGATACAATTTAGTTACAGTAATATCTTTAGATCATATAGTGTCTGTATTTGTACTACAGTGTTCATTTAAAACTTGCATACACTTTGATATAATAGATATATATTTGTAGTATATTTATCACTTCACTTTCATATTTATTCTCTTTTTAGATAATGATATTTACATATACTCATTGACTGGCTTTGCACTTTATATATAGACTGGTCAGTTGGCACTGTCACTTTAAATTGTTATGTAGGATCGGGTGCATCCAACCCCTTAATCACTTGTTTTGCATAAATATTTGAGCGTGTGCACTAATGTTTCTAAAGCTTGAGAAAGACCTGCGTGTCGAAACATTGCCTGCGTGAAATAAACTCACCTTACAATTTGAGCCTTTGCATCTTTATTTTGGATTTATTGAAGGACTTGGTGGTACCCCGGCTCGTGCACCATCTCACTACTGAGTGCTGCCTTCCAACCTTTCTGTGTCCGACGCTAGAGACACACACCAACACGCAGAAACTGTCGCCAGACACACACACACACACACACCAACACGCAGAAACTGTCGACAGAGACACACACACACACCAAAAAGTATCACCACCTCTGATAGCACCTCTCACTTTTACTAGGATTTGGCTAAAATCAAAAAGTGTAAGCCAACAGGTGGAATAGTGCAAGAGTCTTTAATAACACAAGAATTTTATCTTACAAAGCCCAGGCGCGCACTGACCCCAAAAGCCCAGACTCGTTAATGGGTAGTTTAGGATTAATTTAGGTGCAGTTAGGGTTAATGGGGTCTTCAGGACTAATTTAAGGGCAGTTATGGTTGATGGGGTCTTAAGGATTAATTTAATGCAGAGAGTTTATTGAATTAATTTAAACAGGTTAACTTAGGGAGTAGTTAGATTCCCATTAGTTTGCCCCCCCCTTTGATGTCTAACTGTTGGGGCAGTGAAGATTAACCCAGTATTTATATTTAAAAGTGCCAGTGAGCTGGAAATGCTTTTTAACAATGTTTTTTCTTTTATTCTACCGTTTGGTTTTAAAATCCTGTTTATTAAATTATCTAAATAAGCAAAAATTTTACTTGTTTTTTTTAAACAATTAATCTAAAAACCTATCAGACAACTAATCTTTTATGAAAATAATCGTTAGCTGCAGCCCTAGTTCTGTACTTTAACAACGTGCATCTGTTATAGTAACGTTCATAGATTTATGGCTTCATGTAACTTTTACCTGTTTTTAATAAAAGTTGTTCTTGTTTTACTACACAAATTGTGGTCTGACTGATCCATGAGTAGCAGAAGTGTGACTGGGGGGGACTCGTCAGCACATAACAGGGGTACCCAGCCTTGTTACATGCACACAGACCATTACACTCACACATACATACACGGACTACAGCGCTAGACACATAATGAATCCAGCGCTAGACACGCATACACACAAAGAGCCGGCCCTAAACAAATATACACACAATCTCCAGCGCTAGACATACACACAGACTTGCACACAACACCAACACACTCCGACGCCAGACACACACCAACACGCAGAAACCGAAGTTAGGCACACTGTTAGGGATATAAATGAGACAAATTAGGCAAAACCAATATTCTATCACATTTGCAAAATAAACGACGCAATCAAATATTGTAAGACCACATCCACAATATTAACCCCTTAATGACAAAGCCCATACATGTACGGGCTCAAAATGTATTGTTTTCTACAGGTTTTGGGACCGCCCATTTTCCTTAAGGGTTTAATACAAAGAAACCCTATATTTTATCTCTGATCCAAAATCCTTTCACATCACACCCAAAAATATACATTTAAATGAGATATTTTATCATTACCACGGTAATCATATATTTATCATAAAAACACAATTGAGAAATATCTATATTAGTCATGCAGTGCATAATATAAAAGAAAACCATTATCTTAAACACATGTCAAAATTTATCTAATCCAAAATACAGTATATTAGCAATGAGTTATCAAATATGATTACTTCATGAATCTAACACACACTAAATGCTACAGGTTCAAAAAGCACATGGCACAAACATTTTAGCTTAATCAATTAATTATCACCTTAAATAAATGGCATTTATTATCAAACCCATTAATTACCACTCCACTCAGCAACCAGAATAATAATAATCAGGGTGGTAACAAATATAGCACTCTCTCTCTCTCTCTCTCTCTCTCTCTCTCTATTAGTCTTACTAATATGAAAATTAATATAATTTAATAATATCTAATGGATATTAGGGACTTTTTTAATAGATGCAAATAATGTCAAACTTCATCTACAGATAAAAATACCTTTTCCATCATTGTCATTATCACGGGTTATAAGCTGCAGTCTCACAAGCCGTCATATACAATAACGCCATATACTATTTCCCAGAAGAAGGGAAATCTATATTGAAGTCGACAAAATTCACCTCTATTCAGGATAATAAAACCATTAGATTTACCACCACTTGTTGCTCTGGTCCAACTAGTCCTTCACATTCAGTGGAAAAAAGAAGAACTTTAGAAAAGTTATATATGTTACAAACTCAAAGTAATTCTGACAGTAAAATACGGTGCCAGGATCTTGGGATGTTCAAAAATTCATATTGTTTGGGGGAAATTTGTATCGGTGAATCGGTAAGTCCCTAAATTATTTTAAACATAATATTTTAAAGACCAGGCTTATTGTCATATTCTCCACCCATCAGAAACTCCAGCCATAAACACACATCGCAGAGTCAGAGAGTACACACAAATGCACACACACACCCCTGCACTAGACAAAACACACTCACACACTAACATTCTGACCCCAGTGCTACACAAACACACTCACACACAGAGAACCAATCAATAGACACACACATGTGCACCTGGCCCATGCACCAGAAACATGCACATGCCGCCCAAACCTACACACAAAGTTTTCAATGTGTCTGACATCACAGCTAGGAGAGTGAGAGACTGGGCTGAGGAGAGAGAAGCAAATCACTGCAACATATCTAGTGAAAAGACATCTGACGCTACACATACACACCGATGCACATATAGACTCTGGAGCTAGACACACTAACGCACACACATTCTGACACCAGACAGACCCCAGTACTACACAAATACGCTCAGACGCCAAGCGCGCTCTCAAACGCCAGACACGCACACCAACACTCAGAAACCAAAGCTAGACACACCAACACGCACACTCAGACACTAGAGATCCAAAATAAAGAAGCAGAAGCTCAGCACTGAAATAAGGTTTGTTTATTTCACAAAGGCAACATTTCAACACGCAGGTCTTTCTCAAGCCTTAAAACATTAGTGCACACGCTCAAATATTTATGCAAAACAAGTGATTAAGGGGTCAGACGCACCCGATCCTACATAAAAATTTCAAGTGACAGGGCCAACTGACCAGTCTATATATAAAGTGCAAAGCCAGTCAATGCGTATTTAGGTTGATTGTGAATTAAATTATTTTGGAAAAATAGTAATTTATTTTTATATATATTTATTAACTTAAACATTATCCTTTATCTCTTTTAGATTCAGTTTATTTCAACTCAGCTGATGGTTATTCATTTATTATACGCAGTTGGTCCGGTAGGTTTAGTTAATGCTTTTTTATGATTATTAAAGATTAGGAAATATTTTACTGGTGCAGCTGCATTGACAGACTAATCTTTAATATTGGATATTATAAAGTTACAATTTAGTTACAATAATATCTTTAGATCATATAGTGTCTCTATTTGTATTACAGTGTTCATTTAAAACTTGCATACACTTTGATATAATAGATATATATTTGTAGTATATTTATCACTTCACTTTCATATTTATTCACTTTTTAGATAATGATATTTATATATACTCATTGACTGGCTTTGCACTTTATATATAGACTGGTCAGTTGGCACTGTCACTTTAAATTGTTATGTAGTATCGGGTGCATCCAACCCCTTCATCACTTGTTTTGCATAAATATTTGAGCGTGTGCACTAATGTTTCTAAAGCTTGAGAAAGACCTGCGTGTCAAAACATTGCCTGCGTGAAATAAACTCACCTTACAATTTGAGCCTTTGCGTCTTTATTTTGCATTTATTGAAGGACTTGGTGGTACCCCGGCTCGTGCACCATCTCACTACTGAGTGCTGCCTTCCAACCTTTCTGTGTCCGATGCTAGAGACACACACCAACACGCAGAAACTGTCGGCAGAGACACACACGAACACACCAAAAAGTCTCACCACCTCTGATAGCACCTCTCACTTTTACTAAGATTTGGCTAAAATCAAAAAGTGTAAGCCAACAGGTGGAATAGTGCAAGAGTCTTTAATAACACAAGGATTTTATCTTACAAAGCCCAGGCGCGCACTGACCCCAAAAGCCCAGACTAGTTAAATGGGTAGTTTAGGGTTAATTTAGGTGCAGTTAGGGTTAATGGGCTTTTCAGGACTAATTTAAGGGCAGTTATGGTTGATGGGGTCTTAAGGGTTAATTTAATGCAGAGAGTTTATTGAATTAATTTAAACAGGTTAACTTAAGGAGTAGTTAGACATCAAAGGGGGGGGGGCAAACTAACGGGAATCTAACTGCTGGGGGCAGTGAAGATTAACCCAGTATTTATATTTCAAACTGCCAGTGAGCTGGAAATGCATTTTATCAAAGTTTTTTCTTTTATTCTACCGTTTGGTTTTAACATCCTGTTTATTAAATTATCTAAATAAGCAAAAATTTTACTTGTTTTTTTTTTAAACAATTAATCTAAAAACCTATCAGCCAATTAATCAATTATGAAAATAATCATTAGCTGCAGCCCTAGTTCTGTACTTTGAAAACGTGCATCTGTTATAGTAACGTTAATAGAATTATGGCTTCATGTAACTTTTACCTGTTTTTAATAAAAGTTGTTCTTGTTTTACTACACAAATTGTAGTCTGACTGATCCATGAGTAGCAGAAGTGTGACTGGGGGGGACTCGTCAGCACATAACAGGGGTACCCAGCCTTGTTACATGCACACAGACTATTACACTCACACATACATACACGGGCTACAGCGCTAGACACAGAATGACTCCAGCGCTAGACACGCATACACACAAGAAGCCAGCCCTAAACAAATATACACACAATCTCCAGCGCTAGACATACACACAGACTTGCACACAACACCAACACACTCCGACGCCAGACACACTCACACACCAACACGCAGAAACCAAAGCTAGACACACTGTTAGGGATATTAATGAGACAAATTAGGCAAAACCAATATTCTATCACATATGCAAAATAAACGACACGATCAATTATTGTAAGACCACATCCACAATATTAACCCCTTAATGACAAAGCCCATACATGTACGGGCTCAAAATGTATTGTTTTCTACGGGTTTTGGGACCGCCCATTTTCCTTAACGGTTTAATACAAAGAAACCCTATATATTATCTCTGATCCAAAATCCTTTCACATCACACCGAAAAATATAAATTTAAATAAGATTTTTTATCATTACCACAGTAATCAAATATTTATCATAAAAACACAATTGAGAAATATCTATATTAGTCATGCAGTGCATAATATAAAACAGAAACATTATCTTAAACACGTCAAAATTCATCTAATCCAAAATACAGTATATTAGCAATGAGTTATCAAATATGATTACTTCATGAATCTAACACACACAAAATGCAACAGGTTCAAAAAGCACATGGCACAAACATTTTAGCTTAATCAATTAATTATCACCTTAAATAAATGGCATTTATTATCAAACCCATTAATTACCACTCCACTCAGCAACCAGAATAATAAAAATCAGGGTGGTAACAAAAATATCTCTCTCTCTCTCTCTCTCTCTCTCTCTATTAGTCTTACTAATATGACAATTATTTTAATTTAATAATATTAAATGGATGTTAGGGACTTTTTTAATAGATGCAAATAATGTCAAACTTCATCTACAGGTAAAAATACCTTTTCCATCATTGTCATTATCACAGGTTATAAGCTGCAGTCTCACAAACCATCATATACAATAATGCAATATACTATTTCCCAGAAGAAGGGAAATCTATATTGAAGTCGACAAAATTCACCTCTATTCAGGATAATAAAACCATTAGATTTACCACCACTTGTTGCTCTGGTCCAACTGATCCCTCAGGTTCAGTGGAAAAAAGAAGAACTTTAGAAAAGTTACATATGTTACTAACTCAAAGTAATTCTGAGAGTTAAATACGTTGCCAGGATCTTGTAATGTTCAAAAATTCATATTGTTTGGGGGAAATTTGTATCGGTGAATCGGTGAGTCCCTAAATTATTTTAAACAGAATATTTTAAAGACCGGGCTTATTATCATATTCTCCACCCATCAGAGACTCCGGCGCTAAACACACATCGCAGAGTCAGAGAGTACACACAAACGCACACACACACACACATCACTGCACTAGACAAAACACACTCACACACACTAACATTCTGACCCCAGTGCTACACAAACACACTCCCACACATAGATCCAATCAATAGACACACACATGTGCACCTGGCCCATGCACCAGACACATGCACATGCCGCCAAAACCTACACAAACACAAAGTTTTCAATGTGTCTGACATCACAGCTATGAGAGTGAGAGACTGGGCAAAGGAGAGAGAAGCAAATCACAGCAACAGATCTAGTGAAAAGACATCTGACGCTACACATACACACCGATGCACATATAGACTCTGGAGCTAGACACACTAACGCACACACATTCTGATACCAGACAGACCCCAGTACTACACAAATACACTCAGACGCCAAGCACGCGCTCAAACGCCAGACACGCACACCAACACTCAGAAACCAAAGCTAGACACACACCAACACGCACACTCAGACACTAGAGATCCAAAATAAAGAAGCAGAGGCTCAGCACTGAAATAAGGTGAGTTTATTTCACAAAGGCAACGTTTCAACACGCAGGTCTTTCTCAAGCCTTAAAACATTAGTGCCCACGCTCAAATATTTATGCAAAACAAGTGATTAAGGGGTCAGACGCACCCGATCCTACATAACAATTTCAAGTGACAGGGCCAACTGACCAGTCTATATATAAACTGCAAAGCCAATCAATGCATATTTAGGTTGATTGTGAATTAAATTATTTTGGAAAAATATTAATTTATTTTTATATATATTTATTAATTTAAACATTATCCTTTATCTCTTTTAGATTTCAGTTTATTTCAACTCAGCTGCTGGTTATTCATTTATTATACGCAGTTGGTCCGGTTGGTTTATTTAATGCTTTTTTATGATTATTAGAGATTAGGAAATATTTGACTGGTGCAGCTGCATTGACAGACTGATATTTAATATTGTATATTATAAAGATACAATTTAGTTACAGTAATATCTTTAGATCATATAGTGTCTGTATTTGTACTACAGTGTTCATTTAAAACTTGCGTACACTTTTTTGATATAATAGATATATATTTGTAGTATATTTATCACTTCACTTTCATATTTATTCTCTTTTTAGATAATGATATTTATATATACTCATTGACTGGCTTTGCACTTTATATATAGACTGGTCAGTTGGCACTGTCACTTTAAATTGTTATGTAGGATCGAGTGCATCCAACCCCTTAATCACTTGTTTTGCATAAATATTTGAGCGTGTGCACTAATGTTTCTAAAGCTTGAGAAAGACCTGCGTGTCAAAACATTGCCTGCGTAAAATAAACTCACCTTACAATTTGAGGCTTTGCATCTTTATTTTGGATTTATTAAGGGACTTTTTATTCCCCCGGCTCGTGCACCATCTCACTACTGAGTGCTGCCTTCCAACCTTTCTGTGTCCGACACGAGAGACACACACACCAACACGCAGAAACTGTCACCAAACACACACACCAACACACAGAAACTGTCGCCAAAGACACACACACACCAACACGCAGAAACTGTCGCCAGAGACACACACACACACACACACACACACACGAACACACCAAAAAGTCTCAACACCTCTGATAGCAACTCTCACTTTTACTAGGATTTGGCTAAAATCAAAAAGTGTAAGCCAACGAGTGTAATACCGCAAGAGTCTTTAATAACACAAGGATTTTATCTTACAAAGCCCAGGTGCGCACTGACTCCAGAAGCCAAGACTGGTTAATGGGTAGTTTAGGGTTAATTTAGGTGCAGTTACAGTTAATGGGGTCTTCAGGACTAATTTAAGGGCAGTTAGGGTTGATGGAGTCTTAAGGGTTAATTTCATGCAGAGTGTTAATTAAATTAATTTAAACAGGTTATTTTAAGGTGTAGTTAGATGTAAAAAGGGGGGGCAAACTAACGGAAATCTAACTCCTGTGCGCAGTGAAGATTAACCCTGTATTTATATTTAAAAGTGCCAGTGAGCTGTGAACCTATGAGGGCACTGTGAGATATCTGGGGGAATAAGGCATATCTGGTGAGGGCAGATTGGCATATCTGGGAGGCAGTGTGGCAAGCCTGGGCTCAGATGTGCATAACGGGGGGGAGGGGGCAGATTGGGAAATAAAAACAAGAAATGCATTTTATCAGAGTTTTTTGTTTTATTCTACCGTTTGCTTTTAACATCCTGTTTATTAAATTATCTAAATAAGCAAAGATTTGACTTTTTTGGTTTCAGACAATTAATCTATTAATCCAAAAACCTATCAACCAACTAATCGATTAAGAAAATAATCGTTAGCTGCAGCCCTAGTTCTGTACTTTAACAACGTGCATCTGTTATAGTAACATTAATAGAATTATGGCTTCATGTAAGTTTAAACTGTTTTCAATAAAAGTTATTCTTGTTTTACTACACAAATTGTGGTCTGACTGATCCATGAGTAGCAGAAGTGTGACTGGGGGGGGACTCGTCAGCACATAACAGGGGTACCCAGCCTTGTTACATGCACACAGACCATTACACTCACACATACATACACGGACTACAGCGCTACACACAATGACTCCAGCGCTAGACACGCATACACACACAGAGCCAGCCCTAAACAAATATACACACAATCTCCAGCGCTAGACATAAACACAGACTTGCACACAACACCAACACACTCCGACACCAGACACACTCACACACCAACACGCAGAAACCGAACCTAGACACACTGTTAGGGATATTAATGAGACAAATTAGGCAAAACCAATATTCTATCACATATGCAAAATAAATAACACTATCAATTATTCTAGGACCACATCCACAATATTAACCCCTTAATGACAAAGCCCATACATGTACGGCCTCAAAATGTATTGTTTTCTACGGGTTTTGGGACCGCCCATTTTCCTTAAGGGGTTCATACAAACAAAAACCCTATATTTTATCTCTGATCCAAAATCCTTTCACATCACACCGAAAAATATAATTTATATGAGATTTGAACATTACTACGGTAATCATATATTTATCATAAAAACACAATTGAGAAATATCTATACTAGTCATGCAGTACATAACATAAAACAGAAACATTATCTTTAACACGTCAAAATTCATCTAATCCAAAATACAGTATATTAGCAATGAGTTATCAAATATGATTACTTCATGAATCTAACACACACAAAATGCAACAGGTCAAAAAGCACATGGCACAAACATTTTAGCTTAATCAATTAATTATCACCTTAAATAAATGGCATTTATTATCAAACCCATTAATTAACACTCCACTCAGCAACCAGAATAATAATAATCAGGGTGGTAACAAAAATATCACTCTCTCTCTCTCTCTCTATTAGTCTTACTAATATGACAATTAATATAATTTAATAATATCTAATGGATATTAGGGAATTTTTTAAATAGATGCAAATAATGTCAAACTTCATCTACAGGTAAAAATACCTTTGCTATCATTGTCATTATAACGGGTTATAAGCTGCAGTCTCACAAACCGTCATATACAATAACGCCATATACTATTTCCCAGAGGAAGGGAAATCTATATTGAAGTCGACAAAATTCACCTCTATTCGGGATAATAAAACCATTAAATTTACCACCACTTGTTGCTGTGGTCCAACTAGTCCTTCAGGTTCAGTGGAAAAAAGAAAAACTTTAGAAAAGTTATAAAAAAAAGTCATAAAAAGTAATTCGGAGAGTCAAATACGGTGCCAGGATCTTGGGATGTTCAAAAATTCATATTGTTTGGGGGAAATTTGTATCAGTGAATCAGTGAGTCCCTAAATTATTTTAAACAGAATATTTTAAAGACCAGGCTTATTGTCATATTCTCCACCCATCAGAGACTCCGACGCTAAACACACAAATGCGCACACACACACCACTGCACTAGACAAAACACACTTACACACTAACATTCTGACCCCAGTGCTACACAAACACACTCACACACAGAGATCCTATCAATAGACACACACATGTGCACCTGGCCCATGCACCAGACACATGCACATGCCGCCAAAACCTATACAAACACACACACAAAGTTTTAAATGTGTCTGACATCACAGCTATGAGAGTGAGAGACTGGGCAAAGGAGAGAGAAGCAAATCACAGCAACAGATCTAGTGAAAAGACATCTGACGCTACACATACACACCGATGCACATATAGACTCTGGAGCTAGACACACTAACGCACACACATTCTGACACCAGACAGACCCCAGTACTACACAAATACGCTCAGACGCCAAGCACGCGCTCAAACGCCAGACACGCACACCAACACTCAGAAACCAAAGCTAGACACACACCAACACGCACACTCAGACACTAGAGATCCAAAATAAAGAAGCAGAGGCTCACCACTGAAATGAGAAGGTGAGTTAATTTCACACAGGCAACTTTTCAACACGCAAGTCTTTCTCAAGCCTTAAAACATTAGTGCACACGCTCAAATATTTATGCTAAACAAGTGATTAAGGGGTCGGACGCACACGATCTTACATAAAAATTTGAAGTGACAGGGCCAACTGACCAGTCTATATATAAAGTGCAAAGCCAGTCAATGCGTATAGATAAATAATTATATAAAAAGTCTGAATAAATATGAAAGTGAAGTGATAATAGATATTTGTAGTATATTTATCATGTCAAATAAACAGACTGATCTCGGGAGCTAAGCAAAGCTGTGCCTGGTTAGTACGTGGATGGGAGACTACTTGAAAATACCATACCAACCGTCATAGGCCTCACTATATAATCCATTTAGTCTGACTCACAGCAGCAGCTCCTACTTACCAGTCCCTAACTGGGTTAATTTAGGGCCAGTTATGGTTAATGGGGTATTTAGGTGCAGCTATGGTTAATGGAGTATTTAGGGGCAGTTATGGTTAATAGGGCGTTTACGGTTAATTTAGGGGCATTTATAGTTAATGGGGTGTTTAGGGTTAATTTAGGAGCAGCTGCAGTTAATGGGGTGTTTGGGGTTAATTTGAGGCAGTTGTGGTTAATGGTGTGTTTAGGGTTCATTTAGGGGCTGTTGTTGTTGACAGGGTCTTTAGGGTATGCTGTGGTTAATGGGGTGTTTAGGGTTAATTTAGGGGCAGTTATGGTTAATGGGGTGTTTAGGGTTAATTTAGAGTAGTTGTTTTGATGGGGTATTTAGAGTTAATTTAGGGGTAGTTATGGTTAATGGGGTGTTTAGGGTTAATTTAGGGGCAGCTATGGTTAATGGGGTGTTTAGGGTTAATTTGAGGCAGTTGTGGTTAATGGTGTGTTTAGGGTTAATTTAGGGTGGTTGTTTTGATGGGGTATTTAGAGTTATTTTAGGGGTAGTTATGGTTAATGGGGTGTTTAGGGTTAATTTAATGATGACCACTGAGGGTTATTTTGATTCTTTTAATAAAGTTAACTTAAGGTGCAGTTAGATATAAAGGGGGGGCTAACTAAGGGGAATCTAAATCCTGGGGGCAGTGAAGATTAACCCAGTACTTTTTTATTAAAGTATGGTGTCGGTGTGATGCGAACGGGTCTGTGACTCTATGAGGGGACAATGAGATATCTGGGGGGAGTATAAAGCATATCTGGGGAGGACAGAGTGACATATCTGGGGGTATAAGGCATATGTGGGGAGGGCAGTGTGGCGTGTCTGGGGAGGACGGAGTGGTGTATCAGGGTGTATAAGGCATAATATCTGGGGCCACAGTGGCATTTCTGGGGTAGAGTGGAGTGGCATATGTTGGGAGGGCAGCGTAGCATGTCTGGGGAGGATGGAGTGGTGTATAAGGCGTATCAGGCACAGTGGCATATGTGGGGGTGGAGTGGCATATGTGGGAGGCAGCGTGGAGTGGCATATGTGGGAGGCAGCGTGGAGTGCCATATGTGGGAGGCAGCATGGCAAGCCTGGGCTCAAATGTGCATAAATTGGGGGGAGATGGTTGGGAAATAAAGACAAGAAATGCATTTTATCAAAGTTTTTTTTTTTTATTCTGCTGTTTGTATTAAACATCATTTGTTTATTAAATTATTTTAAATAAATGAAAAATTTACATTGGTTTTTATCCGATTAAATCGACAAAATAATCAGCCAACTAATAGATTATGAAAATAATCGTTAGTTGCAGCCCTATCTCTTTTAGAGTCTGTTTATTTCAGCTCAGCTGATGGTTATTCATTTATTATACGCAGCTGGTCCTGTAGGTTTATTTAATGCTTTTTTGAGATTATTAGAGATTAGCAAATATTTGACTGGTGCAGCTGCATTGACAGACTGATCTTTAATATTGTATATTATAAAGTTTAGGGCTGCAACTAACGATTTTCATCATAATCGATTAGTTGACCGATTATTTTTTCGATTATTCGGATAAGAAAAACTAATGTACACTTTTAATTTCTTTACAATAATTTAATAAACAAATGATGTTAAATACACACAGCAGAATAAAAAAAAACATTTGATAAAATGCATTTCTTGTCTTTATTTCACAACCAGCCCCCCCCATTTATGCACATTTGCCACGCTGCCTCCCACATATACCATTTCACGCTGCCTCCCACATGTCACTGTGCCTGATACGCCTTATACCCCGATACACCACTCCATCCTTCCCACACATGCCACACTGCCCTCCCCACATATGCCACTCCACTCTACCCCCAGATATGCCACTCTGGCCCCAGATATGCCTTATACACCCTGATACACCACTCCGTCCTCCCCAGACATGACACACTGCCCTCCCCACATATGCCTTATACCCCCAGATATGTCACTCTGTCCTCCTCAGATATGCCTTATACCCCCCCAGATATCTCATAGTCCCCTCATAGAGTCAGAGACCTGTTCACAGCACACTGACACCATACTTTTAGAAACAAGCACTGGGTTAATCTTCACGGCCCCCAGGATTTAGATTCCCCTTTATCTCTAACTGCACCTTAAGTAAACTTTATTCAATGAATTAAATTACCCCTCAGTCCTCATCATTAAATTAACCCTAAACACCCCATTAACCATAACTACCCCTAAATTAACTCTAAATACCCCATCATAACAACCACCCTAAATTAACCCTAAACACACCATTAACCACAACTGCCTCAAATTAACCCTAAACACCCCATTAACCATAGCTGCCCCTAAATTAACCCTAAACACCCCATTAACCATAACTGCCCTAAATTAACCCCCACCTCCCCTTTCAGTAGCCCAAATATTAATTTTATACTTACAGTTAGATGAGTGTGACAGCCACGTGGTTCTGGCCTTCTGGGAGAAGGAAGGGGACGGAGCCAGTTGTCACAGTGATTACAGGGACAGACTGGTAAGTAGGAGCTGCTGCCCTAATAAAGTTACAATTTAGTTACAGTAATATCTTTAGATCATATAGTGTCTGTATTTGTAGTACAGTGTTCATTTAAAACTTGCGTACACTTTTTAGATATAATAAATATATATTTGTAGTATATTTATCACTTCACTTTCATATTTATTCACTTTTTAGATAATGATATTTATATATACTCATTGACTGGCTTTGCACTTTATATATAGACTGGTCAGTTGGCACTGTCACTTTAAATTGTTATGTAGGATTGTGTGCATCAGACCCCTTAATCACTAGTTTTGCATAAATATTTGAGCGTGTGCACTAATGTTTCTAAAGCTTGAGAAAGACCTACGTGCCAAAACATTGCCTACGTGAAATAAACTCACCTTACAATTTGAGTGCTGAGCCTCTGCGTCTTTATTTTGGATGTATTGAAGGACTTGGTGGTACCCCGGCTCGTGCACCATCTCACTACTGAGTGCTGCCTTCAAACCTTTCTATGTCCGACACTAGAGACACACACCAACACGCAGAAACTGTCGCCAGAGACACACCAACACGCAGAGACTGTCGCCACAGACACACACACACCAACACACCAAAAAGTCTCACCACCTCTGATAGCACCTCTCACTTTTACGAGGATTTGGCTAAAATCAAAAGTGTAAGCCAACGGGTGTAATACCGCAAGAGTCTTTAATAACACAAAGATTTTATCTTAGAAAGCCCAGGTGCGCACTGACTCCGGAAGCCCAGACTGGTTAATGGGTAGTTTAGGATTAATTTAGGTGCAGTTATGGTTAATGGGGTCTTCAGGACTAATTTAAAGGCAGTTATGGTTGATGGGGTCTTAAGGGTTAATTTAATGCAGAGTGTTAATTGAATTAATTTAAAAAGGTTAATTTAAGGTGTAGTTAGACTTAAAAGGGGGGCAAATTAACAGGAATCTAACTGCTGGGGGCAGTGAAGATTAACCCTGTATTTATATTTAAAAGTGCCAGTGAGCTGTGAACCTATGAGGGCACTGTGGGATATCTGGGGGAATAAGGCATCCCAGGGGGCACAGTGGCATATCAGGGGGTATAAGGCATATGTGGGGAGGGCGGAGTGGCATATCTGGGAGGCAGTGTGGCATATCTGGGAGGCAGTGTGGCAAGCCTGGGCTCAGATGTGCATAACGGGGGGGGGGGCAGATTGGGAAATAAAAACAAGAAATGCATTTTATCAAAGTTTTTTTTTTATTCTACCGTTTGGTTTTAACATCCTGTTTATTAAATTATCTAAATAAACGAAAATTTTACTTTTTTTTTTAAAACATAATTGAATTCATCTATTAATCTAAAATCAGCCAACTAATCGATTATGAAAATAATCGTTAGCTGCAGCCCTAGTTCTGTACTTTGAGAACGTGCATCTGTTATACTAACGTTAATAGAATTATGGCTTCATGTAAGTTTTACCTGTTTTTAATATAAGTTGTTCTTGTTTTACTACACAAATTGTGATCTGACTGATCCATGAGTAGCAGAAGTGTGACTGGGGGGGACTCGTCAGCACATAACAGGGGTACCCAGCCTTGTTACATGCACACAGACCATTACACTCACACATACATACACGGACTACAGCGCTAGACACAGAATGACTCCAGCGCTAGACACTCATACACACACACAGAGCCGGCCCTAAACAAATATACACACAATCTCCAGCGCTAGACATACACACAGACTTGCACACAACACCAACACACTCAGACACCAGACACACACACACCAACACGCAGAAACTGAAGCTAGACACACTGTTAGGGATATTAATGAGACAAAATAGGCAAAACCAATATTCTATCACATATGCAAAATAAATAACGCGAACAATTATTGTAAGACCACATCCACAATATTAACCCCTTAATGACAAAGCCCGTACATGTACGGGCTCAAAACGTATTGTTTTCTACGGGTTCTGGGACCGCCCATTTTCCTTAAGGGTTTAATACAAAGAGAAACCCTATATTTTATCTCTCATCCAAAATCCTTTCACATCACACCGAAAAATATAATTTAAATGAAATCTTTTATCATTACCATGGTAATCATATATTTATCATAAAAACACAATTAAGAAATATCTATATTAGTCATGCAGTGCATAATATAAAACAGAAACATTATCTTTAACACGTCAAAATTCATCTAATCCAAAATACAGTATATTAGCAATGAGTTATCAAATATAATTACTTCATGAATCTAACACACACAAAATGCAACAGGTTAAAAAAGCACATGGCACAAACATTTTAGCTTGATCAATTATCACCTTAAATAAATGGCATTTATTATCAAACCCATTCATTACAACTCCACTCAGCAACCAGAATAATAATAATCAGGGTGGTAACAAAAATATCTCTCTCTCTATTAGTCTAACTAATATGACAATTAATATAATTTAATAATATCTAATGAATATTAGGGACTTTTTTAATAGATGCAAATAATGTCAAACTTCATCTACAGGTAAAAACACCTTTGCCATCATTGTCATTATCACGGGTTATAAGCTGCAGTCTCACAAGCCGTCATATACAATAACGCCATATACTATTTCCCAGAAGAAGGGAAGTCTATATTGAAGTCGACAAAATTCACCTCTATTCAGGATAATAAAACCATTACATTTAACAACACTTGTTGCTGTGGTCCAACTGGTCCTTCAGGTTCAGTGGAAAAAAGAAGAACTTTAGAAAAGTTATATATGTTACAAACTCAAAGTAATTCTGAGAGTAAAATACGGTGCCAGGATCTTGTGATGTTCAAAAATTCATATTGTTCGGGGGAAATTTGTATCGGTGAATCAGTCAGTCCCTAAATTATTTTAAACATAATATTTTAAAGACCGGGCTTATTATCATATTCTCCACCCATCAGAGACTCCGGCGCTAAACACACATCGCAGAGTCAGAGAGTACACACAAATGCACACACACACACACACACACACATCACTGCACTAGACAAAACACACTCACACACTAACATTCTGACCCCAGTGCTACACAAACACACTCACACACAGAGATCCAATCAATAGACACACACATGTGCACCTGGCCCATGCACCAGACACATGCACATGCCGCCCAAACCTACACACAAAGTTTTCTATGTGTCTGACATCACAGCTAGGAGAGTAAGAGACTGGGCAAAGGAGAGAGAAGCAAATCACAGCAACAGATCTAGTGAAAAGACATCTGACGCTACACATACACACCGATGCACATATAGACTCTGGAGCTAGACACACTAACGCACACACATTCTGACACCAGACAGACCCCAGTACTACACAAATACGCTCAGACTCAGACTGATCTCGGGAGCTAAGCAAAGCTGTGCCTGGTTAGTACGTGGATGGGAGACTACTTGGAAATACCATACCAACCGTCATAGGCCTCACTATATAATCCATTTAGTCTGACTCACAGCAGCAGCTCCTACTTACCAGTCCCTAACTGGGTTAATTTAGGGCCAGTTATGGTTAATGGGGTATTTAGGTGCAGCTATGGTTAATGGAGTATTTAGGGGCAGTTATGGTTAATAGGGCGTTTACGGTTAATTTAGGGGCATTTATGGTTAATGGGGTGGTTAGGGTTAATTTAGGAGCAGCTGCAGTTAATGGGGTGTTTGGGGTTAATTTGAGGCAGTTGTGGGTAATTGTGTGTTTAGGGTTCATTTAGGGGCTGTTGTGGTTGACAGGGTCTTTAGGGTTAATTTAGGGGATGCTGTGGTTAATGGGGTGTTTAGGGTAAATTTAGGGGCAGTTATGGTTAATGGGGTGTTTAGGGTTAATTTAGAGTAGTTGTTTTGATGGGGTATTTAGAGTAAATTTAGGGGTAGTTATGGTTTATGGGGTGTTTAGGGTTAATTTAGGGGCAGCTATGGTTAATGGGGTGTTTAGGGTTAATTTGAGGCAGTTGTGGTTAATGGTGTGTTTAGGGTTAATTTAGGGGTAGTTATGGTTAATGGGGTGTTTAGGGTTAATTTAATGATGAGGACTGAGGGTTAATTTGATTAATTTAATAAAGTTAACTTAAGGTGCAGTTAGATATAAAGGGGGGGCTAACTAAGGGGAATCTAAATCCTGGGGGCAGTGAAAATTAACCCAGTACTTTTTTATTAAAATACGGTGTCGGTGTGATGCGAACGGGTCTGTGACTCTATGAGGGGACAATGAGATATCGGGGGGGGGGGGGGATAAGGCATATCTGGGGAGGACAGAGTGACATATCTGAGGGTACAAGGCATATGTGGGGAGGGAAGTGTGGCATGTCTGGGGAGGACGGAGTGGTGTATCAGGGTGTATAAGGCATAATATCTGGGGCCACAGTGGCATTTCTGGGGTAGAGTGGAGTGGCATATGTTGGGAGGGCAGCGTAGCATGTCTGGGGAGGATGGAGTGGTGTATAAGACGTATCAGGCACAGTGGCATATGTGGGGGTGGAGTGGCATATGTGGGAGGCAGCGTGGAGTGGCATATGTGGGAGGCAGCGTGGAGTGGCATATGTGGGAGGCAGCGTGGAGTGCCATATGTGGGAGGCAGCATGGAGTGGCATATGTGGGAGGCAGCGTGGAGTGCCATATGTGGGAGGCAGCATGGCAAGCCTGGGCTCAAATGTGCATAAATTGGGGGGAGATGGTTGGGAAATAAAGACAAGAAATGCATTTTATCAAACTTTTTTTTTTATTCTGCTGTTTGTATTAAACATCATTTGTTTATTAAATTATTTTAAATAAATAAAAAATTTACATTGGTTTTTATCGACAAAATAATCGGCCAACTAATAGATAAAGAAAATAATCGTTAGTTGCAGTCCTATCTCTTTTAGATTCGGTTTATTTCAGCTCAGCTGATGGTTATTCATTTATTATACGAAGTTGTTCCTGTAGGTTTACTTAATGCTTTTTTGAGATTATTAGAGATTAGGAAATATTTGACTGGTGCAGCTGCATTGACACACTGATCTTTAATATTGTAGATTATAAAGTTTAGGGCTGCAACTAACGATTTTCATCATAATCGATTAGTTGGCCGATTATTTTTTCAATTAATCGGATAAGAAAAACGAATATACATTTTTAATTTCTTTAAAATAATTTAATAAACAAATGATGTTAAATACACACAGCAGAATAAAAAAAAAAACCTTGGATAAAATGCATTTCTTGTCTTTATTTCACAACCAGCCCCCCCCCCCCATTTATGCACATTTGCCACGCTGCCTCCCACATATACCATTTCACGCTGCCTCCCATATATACCATTTCACGCTGCCTCCCATATATACCACTCCACGCTGCCTCCCACATGTCACTGTGCCTGATACGCCTTATACCCCGATACACCACTCCATCCTTCCCACACATGCCACACTGCCCTCCCCACATATGCCACTCCACTCTACCCCCAGATATGCCACTCTGGCCCCAGATATGCCTTATACACCCTGATACACCACTCCGTCCTCCCCAGACATGACACACTGCCCTCCCCACATATGCCTTATACCCCCAGATATGTCACTCTGTCCTCCTCAGATATGCCTTATACCCCCCTGATATCTCATAGTCCCCTCATAGAGTCAGAGACCTGTTCACAGCACACCGACACCATACTTTTACAAATAAGCACTGGGTTAATCTTCACGGCCCCCAGGATTTAGATTCCCCTTTATCTCTAACTGCACCTTAAGTAAACTTTATTAAATGAATTAAATTAACCCTCAGTCCTCATAATTAAATTAACCCTAAACACCCCATTAACCATAACTACCCCTAAATTAACTCTAAATACCCCATCAAAACAACCACCCTAAATTACCCCTAAACACACCATTAACCACAACTGCCTCAAATTAACCCTAAACACCCCATTAACCATAGCTGCCCCTAAATTAACCCCCACCTCCCCTTTCAGTAGCCCAAATATTAATTTTATACTTAGTTAGATGAGTGTCACAGCCATGTGGTTCTGGCCTTCTGGGAGAAGGAAGGGGACGGAGCCAGTTGTCACAGTGATTACAGGGAGGGACTGGTAAGTAGGAGCTGCTGCCCTAATAAAGTTACAATTTAGTTACAGTAATATCTTTAGATCATATAGTGTCTGTATTTGTACTACAGTGTTCATTTAAAACTTGCGTACACTTTTTTGATATAATAGATATATTTATCACTTCACTTTCATATTTATTCACTTTTTAGATAATGATATTTATATATACTCATTGACTGGCTTTGCACTTTATATATAGACTGGTCAGTTGGCACTGTCACTTTAAATTGTTATGTAGGATCGGGTGCATCAGACCCCTAAATCACTTGTTTTGCATAAATATTTGAGCGTGTGCACTAATGTTTCTAAAGCTTGAGAAAGACCTGCGTGTCAAAACATTGCCTGCGTGAAATAAACTCACCTTACAATTTGAGTGCTGAGCCTCTGCGTCTTTATTTTGGATTTATTGAAGGACTTGGTGGTACCCCGGCTCGTGCACCATCTCACTACTGAGTGCTGCCTTCCAACCTTTCTGTGTCCGACGCGAGAGACGCACACCAACACGCAGAAACTGTCACCAAACACACACACCAACACTCAGAAACTGTCACCAGAGACACACACACCAACACACAGAAACTGTCGCCAGAGACACACACACACCAACACACCAAAAAGTCTCACCACCTCTGATAGCACCTCTCACTTTTACAAGGATTTGGCTAAAATCAAAAGTGTAAGTCAACGGGTGTAATACCGCAAGAGTCTTTAATAACACAAAGATTTTATCTTAGAAAGCCCAGGCGCGCACTGACTCCGGAAGCCCAGACTGGTTAATGGGTAGTTTAGGGTTAATTTAGGTGCAGTTATGGTTGATGGGGTCTTAAGGGTTATTTTCATGCAGAGTGTTAATTTAATTAATTTAAACAGGTTAATTTAAGGTGTAGTTAGACTTAAAAGGTGGGAAAATTAACAGGAATCTAACTGCTGGGGGCAGTGAAGATTAACCCTGTATTTATATTTAAAAGTGCCAGTGAGCTGTGAACCTATGAGGGCACTGTAGGATATCTGGGGGAATAAGGCATCCCAGGGGGCACAGTGGCATATCAGGGGGTATAAGGCATATGTGGGGAGGGCGGAGTGGCATATCTGGGAGGCAGTGTGGCAAGCCTGGGCTCAAATGTGCATAACGGGGGGGGGGGGGCAGATTGGGAAATAAAAACAATAAATGCATTTTATCAAAGTTTGGTTTTTTTATTCTACCGTTTGGTTTTAACATCCTGTTTATTAAATTATCTAAATAAACGAAAATTTTACTTGTTTTTTTAAATAGAATTAATCTATTAATCTAAAAACCTATCAGCCAACTAATCGATTATGAAAATAATCGTTAGCTGCAGCCCTAGTTCTGTATTTTGAGAACGTGCATCTGTTATACTAACGTTAATAGAATTATGGCTTCATGTAAGTTTTACCTGTTTTTATTAAAAGTTGTTCTTGTTTTACTACACAAATTGTGGTCTGACTGATCCATGAGTAGCAGAAGTGTGACTGGGGGGACTCGTCAGCACATAACAGGGGTACCCAGCCTTGTTACATGCACACAGACCATTACACTCACACATACATACACGGACTACAGCGCTAGACACATAATGAATCCAGCGCTAGACACGCATACACACAAAGAGCCGGCCCTAAACAAATATACACACAATCTCCAGCGCTAGACATACACACAGACTTGCACACAACACCAACACACTCCGACACCAGACACACTCACACACCAACACGCAAAAACTGAAGCTAGACACACTGTTAGGGATATTAATGAGACAAATTAGGCAAAACCAATATTCAATCACATATGCAAAATAAATGACGCTATCAATTATTGTAAGACCACATCCACAATATTAACCCCTTAATGACAAAGCCCGTACATGTACAGACTCAAAATGTATTGTTTTCTACAGGTTTTGGGACCGCCCATTTTCCTTAAAGGGTTAATACAAAGAGAAACCCTATATTTTATCTCAGATCCAAAATCCTTTCACATCACACCGAAAATTATAATTTAAATGAAATCTTTTATCATTACCTCGGTAATCATATATTTATCATAAAAACACAATTGAGAAATATTTATATTAGTCATGCAGTGCATAATATAAAACAGAAACATTATCTTTAACCCATGTCAAAATTAATCTAATCCAAAATACAGTATATTAGCAATGAGTTATCAAATATGATTACTTCATGAATCTAACACACACAAAATGCAACAGGTTAAAAAAGCACATGGCACAAACATTTTAGCTTAATCAATTAATTATCACCTTAAATAAATGGCATTTATTAGCAAACCCATTAATTACCACTCCACTCAGCAACCAGAATAATAATAATCAGGGTGGTAACAAATATAGCACTCTCTCTCTATTAGTCTTACTAATATGACAATTAATATAATTTAATAATATCTAATGGATATCATGGACTTTTTTAATAGATGCAAATAATGTCAAACTTCATCTACAGGTAAAAATACCTTTTCCATCATTGTCATTATCACGGGTTATAAGCTGCAGTCTCACAAGCCGTCATATACAATAACGCCATATACTATTTCCCAGAAGAAGGGAAGTCTATATTGAAGTCGACAAAATTCACCTCTATTCAGGATAATAAAACCATTAAATTTACCACCACTTGTTGCTCTGGTCCAACTGGTCCTTCAGATTCAGTGGAAAAAAGAAGAACTTTAGAAAAATTATATATGTTAAAAACTCAAAGTAATTCTGACAGTAAAATACGGTGCCAGGATCTTGGGATGTTCAAAAATTCATATTGTTAGGGGGAAATTTGTATCGGTGAATCAGTGAGTCCCTAAATTATTTTAAACATAATATTTTAAAGACCGGGCTTATTATCATCTTCTCCACCCATCAGAGACTCCGGCGCTAAACACACATCGCAGAGTCAGAGCACACACACACACACACACACACCACTGCACTAGACAAAACACACACACACACACACCACTGCACTAGACAAAACACACTCACACACTAACATTCTGACCCCAGTGCTACACAAACACACTCACACACAGAGATCCTATCAATAGACACACACATGTGCACCTGGCCCATGCACCAGACACATGCACATGCCGCCAAAACCTACACACAAAGTTTTCAATGTGTCTGACATCACAGCTAGGAGAGTGAGAGACTGGGCAAAGGAGAGAGAAGCAAATCACAGCAACAGATCTAGTGAAAAGACATCTGACGCTACACATACACACCGATGCATATATAGACTCTGGAGCTAGACACACTAGACGCACACAGATTCTGACACTAGACAGACCCCAGTACTACACAAATACGCTCAGATGCCAAGCACGCGCTCAAACGCCAGACACGCACACCAACACTCAGAAACCAAAGCTAGACACACACCAACACACACACTCAGACACTAGAGATCCTAAATAAAGACGCAGAAGCTCAGCACTGAAATGAAAAGGTGAGTTAATTTCACACAGGCAACGTTTCGACGCGCAAGTCTTTCTCAAGCCTTAAAACATTAGTGCACACACTCAAATATTTATGCTAAACAAGTGATTAAGGGGTCGGACGCACACGATCTTACATAAAAATTTGAAGTGACAGGGCCAACTGACCAGTCTATATATAAAGTGCAAAGCCAGTCAATGCGTATAGATAAATAATTATATAAAAAGTCTGAATAAATATGAAAGTGAAGTGATAATAGATATTTGTAGTATATTTATCATGTCAAATAAACAGACTGATCTCGGGAGCTAAGCAAAGCTGTGCCTGGTTAGTACGTGGATGGGAGACTACTTGGAAATACCATACAAACCGTCATAGGCCTCATTATATAATCCGTTTAGTCTGACTCACAGCAGCAGCTCCTACTTACCAGCCCCTAACTGGGTTAATTTAGGGCCAGTTATGGTTAATGGGGTGTTTAGGTGCAGCTATGGTTAATAGGGTATTTAGGGGCAGTTAATAGGGCGTTTACGGTTAATTTAGGGGCATTTATGGTTAATGGGGTGGTTAGGGTTAATTTAGGAGCAGCTGCAGTTAATGGGGTGTTTGGGGTTAATTTGAGGCAGTTGTGGGTAATTGTGTGTTTAGGGTTCATTTAGGGGCTGTTGTGGTTGACAGGGTCTTTAGGGTTAATTTAGGGGATGCTGTGGTTAATGGGGTGTTTAGGGTTAATTAAGGGGCAGTTATGGTTAATGGGGTGTTTAGGGTTAATTTAGAGTAGTTGTTTTGATGGGGTATTTAGAGTTAATTTAGGGGTAGTTATGGTTTATGGGGTGTTTAGGGTTAATTTAGGGGCAGCTATGGTTAATGGGGTGTTTAGGGTTAATTTGAGGCAGTTGTGGTTAATGGTGTGTTTAGGGTTAATTTAGGGGGGGTTGTTTTGATGGGGTATTTAGAGTTAATTTAGGGGTAGTTATGGTTAATGGGGTGTTTAGGGTTAGTTTAATGATGAGGACTGAGGGTTAATTTGATTAATTTAATAAAGTTAACTTAAAGTGCAGTTAGATATAAAGGGGGGGCTAACTAAGGGGAATCTAAATCCTGGGGGCAGTGAAGATTAACCCAGTACTTTTTTATTAAAGTACGGTGTCGGTGTGATGCGAACGGGTCTGTGACTCTATGAGGGGACAATGAGATATCTGGGGGGGGTATAAGGCATATCTGGGGAGGACAGAGTGACATATCTGGGGGTACAAGGCATATGTGGGGAGGGAAGTGTGGCATGTCTGGGGAGGACGGAGTGGTGTATCAGGGTGTATAAGGCATAATATCTGGGGCCACAGTGGCATTTCTGGGGTAGAGTGGAGTGGCATATGTTGGGAGGGCAGCGTAGCATGTCTGGGGAGGATGGAGTGGTGTATAAGACTTATCAGGCACAGTGGCATATGTGGGGGTGGAGTGGCATATGTGGGAGGCAGCGTGGAGTGGCATATGTGGGAGGCAGCGTGGAGTGCCATATGTGGGAGGCAGCGTGGAGTGCCATATGTGGGAGGCAGCGTGGAGTGGCATATGTGGGAGGCAGCATGGCAAGCCTGGGCTCAAATGTGCATAAATTGGGGGGGAGATGGTTGGGAAATAAAGACAAGAAATGCATTTTATCAAAGTTTTTTTTTTTATTCTGCTGTTTGTATTAAACATCATTTGTTTATTAAATTATTTGAAATAAATGAAAAATTTACATTGGTTTTTAACAACAAAATAATCGGCCAACTAATAGATAAAGAAAATAATCGTTAGTTGCAGTCCTATCTCTTTTAGATTCGGTTTATTTCAGCTCAGCTGATGGTTATTCATTTATTATACGAAGTTGTTCCTGTAGGTTTATTTAATGCTTTTTTGAGATTATTAGAGATTAGGAAATATTTGACTGGTGCAGCTGCATTGACAGACTGATCTTTAATATTGTATATTATAAAGTTTAGGGCTGCAACTAACGATTTTCATCATAATCGATTAGTTGGCCGATTATTTTTTCAATTAATCGGATAAGAAAAACGAATATACATTTTAAATATTTCTTTAAAATAATTTAATAAACAAATGATGTTAAATACACACAGCAGAATAAAAAAAAAAACCTTTGATAAAATGCATTTCTTGTCTTTATTTCACAACCAGCCCCCCCCCCCCATTTATGCACATTTGCCACGCTGCCTCCCACATATACCATTTCACGCTGCCTCCCATATATACCACTCCACGCTGCCTCCCACATGTCACTGTGCCTGATACACCTTATACCCCGATATACCACTGCATCCTTCCCAGACATGCCACACTGCCCTCCCCACATATGCCACTCCACTCTACCCCCAGATATGCCACTGTGGCCCCAGATATGCCACTGTGGCCCCAGATATGCCTTATACACCCTGATACACCACTCCGTCCTCCCCAGACATGACACACTGCCCTCCCCACATATGCCTTATACCCCCAGATATGTCACTCTGTCCTCCTCAGATATGCCTTATACCCCCCTGATATCTCATAGTCCCCTCATAGAGTCAGAGACCTGTTCACAGCACACTGACACCATACTTTTATAAATAAGCACTGGGTTAATCTTCACGGCCCCCAGGATTTAGATTCCCCTTTATCTCTAACTGCACCTTAACTTAACTTTATTAAATGAATTAAATTAACCCTCAGTCCTCATAATTAAATTAACCCTAAACACCCCATTAACCATAACTACCCCTAAATTAACTCTAAATACCCCATCAAAACAACCATCCTAAATTAACCCTAAACACACCATTAACCACAACTGCCTCAAATTAACCCTAAACACCCCATTAACCATAGCTGCCCCTAAATTAACCCTAAACACCCCATTAACCATAACTGCCCTAAATTAACCCCCACCTCCCCTTTCAGTAGCCCAAATATTAATTTTATACTTACAGTTAGATGAGTGTCACAGCCATGTGGTTCTGGCCTTCTGGGAGAAGGAAGGGGACGGAGCCAGTTGTCACAGTGATTACAGGGAGGGACTGGTAAGTAGGAGCTGCTGCCCTAATAAAGTTACAATTTAGTTACAGTAATATCTTTAGATCATATAGTGTCTGTATTTGTACTACAGTGTTCATTTAAAACTTGCGTACACTTTTTTGATATAATAGATATATATTTGTAGTATATTTATCACTTCACTTTCATATTTATTCACTTTTTAGATAATGATATTTATATATACTCATTGACTGGCTTTGTACTTTATATATAGACTGGTCAGTTGGCACTGTCACTTTAAATTGTTATGTAGGATCGGGTGCATCAGACCCCTAAATCACTTGTTTTGCATAAATATTTGAGCGTGTGCACTAATGTTTCTAAAGCTTGAGAAAGACCTGCGTGTCAAAACATTGCCTGCGTGAAATAAACTCACCTTACAATTTGAGTGCTGAGCCTCTGCGTCTTTATTTTGGATGTATTGAAGGACTTGGTGGTACCCCGGCTCGTGCACCATCTCACTACTGAGTGCTGCCTTCCAACCTTTCTGTGTCCGACGCGAGAGACGCACACCAACACGCAGAAACTGTCACCAAACACACACACCAACACTCAGAAACTGTCACCAGAGACACACACACACACACCAACACACCAAAAAGTCTCACCACCTCTGATAGCACCTCTCACTTTTACGAGGATTTGGCTAAAATCAAAAGTGTAAGCCAACGGGTGTAATACCGCAAGAGTCTTTAATAACACAAAGATTTTATCTTAGAAAGCCCAGGCGCGCACTGACTCCGGAAGCCCAGACTGGTTAATGGGTAGTTTAGGGTTAATTTAGGTGCAGTTATGGTTGATGGGGTCTTAAGGGTTAATTTCATGCAGAGTGTTAATTGAATTAATTTAAACAGGTTAATTTAAGGTGTAGTTAGACTTAAAAAGGTGGGAAAATTAACAGGAATCTAACTGCTGGGGGCAGTGAAGATTAACCCTGTATTTATATTTAAAAGTGCCAGTGAGCTGTGAACCTATGAGGGCACTGTAGGATATCTGGGGGAATAAGGCATCCCAGGGGGCACAGTGGCATATCAAGGGGTATAAGGCATATGTGGGGAGGGCGGAGTGGCATATCTGGGAGGCAGTGTGGCAAGCCTGGGCTCAAATGTGCATAACGGGGGGGG
Organism: Spea bombifrons; assembly: GCF_027358695.1. NCBI lineage: Eukaryota > Metazoa > Chordata > Amphibia > Anura > Pelobatidae > Spea > Spea bombifrons. The sequence goes on along the minus strand of NC_071095.1, from coordinate 27,566,374 downwards.
GGCAGATTGGGAAATAAAAACAATAAATGCATTTTATCAAAGTTTTTTTTTTTTTATTCTACCGTTTGGTTTTAACATCCTGTTTATTAAATTATCTAAATAAACGAAAATTTTACTTGTTTTTTTAAATAGAATTAATCTATTAATCTAAAAACCTATCAGCCAACTAATCGATTATGAAAATAATCGTTAGCTGCAGCCCTAGTTCTGTACTTTGAGAACGTGCATCTGTTATACTAACGTTAATAGAATTATGGCTTCATGTAAGTTTTACCTGTTTTTATTAAAAGTTGTTCTTGTTTTACTACACAAATTGTGGTCTGACTGATCCATGAGTAGCAGAAGTGTGACTGGGGGGACTCGTCAGCACATAACAGGGGTACCCAGCCTTGTTACATGCACACAGACCATTACACTCACACATACATACACAGGCTACAGCGCTAGACACATAATGAATCCAGCGCTAGACACGCATACACACAAAGAGCCGGCCCTAAACAAATATACACACAATCTCCAGCGCTAGACATACACACAGACTTGCACACAACACCAACACACTCCGACACCAGACACACTCACACACCAACACGCAAAAACTGAAGCTAGACACACTGTTAGGGATATTAATGAGACAAATTAGGCAAAACCAATATTCTATCACATATGCAAAATAAAGGACGCTATCAATTATTGTAGGACCACATCCACAATATTAACCCCTTAATGACAAAGCCCGTACATGTACGGACTCAAAATGTATTGTTTTCTACAGGTTTTGGGACCGCCCATTTTCCTTAAAGGGTTAATACAAAGAGAAACCCTATATTTTATCTCTGATCCAAAATCCTTTCACATCACACCGAAAAATATAATTTAAATTAGATATTTTATCATTACCACGGTAATCATATATTTATCATAAAAACACAATTAAGAAATATCTATATTAGTCATGCAGTGCATAATATAAAACAGAAACATTATCTTTAACACATGTCAAAATTCATCTAATCCAAAATACAGTATATTAGCAATGAGTTATCAAATATGATTACTTCATGAATCTAACACACAAAATGCAATAGGTGAAAAAGCACATGGCATAAACATTTTAGCTTGATCAATTATCACCTTAAAAAAATGGCATTTATTATCAAACCCATTAATTACCACTCCACTCAGCAACCAGAACAATAAAAATCAGGGTGGTAACAAAAATATCTCTCTCTCTCTCTCTCTCTATTAGTCTTACTAATATGAAAATTAATATAATTTAATAATATCTAATGGATATTAGTGACTTTTTTAATAGATGCAAATAATGTCAAACTTCATCTACAGGTAAAAATACCTATTCATTATTGTCATTATAACGGGTTATAAGCTGCAGTCTCACAAGCCGTCATATACAATAACGCCATATACTATTTCACAGAAGAAGAGAAATCTATATTGAAGTCGACAAAATTCACCTCTATTCAGGATAATAAAACCATTAGATTTACCACCACTTGTTGCTCTGGTCCAACTGGTCCTTCAGATTCAGTGGAAAAAAGAAGAACTTTAGAAAAGTTACATATGTTACAAACTCAAAGTAATTCTGACAGTAAAATACGGTGCCAGGATCTTGTGATGTTCAAAAATTCATATTGTTTGGGGGAAATTTGTATCGGTGAATCAGTGAGTCCCTAAATTATTTAAAACATAATATTTTAAAGAGCGGGCTTATTGTCATATTCTCCAACCATTGACTGAAATTCTCCAAACATAACGGTGGGTTTTACCCATTATAATTTGGACCTCTTCTTATATTTGTACCGTTGTATTTCCTTCATTTACCTCTAATAGACGCTCCGGTCTAAGAAATGACTTGAAGGCCATTACATATACGTTGGAATGTATCTTCAGTCACCCGTATCTCTACATACCTCATACCTCATACCTCTACCTCAAGATAAGACTAATTAGTTAATATTTGCTGAAGCAGCTATATTCGTAAACACTTCTTTGTTCTCAATGATGAAGAGAACAAGGCAAAAAAATAAATTATGATTAAGAAAAACAAAATGGTTCTGACTCCATTTTATGTTCATATAAAATACACTAATTTTCAGGAATACCTGTTTTCCAGCCTAAAATATCTGACAACACACACCAACACACAGAAACCGATGCTACACACACACACCAGACATGGCCCATGCACCTGACAAACACTCACATACACGGCCCATGCGCCAGACACAGCCCATGTGCCAGGCCCAGCCCATGCGCCAGACACGCGCCCCCGGCCCATGCACCAGACACATGCCCCCGGCCCATGCGCCAGGCCCGGCCCATGCGCCAGACACAGCCCATGCGCCAGGCACGCACCCCCGGCCCATGCGCCAGGCACGCGCCCCCGACCCATGCGCCAGACACGCGCCCCCGACCCATGCGCCAGACACGCGCCCCCGACCCATGCGCCAGACACAGCCCATGTGCCAGACACGCGCCCCCGGCCCATGCGCCAGACACACCCATGTGCCAGACACGCGCCCCCGGCCCATGCGCCAGGCACAGCCCATGCGCCAGACACGCGCCCCCAGCCCATGCGCCAGGCACAGCCCATGCGCCGGACACGCGCCCCCGGCCCATGCGCCAGTCACGGCCCATGCACCAGACACGTGCCCCCGGCCCATGCGCCAGGCCCGGCCCATGCGCCAGACACGCGCCCCCAGCCCATGCGCCAGACACAGCCCATGCACCAGACACGCGCCCCTGGCCCATGCGCCAGACACGTGCCCCCGACCCATGCGCCAGACACGTGCCCCCGACCCATGCGCCAGACACGCGCCCCCGACCCATGCGCCAGACACAGCCCATGCGCCAGACACGCGCCCCCGGCCCATGCGCCAGTCACGGCCCATGCGCCAGTCACGCGCCCCCAGCCCATGCACCAGACACAGCCCATGCGCCAGGCACGCACCCCCAGCCCATGCGCCAGGCACGACCCATGCGCCAGGCACGCGCCCCCAGCCCATGCGCCAGTCACGGCTCATGCGCCGGACACGCGCCCCCGGCCCATGCGCCAGTCACGGCCCATGCGCCGGACACACGCCCCCGGCCCATGCGCCAGTCACGGCCCATGCGCCGGACACGCGCCCCCGGCCCATGCGCCAATCACGGCCCATGCGCCGGACACGCGCCCCCGGCCCATGCGCCAGTCACGGCCCATGCGCCGGACACGCGCCCCCGGCCCATGCGCCAGTCACGGCCCATGCGCCGGACACACGCCCCCGGCCCATGCGCCAGTCACGGCCCATGCGCCGGACACGCGCCCCCGGCCCATGCGCCAGTTACGGCCCATGCGCCGGACACGCGCCAGGCACGGCCCATGCGCCAGGCATGTGCCCCCGGCCCATGCGCCAGGCACAGCCCATGTGCACAGACTCCGTCACTAGACACACCCACAGACTCCGCCGTTAAACACACACTTACGTACACAGACTCTGGAGCCAGACTGTTATAAGGTTGCAGACATGATTCTGGAAATCCTTTGTAACTCTATTAACAGTTTAGAAGATTTGTAGCGGTAACATAGTAACCGTTAAGAAATCACCAGTTTCTGCTCCACCGGCGTCCTTCCAACCGTCACTCACTCTACACATCCTCACCCAACATCCTCACGTCACGTGACCTCTCAAAACCTTTTCCACGTGCCTGACATCACAGCTATGATAGAGATATATATAATGAGAGCAGCAAATCACACAGCACCAGAGCGCGCGAGAAGACATCCCACAGACTCCTGACGCCACACACACACAGAGACTCCAACGCCAGACACACACAGAGACTCCAACGCCAGACACACAGACACTCCAACGCCAGACACACAGACACACACACGCCCACAAACTAACTCCATGCAAGGAAAATAAGAAAAATACCCAAACAGGCTTAACCCCTTAAGGACCGGGCTCATTTTTCGTTTTGTACCCTGTGGGACCGAGGCTGTTTTGACACTTTTGTGGTGCTTGTGTTCAGCTGTAATTTTCTCCTCACCCATTTAGTGTACCCACATAAGTTATATATTGTTTTGTTCAGGACAAAATGGGCTTTCTTCAGATACCATTATTTTGATCGTATCATCTTATTTACTATAAAAAAAAACATGGTGAAAAATAAAAAACACATTTTATGACTTTTATTTGAAAAATCTTTTACTCACCTAAAAAAGCAAGTAAAAAAACTAGCTAAATAGATTCTACTACTTGACCTGAGTTTATAAATACCCAATGTTTTTATGTTTTTTTGTCAGTTATAGGGCAATAAGTACAAGCAGCGTTTTATGATTTCCAAATCTTTTTTAACAAATCTGGTCAGTCTGCCTCCATCTCCTCTTTGGAACATCTTTGAAGCCGGTTAACTCAATTTAACCCCCTCAAACCATATATTTTGGAAAACTAGACACCCCAGGGTATTCCAAATGCTGTTATTTTAACCCTTTCCATGCACAAATTATAGAAATACACTTTGTCAAACTTTGTAATAGTAATTTTTTTATTTATTTTTTATTTAGTGACATTACTGCATAATTATTTTTAAATGTTAGCACATTTTTCATTTTTTTTCAATTGTTTTTTAATTTTGTTTTGAATATTTTACTAATCACATAGTGATTAGAAAGCTGGGTTCCATTGACTTGCTTGGTTGAATGCAGTACCTGAATTCAACCTGCAAGTGGAGCCAGAGTTCTCTAGAGGGTCTGGAGACCGTCTAGCGAACTCTTTCATCTTTATTGTTTTTTTTTCCCGGGCCGACGCCATCTTGCTGATGGGGAAGAACACCGGCAGCTGCGGCCGCTCTCCGGAGCGGTCACAGCCCACCCAAAGGTAAGTGTTTGGTGTCGCTGGATGCCTCCTGATCGAGGCACTCCAGCGACACCGTTTAAGTTTAGGAGGCGATCGTTGCCGATCTCGCTCGGTAGGAAAAACGTAACGTAGTTTCTACCTGCTGCTATACGGCGCCCAAACCCAACATCCAAAAAGTCTCACCGGCCCCAGACTTGTAAAAAGAAAACAGACTGACATGCTAAAGAATATTAACCCTCTACCGGCCCCTAACGCTCCCACATGGCAGTACATCCTGCACTGCGCGTTTGTAGAAGACTCCATGATGCACTGGTAAAGCATTCTATGATGCTCTACGGAGACCACGTACCTTCCGTTCGTTAGCAGCAAAGCCTCGTCTTCCGGTATAAAACTAGCCAGGAGATCCGAGACCCTCCTTTTCTGCGTAAGTAAGATAGGAATTAGAAAAATGCATTTTATTAAATGGTCTCATCGCCATAGCTACCCACGGAAGAATCCCTTTTAAAACTATAACATCATAATGACATTCGGCGCGTCCAAAGCGTAGATTAAGGCGAATTACAACCGGCCCGTGTTCATTAGACCGCAGCACCACTGGTATATATTCCACTGCCAGGACTACCGATGGGCGACTATGAATTATGCTAATATTAGGCGCAGAAAAAACAGTAAGAACGCTTTGTTTTTGGCATAAACATATATGCATAGAAATAGGTATATTTAAGAATCACTCCTGGGTTTGAAAACACCACATATTTCATGGTATGACAGGTTTTTAAAAAAGAGACCCATCTAATAAAAAAATTTATTTAGAATTTCTTTTATTCTTTTTTACTTTAAATCTACGGATCTGCCAGCACAGACGCAAAGCTATAAATGCGATACTTTGGAGTATTTGTCATTAGTTTATTTTCCTTTGGAAAATTGGAGCAGGTAAGCAAAGCATGTTTGGCGAGTCTTATCTAATTATCAGTTTGCTTAACAAGCAGCTGAATCAGGGGGCGGCGTGAACGTTTGGGGTGCTTTGACGTTGCGGGGGGGCAGAGCGATACACAGCCATATAACGCGACGGAATCAATCCATATTTCTATATGGTATTCGCCGAGCATTCTCTCCTTAACATATCGGTCGTTATGAGTACTGCAGCAAAACCCGGAACCTGGATGTTTGCGGCTCTTGCGCTTTTTAGGTTGCGCTCCCCATTCTGTATACAGATAATGACCCCCCAGGCCGCTGCATTGTGTCATATACCCTGCTTTAGAATGGTTATAGCCGCCATTGTTCACAACCATTACATTTAGATGGCGCCCGCATTGTCCGTAGCGCTTCATTTTATCATATAGCTTCATACAAACGACATCATGACAGGGTCCCGATTTAACGCCACCTGTGTAAAATTAGCAAACCCGGCTTGTACCGGTGCCTGGCCTCCAGCACCCTCGCTTGCCCCAAGGTAGTGTTTGCGCCCTCACCTTCAGCACATTAAGCTGGCTCTTGTCATCTCCATCCCGTTTGAATGCCATCCTCGTTCACCCACATTCAATCCCACTTCCATAACCGACCACAGGGGCTCGTGGGAGGCGTAGTCTATCGGACGCTCTCCGTTGACACCCTTAAATACTCTCAGCATAGGGGCGTGACCCGGAGCATGTCGGGAAATGTAGTTTTCCAGGCTAGTTCGGCGCTGCAAAATCCCAGCAGTAGAACTACACGTCTCCATGCCGCCCCTGGCCTGCAGCTGTCGACACAGGCTTGGCGCAGATCGGAGCTGGGTGACTGGCTCAGAGTCGGAGCGCTGGACAAGTGACAACATGGTACTAGCCCGAGCCCCACCCCCCCCCCCTTCACCATGTAATCAGAGTAACTTCGTTTTTCTGGTTTTCACCTTTAATTCATTTTGTAGCATGGCAGGGATGAAATTGTTTATGGAAATACACGTATTTTATCTTTTTTAGTCACGTCAGAAGCTCTGAGATCTGGGTCCATGTACTCTAATTGTCACTGAAGGCCGTCCAGGCAACGACAGAGTTTAAAAACCTCAATATTACACCAACAGACTGAACAGGTCAAAGTCACTTTATTTACATCATTTAAGAACATCAGCTCTTTTATTCCACCCCACGGTTACCCCTCCTCCTTCCCTGTATAGTCAATTAGAAAGATGTCCTCATGTTACGAAAAGCGAGACGGGACGACACGATGGGTCGGACTTCACTCTCTCCAAAAGAAAAGAGAGGGGCATTAAGCCACGGCAGTGATAACTTCACTTCTAGAATATTCCTGGGGAAAGAGGCAGACAAGAGACACAAGAGAAATAGGGACGTGTCCCCAAAGTATGGGGGGGAACATGGCGTCACGTACGGCAGAAGGCAGAGAGTTACAAAACAGGACAGGATGATGCAAACGCTAAAAAACAGGCCTGGTGGAGGCCTCGAGAGGTCCGGGGCTTCCGATTCGCTGCATGGAGGACTCTTCACACTTTCTTCTGTTTGCGATCTGAAAAAAAAAACACAAAAGTAAAACAGATCAAACTGGCAAAGAGTATTCAGCATCTATCATCGCATAGACACAGCAGAAAGTCAGGGTCAACCAGGCCCCCTAACCTCCTCGCTGCTACCATTAGCGATCTTTGTGACATATTATTAAGGGGTTAATATCTAAGGAGCCTGAGGGCCACAGCTTGGTAAAGAAATACGGTGGAATATATGTCGTGTCACAGGTTACACTGTGCGTTATCAAGGGCCAAACCCGAGATAAAGAGTCCTTCAAAAGTGTAACTATACATTATACAGGGCCAGCCCAGTCCTTTGTGACCAAGGCATTTGCCAGGGCCGGTCTTTCGCAGGTCACCTCGTTGGGATAGTTCATTAATGGAGGAGTTTGGCTGTAATTAGCAGCATTGATATGCTTTGTTGAAGTTAATGCTCAGGACAAAATCAGCTTTAATAATTCTGCGTAGACAGCCTCCGGCTCGAACGTCTTCTTATTCATACAGAGACACTTACGCAATTCCAGATTCCTGGTGATGGCTGTGGATGCACGGGCCCTCGGGCCCTGCCGCATGAAGTGATACCCGAAGCGTATGATGGAAGGACAATTCTCCAGCATGGAGGCCATCTCCATCTCTACCGTATCTCCCAGGTTCTGGTGCTGAAGGAGCAGAAAAGTAACATTGTCTCTCCTACGCCTTTAAATAAATCAGAACACTCTACCGTGAAGATAAACGTGGGATAGGAGAGGCGCTTGGCTCATAGAGAGAGATCGCTACAGTTTGAGGACCACAACAGCAGCTGCTAGGAACTGACATCCAGAATTGAGACACACACAGCTAAAAACTCCATGCAGGTATGCAGATTCTCCTCGACCACTTCTGCTGGAAGGCAGAACCTCTCAGCGAAGAAATACTTTCATCACATGTAAGCCTCATACGCACTCATTGTAAAACCCATAGAGAGATCAGACCACTGGTTGCTGTCCAGAGGTGCCAGGCGCTGAACTCGTTTGCCTCACCTGGTTGTCCACCCGGAGCTCAGACAGCGTGCTGTTACTTCTCATGGCCTGGATTACAGACAACATCCCAGCGCTGGAGATAAAGTTGGACTCGATGTTCAGACTCTGCAAAGTTTTATTCTCCTTCAGCATTTCAGCCACCACCTGCGGACACAAAGTGACAGCCCGCGTAACGATAACCGCGATCTCTACAGAGGGCGCATCCTCCTCTTCCTACGGAATAAACTCCCCAAACACCACAAATAACAAGCGTACTGTATGTAATTCCTGCTCTGTATGTCTGTCCCGGGTATCTATAGATGACACCATCCCCGCGATGACCAAAAGGTCGAAAGCGGAAGGAACTTACATGGGCCACGGGGTCATTGCTCCGAGTAGCCACTAAACTCAGCTTCTTCACACGAGTGTTTGTTTTCATGGCTTCACAAATCTCCTTTAATGTAGGGATAGGAATGACCTGCAAGAAAACGATAGACAAAATGCTGCATTATATCAGATGGTGTGCTATACACACCGCGTACCAAGCACAACGAAACAAGGAGGCGTGACATCCAATATATGAAAATAAATGTATGACTCCATTTCAGCATGGGTTTACAAGGGATCGGTCCTGTCAAACTAACCTGATCAGCTTTTATGAGGAGGTGAGCTCAAGACTGGATCGGGGTGAATCGCTGGATGTCGTATATCTTGATTTTTCCAAAGCGTTTGATACAGTGCCACATAAAAGGCTGGTACATAAAATGAGAATGCTTGGGCTGGGGGAGAATGTGTGTATGTGGGTAAGTAACTGGCTCAGTGATAGTAAACAGAGGGTGGTTATTAATGGTACATACTCTGAGTGGGTGACTGTTACTAGTGGGGTACCACAGGGGTCAGTTTTGGGTCCTATTCTTTTTAATAGATTTATTAATGACCTTGTAGAGCAGGGGCGTCCAACATGCGGCCCGCGGGCCAAATACGGCCCGCGAGACCTCGAGGTGCGGCCCGCGTAAGATCGGCAGCCAGGGCAACCGATCTTACGCGAGCCGCACCTCAAGCCCTGCTACTTACTTGTGGGAGGGTCTTCTGGACTGCACACAGAGGAAGCGGAGTTCACGTGACATCCTACTTCCTCTGTGCTTTAGCAGAGAAGGCAGAGGGAGGCCGCGCCCCCTGCTGAAGTCTGTAAGCGGCATCGAGGAGCTGCCTTGCAGGTAAGGAGGTGGGGAGGGTGTTTCAATGAGTGTGTGTGATTGAGGGAATGAATCTGTGAATGAATGATTATATGAATAAATGAGTGTGTGTGTGATAACATGGATGTGTAAGTGCTGGAACCTAGGCATGATGGGACTGTGATTGCTGTTAGCAATCACACTCCTATCATGCCAAGTCAGCCAGTACATGCTGAAACCTGGCCAGCTGCCCCCCTTGTGTATTGATGCTGCCAGCAGTATGGGGTCTGCACTTACAGCCACCCTGTACCAGCATGTACTGGCTGACTTGGCATGATAGGAGTGTGATTGCTAACAGCAATCACAGTCCCATAATGCCTAGGTTCCAGTATTTACTGGATGGATGTGTAAGTGCTGGAACCTAGGCATGATGGGACTGTGACTACTGTTAGCAATCACACTCCTATCATGCCAAGTCAGCCAGTACATGCTGAAACCTAGCTAGCTGCCCCCCTTGTGTAGTGATGCTGCCAGCAGTATGGGGTCTGCACATCACTTACAGCCACCCTGTACCAGCATGTACTGGCTGACTTGGCATGATAGGAGTGTGATTGCTAACAGCAATCACAGCGAGCACAGTCCCATCATGCCTAGGTACCAGCATTTACTGGTTGCCTAGGTTGCCAGCATTTACTGGTTGCCAAGTCATATTGCTAATTTTGTCCAATTGTGTGTTACCTACTTTTATTAAAAATGTGAGTTTTTATTATTATTTTTAAAGGTGGGGGTCATTTTCGGTTTTGGCTAAGTGAACCCTGAATGTTTTGGTCCAGAATTTTCATTTTAGTTCATCCCTAGAATAAATCTAGGGAATCCTGAATTTGTAGTCGCAAAACTTTCTAGGCCCAGAAATCAGTGAGAGGAAGAGTAAAGGTTTTGTGTCATTTACTTTATTTTAATCTGCATATTTTATTAAAGGCCAAATTTTTTGTCACAGTGAAAAATGAGTGCGGCCCGCGCACGTATACAATTCTGATGAAGTGGCCCACTGCAGAAAAAACTTGGACACCCCTGTTGTAGAGGGATTGTATAGTAAAGTATCAATCTTTGCAGACGATACTAAGCTCTGTAACGTGGTTAACACAATAGAGGACAGTGCACGATTACAAATGGATCTGCATAGGTTGGAGGCGTGGGCTGGGATGTGGCAGATGAGGTTCAACACAGATAAATGTAAGGTTATGCACATGGGGAAGAAAAATCCAGGCTGGGACTATGTATTAAATGGGAAAACACTGGGGACGACTGACATGGAAAAGGACTTAGGAGTCTTGGTTAACAATAAATTTACCTTTAGCGACCAGTGTCAGGCAGCTGCTGCTAAGGCAAATAAAATCATGGGGTGCATCAAAAGGGGCATAGATGCCCACGACAAGGAAATAATTCTACCATTGTACAAGGCACTAGTCAGACCACACATGGAATACTGTGTACAGTACTGGGCACCAGTGTACAAGAAAGATATAGTGGAGCTGGAGAGGGTTCAAAGACAGGCAACCAGAGTAATAAGGGGAATGGGAGGACTACAATACCCAGAAAGATTATCAGAATTAGGGTTTTTTAGTTTGGAAAAAAGACAGCTTAGGGGGGACTTAACTATGTATAAATATATAAGGGGGCAGTACAGAGATCACTCCCAGGACCTATTTATACCCAGGACTGTATCTATAACAAGGGGACATCCTCTACGGCTGGAGGAAAGAAGGTTTCTACACCAGCACAGACGGGGGTTCTTTACAGTAAGAGCGGTGAGACTATGGAACTCTCTGCCAGAGGAAGTGGTAATGGTAAACTCAATAAAAGAGTTTAAAAGGAGGCAGGACGTGTTTCTTGAAAGCAATAAGATTACAAGTTATGGATATTACATTCATAGGTACAGAACGTTGATCAAGGGATTTATTCTGATTACCATATTTGGAGTCGGTAAGGAATTTTCCCCCTGGTATGGGGCAATTGGCATCTGCTTCATAAGGGTTTTTTGCCTTCCTCTGGATCAACACAGTAGGGACACAATATGTATATAGGTTGAACTTGATGAAATTTGGTCTTTTTTCAACCTTATGAACTATGTTACTATGTTACTATATACCATGAGCAGGGGCGACATACACACATACACACTGTATATACTATATAACATGGGAATAGTTGATATGTACATACACTGTACAACCTGGACACAGTATATAGGCGTGATATACCAGGATGGGTGCTGTGCTCTGTATAATATATGTACATGTGATTAAAAACACTGCATTTTTCACTGACTGCATAACATGAGATATGGAGATGTCATTTACACTGTATAACATGAGATACGGTTGTAATATACAATATGCGCATATTATTACATGACGAGGTGGAGTATGCACATACATATGTACAACAAGGTGAGAAGAAAGAGGAAGGGGTGCAAAATATGTACAGGATGGGAGATATACACTCTAACACATAGATGTGAGATACACGCAGTATAATATGAGAAGCTGTGATACACACACAGTTTAATACAAGAAGGTGTGGTATACACAGTGTATAATCTGTAGATGTTAAATACACACCTTATAATATGAGAAGGTGTGATATTTACTGTATAACATTGTTAGGTGATATATACAGTATATATATATATATATATATATATATATATATATATATATACTGTATGATACACTGAGGTGTGATATATATATAGCGGGGTTAGGATACAGATCCCCCGCAGCGGTGCAGGGGACCTGCATCCTACTGTCTGATACGCTCAGACAGCCTCCCCTGCCGGCACTTTCCACGGGGGGAGTACCGGCACCGGAGGTTGTCTAAGCGCATCGCATGGACGTTCACCGGCAGCGGCGATGCGCCGTTGCCAGTGAACGTCCGCACGATGCATTTTAACCCCCCCGACTTACCAGCGCAGACTCCCGGGTGTCTTGCAGGGCCGGCGGAAGACATCTACGCAATACGCGTATACAACTTCCGGTGCCGGCACTTCCGCTGAGTGCCGGCACGGGGAGTTGTATACACGATGTGCATAGATGTCCCCCTCCAGCCCCGTAAGACAACCGGGAGTCTGCTCTGGTAAGTCGGGGGGGGGGAGGACAGAGTGGCGCCATACCTCGGGGGGGGGGGACAGAGTGGCGGCATACCTCGGGGGGGGGGACAGAGTGGCAGCATATCTCGGGGGGGCAGAGTGGCAGCATATCTTGGGGGGGGAGAGGACAGAGTGGCAGCATATCTCGGGGGGGGGGACAGAGTGGCAGCATATCTCGGGGGGGGGAGAGGACACAGTGGCAGCATGTTTTTTGGTGCTTTTTTAAAGAAAAAAAAATTTTCTTTAAAAAAACACCAAACTTTTAGGCTGCAGCCTATATACGGGGGCGGCCTATATCCGAGCCAATAAGGTATTTTGTATAACACGACAACATGTGATATATAACATGTGCGGTACAGAAGATTATGGATTCATTCCTTTCTTAATCACCTTGATATTATTGAGATTAACTTCTTCCAGATCTGCAGCATTGCTTTTGATTTTTTGCAGGGTTTCCTCCACGTTCGTGGGGTTTGGAGGTTCATCGGGGACCGGTTTGTACGTATCCGGCTTAACCACACCTGGAGAAAATTATATATACATGCAGCAGTGAGATGTGCGTATATGTGTGTTATTTGCTCATTTAATACATGGCACCTTTCATCTGTGTCTGGGGTCTGTGTCTGCGGTTTATCTACAGACACCTACAATCCAGTTAGTACTGTACCGAATACCAAATCTTATGAGAAAGTGTTATATACATGCAGACTGGGGGAAGGAGATTTCAGAACACACTTTATTCCATGTTACGTCCTTCAGCTGCATACGACTGACCATCGTTCCTTCCCCCGTAGCACGGACACTTGGGATGGTGGGTGGCTGCCCCCATCTGGCGCACTCTCGGTTAAGATAATACTAATGAGCACACACTCACTTACTGTTGATGCCCTCCTTGTTTGTAATGATCCCAGTCGTTATGGCGTCATAGTACTGCTTGTTACTCATCAGAGTGTACATTCCCAGAATGGCTGGAAGAGAGCAATCAATATATTCAGAGAAGTCAGCTGTACAGCACCGGGCACTCCGAGAAACAAGCAGATAAAGCATATTACACATTCGCACCGTGCAATAGCCCACATTATGTCTGTGATACAGACAGGGAAGGGTTAACTATGGTTGGCTTTTAATAAAGGAATGATCTGCAGTTAACGTTTTGTCTAGTGGAACAGCAGCTTTAACGTGTCCGTCCTGGGTTTGCACTCGGGGTAAGCGGATACTCTCTGCCTCTCTGCGTCTCGCTGTTACTGAATATAGTAACTGAGCAGGAGGCAGCTGCTCCGCCAACTTCTGCTGAGTGCGGAGAATCAGACAGAGGGGCAGGAAACACCACGGGGGCCACGGACAGACAGACACGGCCCTCCAGCACCAAAAGGGGCAGAGAAAGGGCCACAGGAAATCTGGAGCATTATCTAACTGCCACAAGTTATTATAAAAATAACTTCAAAAGAAAGCACTAGATCCAGACAGTTTAACACTCTATTGATTATAGCAGAACATACATGCAGGGTAAGCGTGTATACACATGTTCTATGCCTGCAGTATGCATCTGTGGTATTCTCTTAGGGAGATGCCTGGCATGGCCCGGGAAATTTAGGCACCAGAAGAGGTGCTACACTTGTACAGCCCCGGGAAACATGGCGCTTCTGTCTGATAACAGTTTATCCGTCCTCTAATCCAGGTGAGACGTCTACCACCAGGAGACGGTGACAGACATCGCACCTGGATCAGAGCACGGACAGAGCCGAGGAAGCCTCAGGACACACAGGGGTCCAGAGCCCCACAAGTTATCAAGTGGTACCTGCAATGTCGCACATCTCTGCGTCAGTGGCGTTGGCAAGCGCCTCCTCCAGCTCCGGCTCCAGCGTGATCTGCTCCTCTTTTGGGATCTCTCGCTTTCCCTGCTTTGGGATAAATGGCTTCCCTGTACAGAGAATAAAATTATGTTACTATCACAATACTAAGACCCGTGCCCCCCTGTGTACTAATCACTGCCTCTATATACTGCCCCATACACTAAACACTGCCTCTATATATATTTCCCCATACACTAATCACTGCCTCTATTTACTTCCCCATACACTAATCACTGCCTCTATATACTGTCCCATACACTAATCACTGCCTCTATATACTGCCCCATACACTAATCACTGCCTGTGTATACTGCCCCACACACTAATCACTGCCTGTATATACTGCCCCACACACTAATCACTGCCTGTATATACTGCCCCACACACTAATCACTGCCTGTGTATACTGCCCCATACACTAATCACTGCCTCTATATACTGCCCCATACACTAATCACTGCCTGTGTATACTGCCCCATACACTAATCACTGCCTCTATATACTGCCCCATACACTAATCACTGCCTCTATATACTTCCCCATACGCTAATCACTGCCTCTATATACTGCCCCATACACTAATCACTGCCTCTATATACTGCCCCATACACTAATCACTGCCTGTGTATACTTCCCCATACACTAATCACTGCCTCTATATACTTCCCCATACACTAATCACTGCCTCTATATACTGCCCCATACACTAATCACTGCCTGTGTATACTGCCCCATACACTAAACACTGCCTCTATATACTGCCCCACACACTAATCACTGCCTGTGTATACTGCCCCACACACTAATCACTGGCTGTGTATACTGCCCCACACACTAATCACTGCCTGTGTATACTGCCCCATACACTAATCACTGCCTCTATATACTGCCCCACACACTAATCAATGCCTCTATATACTGCCCCATACACTAATCACTGCCTCTATATACTGCCCCATACAATAATCACTGCCCGTGTATACTGCCCCATACACTAATCACTGCCTCTATATACTGCCCCATACACTAATCACTGCCTCTATATACTGCCCTATACACTAATCACTGCCTCTATATACTTCCCCATACGCTAATCACTGCCTCTATATACTGCCCCATACACTAATCACTGCCTATATATACTGCCCCATACACTAATCACTGCCTCTATATACTTCCCCATACACTAATCACTGCCTCTATATACTGCCCTATACACTAATCACTGCCTCTATATACTGCCCCATACACGAATCCCTGCCTCTATATACTGCCCCACACACTAATCACTGCCTGTGTATACTGCCTCATACACTAATCACTGCCTGTGTATACTGCCACATACACTAAACACTATCTCTATATACTGCCCCACACACTAATCACTGCCTCTATATACTAATCACTGCCTCTATATATTGCCCCATACACTAATCACTGCCTGTGTATACTGCCCCATACACTAATCACTGCCTCTATATATACTGACCCATACACTAATCACTGCCTCTATATACTGCCCTATACACTAATCACTGCCTCTATATACTTCCCCATACACTAATCACTGCCTCTTTATACTGCCCCCTACACTAATCACTGCCTCTATATACTGCCCCATACACTAATCACTGCCTCTATATATTTCCCCATACACTAATCACTGCCTTTATATACTTCCCCATACACTAATCATTGCCTCTATATACTGCCTCATACACTATTCACTGCCTCTATATACTGCCCCATACACTTATCACTGCCTCTATATACATCCCCATACACTAATCACTGCCTCTATATACTGCCTCATACACTAATCACTGCCGCTGTATACTGCCCTATACACTAATCACTGCCACTATATACATCCCCATACACTAATCACTGCCTCTATATACTGCCCTATACACTGATCACTGCCTCTATCTACTGCCCTATACACTAATCACTGCCTCTATATACTTCCCCATACACTAATCACTGCCTCTATATACTGTCCCATACACTAATCACTGCCTCTATATACTGCCCTATAGTTATACGCTAATCACTGCCTCTATATACTGCCCTATACACTAATCACTGCCTCTATATACTTCCCCATACACTAATCACTGCCTCTATATACTTCCCCATACACTAATCGCTGCCTCTATATACTGCCCCATACACTAATCACTGTCTCTATATACTGCCCCATACACTATTCACTGCCTCTATATACATCCCCATACACTAATCACTGCATCTATATACTGCTTCATACACTAATCACTGCCTCTATATACTGCCCTATAATTATACGCTAATCACTGCCTCTATATACTGCCCTATACACTAATCACTGCCTCTATATACTTCCCCATACGCTAATCACTGCCTCTATATACTGCCCTATACACTAATCACTGCCTCTATATACTTCCCCATACACTAATCACTGCCTGTGTATACTGCCCCATACACTAATCACTGCCTCTATATACTTCCCCATACGCTAATCACTGCCTCTATATACTGCCCTATACACTAATCACTGCCTCTATATACTTCCCCATACACTAATCGCTGCCTCTATATACTGCCCCATACACTAATCACTGTCTCTATATACTGCCCCATACACTATTCACTGCCTCTATATACATCCCCATACACTAATCACTGCATCTATATACTGCTTCATACACTAATCACTGCCGCTGTATACTGCCCTATACACTAATCACTGCCACTATATACATCCCCATACACTAATCACTGCCTCTATATACTTCCCCATACACTAATCACTGTCTCTATATACATCCCCATATACTAAATCACTGCATCTATATACTGCCTCATACACTAATCACTGCCTGTATATACTTCCCCATACACTAATCACTGTCTCTATATACTGCCCCATACACTATTCACTGCCTCTATATACTGCCCCATACACTATTCACTGCCTCTATATACTGCCCCATACACTAATCACTGCCTCTTTATACATCCCCATACACTAATCACTGCTGGTATATATTGACCCATACACTAATCACTGCCCTGTACCCTAATCCAATAGACTAATAGATTTCTGTATTAAAAGGTCTACAGACAGAAGCTGAGTCACCTTTCTTCTCTCCGGTGAATGGTACGAGGTCCTCTCTCTCCTTGAACTCAATGGCCTCCTTCTCCAGGTGCTGTAATAAAGCATCTCTGTCTAGGGGCCCGGTAGGGCTTTTCTTGGTTTGGTCTTTCTGCCGAAGCCCAGCTGGAAGGAGGATGTTCTGAGACAAGAAGGGAGACAAGAGCCCTGGGTAAAAACCGGCCAGAGAGAAGATCTTCCACCCCAGCGCTCATATATAACCACTGCTACAGCAGTCACTTTTTATATCTCACGGCTTTTTATGCCACCAATACTCCAGCTGCTGTAAGTTCTCTCATTCAAACTCCTGTACGGCTGAAACAAAATAACGTGTAAAACATAATCTGATGACATCACAGTATTCAGAATACTGACACAAAGAGATGGAAGACCCTGTACAACACGGTGATCTCTCAGCTCCTGTTATGGAAGCTTTAATGACCTCAGAGGTCTCTTCTTCAGATGGCAATTAGAAGAGACTTCTGGGATCCTGAAAGCTTAAGTACGTTAAATGTTTCTCTGCTTGCCCAATAAAAACAACTTCATTCAAAGACTTCATCTTCTCTGAGCTCACATGGCTATATCCTTTCTGCTTTCTGAAGGAGTCATACATCGGCGACGGCTCAAAGCCAGGAGAATAGCTTTGGGACCTTATCGCGATGTCTCTCTACAGGCAATGCTTCCCCGTAATCAGAAATAGCGCAGAACAGATATTTTACACACGTAGTTTTGGCCATTCTGACATTTTAGTCTGGCAATGCCACAGGACGTGCTACATAGATGTGAATCGGGTGACTTAGCTTTACACGTGGGGGATAGGAGGGCCTGTACCTCTGGGTCCATCTCTTGTAGCTCCAAATCCAGCTGAGCCAACTCTTCCACCGACATTCCCCGCATGATCGCATCTTCGTCAATGTCCCTGTACTTCTCCAACTCCTTCTGGTAAGACATGGTGGTCATGGTGGCAGCCTGGAGCTCCTGTTGGAGGAGAAGACCAATGTGGTTCCCGTCATTAAACGACACAGACAGGCATGGGGAGTGTAAAGTTTGTTCAGGAAGGAGACAGATTTCTACGTGACCGCTAATTTACCTAAAACACGCTCCCAGGTAATAGACATCAGAGGCAACATCACCACCAGACTGTAAGCTCCTTGGGACGAGGTCTCCCCACAACAACCTACTAGTTCATTCTCTTCAAAGTCCTAACACTTCCCTACATGCAATCTCTTGGAGCTCCGTTGACGTGTAACAGAATGTAAATACATACGTGCACGCGCCAATATTTGTCCCGATCATACGGCACAGAATTCTTACGGAGCGGATGAAAGCTTCCACGTCCACCTCTGTGATCTACTGGCCTTCTGTCTGCGTCACAGGTGTTATAACTGACACCGGCAGCCGGTCACCCCCCAGGGTCACATTTAGAAGCCGGCCTTTACCCTTTCACTGCCAGCTGGACCATCAACACAGTAACAATTCCTCCCCATAACGTGCCGTCATCTTTCCGCAGCTCATCAGCCATGTCTTTAAACCATCTGTGTGCCCAGGGGGCATCTTCTCCCTCACCTCGTGTCACACAACCAATATGCAGATAATTCAAGGCCGAAAATAATTCTATAGCCTGATAAACGGTATGGGCTGCTGTTATAACTAAAACATGGCCTGAGAAGAGAAGTGATGTCACAAACAGTATATACATAGAACCCGTAGCATTACAATTTGGTAGAACTTCCACCACCTGTACTCTTTAAGCATCTTATTCTCGGTCTGTTCAAAATGCAGAATATACCCATAAATTCTGGGGTATCTCACAATACAAACCCCCCACACATTCATCACCCGGTGGCCTGGTTGCTATGCACGTCTTGATACTACAGATATTACCGCTGGCATCCATGGTCACATCCGATGATCTAAAGCTTTTGCCCTGCCCAAATCTAAAGCACGAAGACACACTCGGGAAGACAAGGGTTAATTCACGGCACATAACATGCTGACTCAGCACAAGCTAAGAGATCGGTATCTAAACCGTCCGCGGACAGAGCCAAGGGCCAATGCATCTGTAACGTCACAGACACATCACGCTTCCAATATTTCCGTGTGTTCCAGAACACAGTTACGCCGAAGTCCTGCCTAATCATTCCGAAAGCTTACGACAGGTCGCGTGTTTGTGTCTGATAAGGGATCGAACAGCAGCCGATGAACTGGAATATAAAGAGTCATGAAAAATGGAAACTTGGTCTCACCCTGCTTCGTATAAAAGTACCTGCAGAAAAGGCCTCTTAAAGTCTAATGATTTACCCCAAGATACTGCGCTGTATGGCTATATAAAAGTCATATTCCTATACATGGAGCGGTATGACTTCATAGAGTAAAATAAAACCTGCTACGGAGAGTTTAACGAGATGGGACAATCCAGGTTAAGTCCCGGGAAAGCTCCGCGGGATATTGGTGGACCCCCAGCTTCTGATCCTAACGTTAGGAGTTAACGGCAAGGAGTCTTTAGTAACAGTTATTTTGGGTGCTGTCCACAGAGTCACCCTCTTGGGTATACATTTGGCTGTATGGATTTACAACACACAACTTGTTGTGGATGGAGGGTGGGGGTTGAGCGGATGCCCAGGGAGGGGGGTGGCGGTATAAGGTGTCGGGTTGATGCAGCAGCAGCAGCTGTCAATCAAAGCCGGCAGCTAGAGAAGGACAGAGGTCTGCTTTTAATGCGCTCAGCAAAATCTGCAGAGGGAACGCCACTCACCCGGCTTCTTGCAAGAATGTTTTTCAAGCCATTTCAAGAAATCATTACACGAGTCGCTACTTTACATTTATGTTTCTTCTTTCAGATATGTACTGGCAAACACACATTAGCACCCATTAATTAACCATACCGGACTTAGATGGAGCAATAACCTGATGCGTTCCGCTATCTCTGAATTCACGCACGACGACATCTTATATTCCAGCACTCCGTAAGAACAAGACACAAAGATGGCAACCTGCTGAATTCCGACACCGTGCAGGTTCCGGGGGCCACTCACCAACCTTAACCAAAAGCGGCTATGTAACCCGACGCATTCTGCCACGCCACAAGCCCCAGACACAGCATCTGCCGCTTTCCACAACACGAAGACTTCACTGTAAACATGGACACGAGAATAAGAAATAGTAATGGCAGCAAAGAATGGCTCATATAAAACAAGCAAGGAAACCTACAATATTCTGGCAGATCAATCCCCATAGCCCTAGAAATCAGTCGCTGGTCTCACCTCAGATTCAGGAGCCATATGCCTCTCCAACGCATGTTTTATTTCCCTCTACCACTTCTGCTGGGATGCTGGTCCACAACTATGACTAGTGTTGGTAATTATGACCTGTCTTGCAACACACATTTAAAGGGGCATCTCCAAGAACACCCGGTGCTTTTGTCATGTATGCGGTCATGTCTTTAGTCTGTGACCCAACTTGAAAGCAGAGTGGTTCAAACACAAAAGGGGAGAGTGAACGGCGGCTCATGGGAAGGCGAAACGGTCATCTTTTGAAATACAATCAAACCCTGGACGTGCCAAAGAGAGAGTTAGAGATTATCCCGTTAACTCCGCACCGCTGCCCTCTGCAAACACCCATTCGCTCCAGAAACGAATACCTACATCAGTCTTCATTCTATGTTCACCGGGATGAGTTGTACCGGGATACCGTTACACGGGAAGCCTGCGGAAAACTCATTAAAAGTCATTTGAAATTCTTTTCCAAATCAGAAAGTCATACGAGACCCAACACGTCTACACAAAACTTTGGGTCCGCCAAAAGACAATGCCTTCAGATCTAAGCAGATATGGTCACTATCTACAGTTACCAATATATATATAATATAATTCCATAGAAACCTACACCGGAAATACTGCACAAGACTTAAGAAAAGAGCAATTATTATGTAACTGTTCCATACATTTGGACCTTTGTTACCTAATCTTTGAGCCAACAAAAGCTTTCCCATAATGCATCTGACCTCGTTGTGGCGGTGTATGATTTTAAATCTTTATAAGATGTTTCATAACTGGTGCCGGAATCAGGACACGGTGTAAAGAGGTGCCGGAGATCACAGAAAGTGAGGGAAAGCGGTTATTTATCGTGACATCTTACTGCGTGGATCGGTGTTCCGCAGTTTGTGTCACAAGTAATTATGTGAGAATACCAACAGTTTCACATAAAGTGCCACGTGGCTAAGGACAGGCATTAGTAAACAAACAACGTTCTATGTTGCTGGCAATTAAATTCTAAGGTAATAATTGGGGGGGGGCGGAAATCTTATTTATGTGAAATAAAACAAGCGATCCTGAACCGTAACCGCTGGCCTCCCGGCGTAACATATTACAGTAACACTAACACAGAGATGAACCGGTAGATTTAGAACTGCTGTTCCAGGGGGATTCCTAAATGCCCAGGTCCTCGTTTCAGGATTTGCACCCAATAACAAGTCCCTAAACGCAGGCAAACGGAAGCCAAACCCAAATAATATTCAGTCTCAAAACTCCTGTTAACCTGCCCATGGCTTATCTATAGACCCCTGTTGCTGTACATACGATATACTATACGGCGCACTATATATATCGCTGAGCCGGCTTCCGTGATTTCGGAGACACAATATGTTTACTGAGCGGTCCGTGAGCCCAATATTCCTGGCATCGGACTATTCTTCTCTCGATCTCTTGCTACCAACGAGCAACCTTATGATTCCATAAATTTCTATTATCAGCGCAAAACAAGACGACTCAAAAGCTTAGCCCAACGTGCCAATGCGTGGGTTAACCCTGTATATGCCACAGGCAGACAGGAAGATATTTTAGAAAATAAAACAAATAAAACACAACCTAATTGATTTAACATTCAGCGTTAAACGCAATCAGCGTTATGATCCGCAGACAACGCCAAACCCAGAGCCCGTCATAATTATACTTTAGGGGTTCAAAAAGCAATCGTTGGCGAGATGTATGCTTACCTTGTGAGTTCCCTGCCTGCAGTGTGAGGGTCAGGCTAAACTGGGCAGAGGGATTCTGCAAGGAGGGGGTGTAACCCAGCGTTGGATTTGCCTCCGGCTCCTACACCCGTCACCCTCGCAGGGGCAGCCACCTAGCGGTCAGCCACCAGAACTGCAGGAAGGACAAATCCTTAACAGTGATTAATCGCCCCAAAAGAATTACAGCAAGCACCTCCAAATCTCAATCCACACGCAGTGATTTTTTTCTTATTTTTTGGTTTTTTAAGAGTGTAGCGGTTTTGAAGGACCTTTTAATAATGCCTGTGCACTTAGATTAACAATTCTCTCTCCTAGGAAAACAATTCCTAACATACAAGAGAAAAAAATATGTCTGCCATCAACGTTAGAATGACAAAGTCCCCAATAATCACGATGACGGAATAGCTCGGAGTGCCGGTATGAAGCTGTGCCAAAGGAAGATACTACCAGGATAACCCCCATCCCAAAACCATTAAAAAAACGTTCTCACATAAGGAGAAAGGGGGTTAGCCATTTGTATTATTCCATCAAGGCTCCTTGCTGTGTTTACGTAGCTGTCCTTAAACGCACACCTGTCCATCACTGACAGATTTGGAATGTGGGGGGGGGGGGGAGACGCTCGAACAGTGATTTGTATGCCCCAAAATTTTATTAAAAAAATCAGATTTCACATACACCTTTAAATACATAGCCCCCAGCCACCATTACAGAAACATCAAATTAGACAACTGTCCTGGGTGGCTGCATCAACCCTTTTAAGAAAGGCCACCACGGCGGCAGAAACACGTGAAAAAAAAAAACCCATCGTTAGTTGGACAACAATTAAAATTAACCGAGCCTGGAATGAGGTATACGGTTTCGGGAGGTTCATAGTAATAGGGGGAAAAACACAGATCTTTGGAACATTAACAACTATTTGGGTAGAGCTCAGGTTGAGTGGGCCTTTGGATGTAAGAACCAAACAAAGTATCCTCGAAGAATCTCGACATCGCCCTTCAAAGATCCCACCGGCGCAAAACGGAAGGAAGTAAATAGAAATTAATAAGTCCCAAATGCAAAGACACCAGGCCGGTAATCCTCCTTAATTACGTTGCCTGAACACCTTGCTTGATGATGATTTTTTGGCGGGTGTTCCGCTGGTTTGGGTCAGCAGACGGTGCGGTGGGTCCCATCGCCGCTGCCATCGCAGCACTTGGGAGCCCATGCGCTGTGATGTATTTTTTGTACGCCTCGCGGATGATTTTGAAGGCACGGGCGTTGTAATAAGGAATGTCTGTGATGGGATCCCTGTATTGGGCAGGTTTGTGGGTGACGGGACACAGCTCTCGGACGGGTAACTTGGCCTGCTTGGATTTCGGAAACATGCGGTCAAAGGTTTCATCGTCGGTGAAAGTGATGAAGGTGCGGGAACATTTACTTGACGAAGCTGTTGTGGATGAGTCTCCTGTGTGTTCCTGATCCAGGCTGCAAGGGCAAAAACAACTCATTTGATGTTTAAAATAACAATTTGCCACCTTATCAGAAAACCCTCAGAGCGTCAGCGATTAGATTCCTCATGATGACTAAACCACTCAGACAAATCCAAAGTGCAGCGAGTATTCATTTCTGATATGGTACCCATGCCATGTATGCCCTGCTTTCCCAGAAACCTATCGCCTTTTTTCTTTGGAAACCCCCCAGGTTGTGAATCCCCTGGTATGACAAAAACACCTTCCTTTTTTGAAGCCAGACCTTATCTTCCTTAAAAACCTACAGTCCCTGAAACCGTAATGACCTTTGCAGCTGTTATCGATATAAAGATCACAAAAAAAAGGAATTTTACGCAGCATAAATTCTCTTTTTCCTTAATATAGTGGCAGTACACATGGGTGTTGCTCTTCCTAAGGGACAAGGATCTGAAATACAAAGAGTTAAAACCCTCCCCCTTCCCTAACTCCTCCTCTTCCTTACCCATAAGACCACACTGGACCAAACACAGCCAGTAAGTACCAAGAATACAAACATGCTTGAAAAATATCTTTAATGGTAGACAACATGAGGGAGGGAAACATGTACTGCCACTATATTAAGGAAAAAGAGAATTTACGGTGCCTAAAATCCCTGGCATATAGAGGCAGTACACATGGGATATAGCAAGATAACCAAATGGGCAGGGAATACTTAAGAGGCCACTGACTGGTGCATCCTGCGCCAGAAAAAATGCCACAGAGGAGGAGAAGATGTCTAGTAAGTAATGCTGGACAAATGTATCGAAGGAACACCGGGTAGCTGCCTTACACATATATCTTCAGGAGATGAGGTCGAATTCCCAAACCTAGACCCAGACATAGCTCTTGTGGAGCGAGTCAAAATATGGGACAAGATGACTTGCCTGCTGCTTAAGTGAGCTAGTCAAAAGATGGCTAGCTTGATCTGAATATCCACCAAAAAAAAAAAAAAAAGAACAAACAATTGATACGTATAGCGGAAAGCAGTGGTGCGATCTGTAGAAATGTCTAGAGCTCTTTGGACATCCCAATGTGCCATTTTCTCCTCTGGAAATACCTGATCCTGATGGAAAAATGGTGACCATAGCAGCTGAAGACAGAGCTAGTAGTTACCCAGTTACCCTGCTGAAGTAAGAGTCACCAACAATGTCATCTTCAGTGACAAAGACTTCTTCCAGTGGTTCGAAGGGTACAGAATAGAGAGCTAGAAAAACAAGGTCAAAAACCCAGGAAGGAAAAAAATGAGACTGTCTGGAGGTTGCCGAATAGTTGCCGCTTAAAGAAACGCCTGATCGGAACATACAAGGCCAAATCCGAAAAGAGAAAAATACTGAGGGCCGATACTAGCCCTTTTGAGGTTGACACATTAAGACCTGCTAAGAATCTGTCTTGCAAAAAACCACGAAGATGGAACAAGTAAAAATAAAAAACCCTGCATAACCAGGAGAGGAATTTCCTCCAAACCTGAAACCTCCGAATAAGGAGGACCTCAGCATTGTCATGGGAAAGTCCATTACCTCTAAGGATAACCCTCGCCAAAGCTAGGCCATCAAAATGACCATCCGAAGGAATTCTGTTCTCCACCAGCTGGGACGAAAATGGCAGTTCCCAAACTCGAGGCCATATTGTTTAGCTCTGAGAACTAAGTCTGTATTGGCCAATATGGGATAGATGTTAAGACCCTGGCCTAGTCCGTTCGAATCTTGAGGAGGACACGTGGGATCATAGCGAACGGAGGAAAAAAGTAAGCCATCCTGAATCTCCATATCACTGGCATAATGTACAACACCAGAGGGTTGACCCATGAATACAGAGAGCCTAAAACCCAGAAGATTGCTGTTGTCTCTGATTGCCACAATGTTGAAACCTGGAAGACCAAACTAGAACCAGGATGGAGAAGATTCTTTTGTCTAGGGAATAAATCCGATCTGCTGATGTAGTCCGCAATACAATCGTCCCTTCCCCTGAAACGCGTGGCTGACAAATCTTGTGGTTTCGTTGAGCCCATTCCATGACTTCTTCCGAAAAGGCCTGAAGTTTTGGAATCTGTTGATATATGGTATTGTGGTAACGTAGTCGGATTGGATTCTTACAGCCTTCCCTTTTAGCCAAGGACTGAACTACTTGAGGGCCAAAAAAATAAATAAAAAAACCGCTTAAATGATCTCGATAATTTGAGGACTGGGTAAGATTGTTAGTGACCGCTTGCCCTGCCTGAAGAGGTAACCAAAATGAGCTCCCCAGCCTGTTTAAGGCATCCGCGGTCAGAGCGATCCACAGATGTTGATGAAAGCAAAGACCCTTGCTGAGACGATCTGTCCTCTTCCACCAGTTTCATTGGGCTTGGACACTGAAGTGGATGTCCAGATCTTCTTATTTCTGGGACAAATGCCCAAGGATATCCCATTGAAGTGGCCTTATATGTGCTGTGGCAAGGTAACAGAGTCTGTCTATATCAGTGGCAAGTTGGGCGCTCTATATTCCTAGCATGGGGGGTTAATTGCTGGAAGTCAGCCGGTGGATCCAATTAATCTGAGACATTTAAAGGGTGGCCGTTAGAGGCATTAGTTGTCTGAAAACAGGGAGAGAGGCAGTAAAGCCAGAGTTCCTAAGACTTTATGACTGGGACTGGATTAGCTGGCCAGTTAGTATAGGTAGTCTCCAAGATGCAGTAGGATTTGTTTCTTTATTTTGTTTATTTACACTGTGAGGCGCAATACTGTGGACCTCGAAGAAAGCTACAATAAACCACATTTTGCCTTTATTCGGTTGGTGTTGGTAGTTTCTAGATTGTAACTGGGCCATCCTGCCACAGTGCCTTGGAGCAGCTTACTGCAGGGATACAAGTCGTCAGAATGCCCAAGACGCTCATAGCTTTTCTAAAGGGCCAGGTATGATTTTGTTGCAAAGCTGACACGACCCTTCTTACTTTTCTGACCTTTGATATGGAATAAAGAGCCATAGGGAGGAGGAGTCCACTATCAGCTGCAAGAACTGCATACTTAGAAAAAAATAAGGTTGGACTTTTTATGATCAAAACATTTCTGTATGAACCATTGCAGCCAACCACCAATTCCATCAGAATTAGTCTAGGCTCTTGTTCTTAGGATGTTACTGAAACCTTTTGTCCTGTCTTTGTCTACAAAATTATGCGCCTAATAAAAAAAGTTGAAAAGGCCTGTTTCATCTAGTCTTCTTATCCTGGGGAAGCGTACTCTTGCTTGATGCGCTCTGCCAATGGGGAAACAATGCAATCTTCATGAGAACGAAGGCCAGAGCTGAAAGTCGTCCAGGGATGGGATGACCCTGATACCTTATTCTCTGAAAGTTGAGAGACCCAAACTGGAAATGGAGAATTCTCAGCCCATTCCTTATAGAGAGCCTGAGAAATTTACTGGATGCAACTGCAATAGGCACATGCACATCCTTCAGGTCCATGGTCACCATGTAATCTCCTTGTTCAGTAGTTGGCTGACTGTGAGGATAGATTTCATTCTAAAATGCTTGTATAGAAAACAGGCCTAGACCATATTAAAACTGAACTGAATGATCCAACTGGTTCGTGACCAGGAACAGCCTGTAGTAATAATTCTGAAAATTCAGAACTTTTAGGATTCATTCCTTAAGAAGGGTTGCACATGAGACAAATTTTTAGATATCCCACGTCTGCAGGTTTAAGACAGCTGAACTGGACAGCTTCTCTGGCAACTCTTTCACATTCACTAACTGGCTTGAGAAACAAAACAATACCAGTGATGATGTGAGTGATAATGTTTCACAAGAATGTGGCTTGTGTTGGCCATTTAAAGGCAAATCTTCCGCACTTTGTTCCATACTTGGTGACAATGCATTTATTGCCTAAAATTATTTCCGTCTGCAATGATCCTCAGGATCCAATTGTCTAAACAGCTTATGCCTTACAAATGTTAAAACAAACAAGGCCGACATAGATGCTGTCCTGGCCACTGATTCTTTGGCAGATACGACAATTATAAAAGGCTCAATTTCCTAAATTGCCTAGATACTTCTGTATCCGGTTCCCTCGACAGGAAGTACTCCCATCCAAGTGCTAACCAAGCCCAACCCTGCTTGGCTACCGAGATCAGACGAGATCAGGTGCATACAGGGTGGTATGGCCGTAGGCCTAATGCCTGTTACCAGATGCCTAGAGCTCTACCCACTGAAGCGCTAGACAATGCTACTTGCACTGGAATGCTGAGGATTGGAACATACTCCTCTTAGGCAACATGCAAAATCCTTTGGATGCTTCTCACGGATTACCTCTTGTAATCGTCTGGAGAGTTCTTATAAAATTTCCAAAGCTCTTGTGGAGGAAGGCAAGTTTTATCCTCTGACTCCTCACAAGATGAGCCTGAATTAATAGATTTTTAACACCTGGTATTCCCCGGTGGAAATTAACCAGGCCCAAGCCTGTTTAGCTACCGAGATTATGGCCATAGGCTAACTCCCCGGTAATCTCCCCCGAGGACAACAGATTCAGGAACCAACGTGAACGAGACTATCAAACTTGGGTTCCAAAGCAAAAACAGACGCAGTCTTGAATGGTTATGTTCAAGGTTGTCTAGAAGCCAACGCCAAAAAACCGCATGTCCTGAGAAATTAAGCTGAGCAAGGATCGCCTAACTCCTTAATTCAGCCGTCCAGCAAGTGGGTGCACAAAACATAATTGGATTTAAAAGGAGCCTTAATCTTTAGAAAAAAAATGTTACAGGGCAGAGGCCTTTTTTAAGATTAAGATAAATGAATCATACCTTAAAGGGCCTCTATCCGTGTGGGGGGGGTTGGTGCCACAGATATCCAGTACTGACAAGCCCCACTGCTGTCAGACTGGACTGCACGGCTTAAATTAAAATTTTGTGCCCTGAAGATCGGATCCGCGCGTGCTCTGTAACACGATCAGATCTTCCTCCCGGGTGTGCGCTCCACCTCTGTGCTACTGCTCCTTCCCTTGCCGGCTTGAAGAGAGAACTCTTATTCTGTTCCATAACATCTGCTGATGCGGAAGTTCCTACCTCACTCTGCTCACCGCCCGGGGAGCAATCGGAGGAGGGATCCCCCTGGACACAACCCGTGTGCCCCACCGAACTACATGTCCGTCCCTGACCAGGGACAAGGAAGAACTGGCTGTGTTTGGTCCGGTGTGGTTAGGGAAGGGGGAGGGTTTTAACTCTTTGTATTTCAGATCCTTGTCCCTAAGGAAGAGCAACACCCATGTGTACTGCCACTATATGCCAGGAAAAATATCATAAACATCAAAATACAACAGCATTCATCCATTTCACCAAGAAATCAATTAGAAAGAAGTCATCGGTCGCATTGTATTTACCCTTCCACGTCTACATTCTCCTCCTTCACGGTTACTTCAGTGATAAGCGGCATGGCCACAGACTGGTAGCGGATCGTTGGGCCCGTGCAGCGTCTCTTTTTTAAGACCTGCTTCTTTTTGTCAGCTTCCAGTCGCTCGTAGTTCTCTGAGGGAAAAGGGATATTATATAAGTCCCGTGCACTGCTACTATCAGGTGAGCGTCTGGATACTGGGACTGACTGGTCTCTGACACCCCACACACACACACTGCATGCATTTACTGCACTGAATAAGACGCAATATTCTCCCTGCTTTCTTATGGAGATAACAAATGTACCCAGGGAGCGTATATTGATTTCTTCTGTGATTTTCGCCTCCTCCAGCAGCTCCTCCTGGGTCAGCGGTCTGTCCGGGTGAGGCCCTTTCTTCTTGCGTGACTGCACCTGCCTTTCCTGCACGCGTAAAAACGTTTGCCGTGTGTGCTCTGTAGTGGACTGGCGCATGTGCTTGCGGCCTGAAAGAAAGACATGTATTAAACCAGCTCATCTAAGGAATATATTTTGAAAACAAATATATTACAAAGCTTCCTCGCTTTCAGTGTAGTTTAAATAATTGTTTAATAAACACACCTTCTCCTCAGGGATTACTTTTAAATAGAACCTCTACCCAGTCATTGATGACAGGTGACCCAAGCAGAGAGTACTCATGGCTTTAAGGCCATATCAGTAATTCTGTATGTGCTACTTTTACATTTTACATTATCTGAACAATCTCTCCTCCAACACCCTTAACACAGGAGAGAGAGCTTAATGGGAATGAATAATCATGCAAATAAGGAGCACCGGAAGTTAAGACAGCTGCTCCCATGGTATACGCATAAAGTGAAGACATCGTTAAATATGTTTACTGGATGTATATTAATGTAAAATATTAGGTTTCCTCTGCTTGAAACAAGGCAGCCTTAAGTTTAGTTGCAGTGCATTGCTTTTCTCAGACCTGACAATGTCACTTACTGTCCCCAACATCTTCAGGCGTCTCTTGGGGAGCAGGCTTCTCTGGACGGCTTTTCTGTGCAACGCTGCTGGAGGCATCCGCTTTGGGTTTCGGCTTGGGTTTAAGAAGCTTGATTGGCTCCTACGACAGATTAGCATTAATAAAGCCATGAAAGGTTTTTAATTATTATTTTACATTAAAATATGAATATTTATTTGATAGCCATTAATTACAACATTCGAGTCAACTCTAACATTCAATCTCCCCTAACATGTGAGCAAACCTACACCCCCTGTGCCTCCTAACGCCTCATTTGGTAGGACGAATCTATACTATACAGTTCTGACAGAACTGAAGATGAATCGCCACTACACATACAAATGACTCCGATGCAATGTTCCAAAAGTGGTCTTATTACCATAGCAACGAATTGGATTGTTCAAACTCTGCACCAGAAGCAGTTTTTCTACATGTCACACATCTACGTGATTGTTAAACAGGGCACCCAGCAGATGAGGTCTCACCTTGTACGCCTTGGTCACCACTCTCCGCTTTCTCTTAGGCTCATCCTCCTCATGGTCGCTGGTTGGCTCATCGCCTTCATCAATGTCAAAGTCTGAATCCACTTCATCCTCACTCTCAGAGCGATCTTCGTTGTATTCTTCATCACCAGATTCCTGTATGCAGAAGACAATGTACAGAAGCGCAGTTTTTGTTTTTTGTATACATTGTACAGCCAATACACTGTTTTTGCAGCATGCTTACACCTGTTTGGTAGGCCTCGTATTATACATTTGTATTATTTGAGCCTGTGACTAGCTTAGTGCACCGACATTTTTTCTTTTCCCTGTTTGCACATATTTGAGTAGGGCTGCAACTAACAATTATTTTCATAATCGATTAGTTCGCCGATTATTTTGTCGATTAATCGGATAAAAAAATGATTTTTCATTTATTTAAAATAATTTAATAAACAAATGATGTTAAATACAAACAGCAGAATAAAAAAAAACTTTGATAAAATGCATTTCTTGTCTTTATTTCCCAACCAGCCCCCCCAATTTATGCACATTTGAGCCCAGCCCCTTGATACACCACTCCATCCTCCCCAGACATGCCACGCTGCCCTCCCCACATATGCCACTCGACTCTACCCCCAGATATGACACTGTGGCCCCAGATATGCCTTATACACCCTGATACACCACTCCGTCCTCCCCAGACATGCCGCACTGCCCTCCCCACCTATGCCTTATACCCCCAGATATGTCACTCTGTCCTCCCCAGATATGCCTTATACCCCCCCCAGATATCTCATAGTCCCCTCATAGTCACAGACCCGTTCACAGCACACTGACACCATACTTTTATAAATAAGTACTGGGTTATTCTTCACTGCCCCCAGGATTTAGATTCCCTTTAGTCTGCCCCCCTTTATATCTAACTGCACCTTAAATTAACTTTATTAACTTAACCCTCAGTCCTCATCATTAAATTAACCCTAAACACCCCATTAACCATAAATGCCCCTAAATTAACCCTAAACACCCCATTAACCACAGCATCCCCTAAATTAACCCTAAAGACCCTGTCAACCACAACAGCCCCTAAATTAACCCTAAACACACCATTAACCACAACTGCCTCAAATTAACCCCAAACACCCCATTAACCACAGCTGCTCCTAAATTAACCCTAAACACCCCATTAACCATTGCTGCCCCTAAATTAACCCTAAACACCCTATTAACCATAACTGTCCCTAAACACCCCATTAACCATAGCTGCCCCTAAACACCCCATTAACCATAACTGCCCCTAAATTAACCCCCACCTCCCCTAACTTTCAGTAGCCCAAATATTAATTTTATACTTACAGTTAAATGAGTGTCACAGCCATGTGGTTCTGGAGGAGGGGGCGGGGCCAGTTGTCACAGTGATTACAGGGAGGGACTGGTAAGTAGAAGCTGCTGCTGTGAGTCACTCAAACAGATTATATAATGAGGGGTATTTTTCAGAGCGTTTGCTCTGAAAAAACTCTCATTTTAGAATCGATAATAATCGATTCAACTAATCGATAATGAAATTCGTTGGCAACGATTTTCATTATCGATTATTATCGATTAGTTGTTGCAGCCCAATATTTGAGGTTGTTGGCTCCTCATCAGTCTGGTTGCAGCTTGCTGTCCAGGGGTTAATAGGGAGGAGGTTTAATTGCACCTCCCCCAACACATTAATAAGGTTTTGGTAGCAGTATAAACCGCTTTGTGTGTCCACTACGTAGGAGGTGAGAGTAGGTTCTCACCCTATTGAGAGTGTGCCTTGACGTGGCGGGTGAGCTTAATTATGCTTTGGCCAATTCATATAACCAAAACCTTTCATTTATATTATGTTTATATATTTGTTGCCAACTTTATTAGGGTAAGAAGCACAGACAGTTTTTGTTTTTTGTATACATTGTACAGCCAATACACTGTTTTTGCAGCATGCTTACACCTGTTTGGTAGGCCTCGTATTATACATTTGTATTATTTGAGCCTGTGACTAGCTTAGCGCACCGACTTTTCCTTTTCCCTGTTTGCAGAAGATAATGTGCAAGGGTCAAATCAAAAACTCCCTCTATCCTTAAAAATAACCTTACAATGGCCTTTGGGAGACTTCTACATAATTCTTTATAATGCTGTAGAATACTGTAAATAAGAAATTCCGCCCCATTACTTCTCTTGATTTGTCACTTTTCGGTGCTGGTGGGCGGAGGCGGTCACCGGTAACATGCACACGCGGACTGCCGGTGACGGACTCTGCCCACTGGGACAAAAAGAAGGCACGCTACAGCAACTGAGCAAACCAAGTTAAGTAGAGTCGCTTTTTAATTAATCTGTTTAGATGATTAGCCCCCAATTTACACGCAATTGAGGATTGCAAAACTATTTTGTGAAAAACAAACAGAAACAGAATACTGTCAATTAAGGGGTCTCCCCATTATAGTGTATTGATTGAATTAATGTGTTATTTATATTTATAGGGCCGCAAGTCACCTCATTGAAGCCACCATATGTGGTCTTATAGAACTCGTCCTCTTCCTCTGCATCCAGCAGGCCAGACATGCGGTTTCCCGCTGTTTTCCGCGGAGCTCGACTCTCCGCTAGACTCATCTTGATGCTTTCGGTAACGGCAGGCGATTGAGCAGGTCTGGGGACCAGACTATAGGAAAGAGCGCCGAGCAGAGAGCGCGCCGCCAATCACAGAAGGCGACACAACAGAACGCCAGGAAAATTATTCAAGCAACCGCGAGAGTGAAGTAAACCTCAGCCAATCATACGATGAGACTGAAACAATCGCAGGGGAACAAAGCTTGGTTGGCAGGTGCCAATCATAATATGGCAGACGATTAACGCATAGCATATTGCATGTAACATACATAGAATATTTTCATTAAGCATTAGTATTAGTGAAAATTTAATATTTTACTACTAATTTAAAATATAATATTATAAAAAAAACAAAAACGCACGTACTTATATTAAATTGGTAAAACTCAAAGTGCACGTATGGCATTATTTCATATTTATATGTAAAACAGAACAAAAGCTCTTCTCAGGTCACATACCGGATCACGCCAAGGCTGTTTCTCAACACTGTCTGTTTAGGGACGGCCTGGCAAGGGTGTTAATTTCCCGTGACCCAGCTAGGAATCCCCCCACTCAATAAACACTTGAGTGAGCATGCGGTAAATCTAAGCCTGCACAGCCCCCCCAAACTGTGGGACCATGCGGTAAATCTAAGCCCCCCAAACTGTGGGACCATGCCGTAAACCTAAGTCTGTGCAGCCCCCTAAACTGTGTGACCATGCGGTAAACCTTAGCCTGCGCAGCCCCCCCAAACTGTGGGACCATGCTGTAAACCTAAGTCTGTGCATCCCCCTAAACTGTGTGACCATGCGGTAAACCTTAGCCTGTGCAGCCCCCCCCAAACTGTGGGACCATGCGGTAAATCTAAGCCTGTGCAGCCCCCTAAACTGTGTGACCTGGTAACCCCTTGTTTTGGAAGATCGAGCCCTGATCAGCACCATGACATGCACTAAGCACTGAAAAAGGCGGGAGCCCCAGCGGGTTTCCTGAGATCAAGCAGGAGGTACCAGGGCCACCACTTTTGGACCAAAGCCCTACTTTGCCCCAAATGCCCCCCCTCCCAGCCTCAAATTTGTTCCCGGCATATCCAGGGCCAATCATGATGATCGGATACTGGAAAAAAAACATTAGGCAGCTCTGAAACCCAGAATGTATTTCATTTTATAGATTAAAAAACAAACAGTGAAACCGATCACAAGGCAGGAACACACGGCCCTCTGCTAGGGCCACCTGAGCATCATAGGAAGTGAGATCCTATGACCAGGACATCTCTTAAGGGAGCCAGAATCATGATAAACCAGTATATAAAGAAAATAATCCCACACCATACAAAAAGCTTGTTAATATTTTTAAAATAGTCCAACAGTTTTAAAGATATGGCTAGTAAAAAAAAAACAAAACAATATCCCGACTCTGAAACTAGGTGATTTATTTTGTATCATAAAATATTTGTGCGCCCCCCCATTAACTGGTGCAGGAATCAGGAGGGGGTTACACATACGTGGCTTCTTATCTCCAATGCGGTCCAGATTATTTATTTTAGAACAGTAACACGTTTATGAAAAACCAATGCAGATTTTTAACAATGTTCAGGCAAACGCTACGCCCCAGAGGTGAAGGAACAGTCCGAACAGAAGTTGTATACAAACCATAGACCGTAATACATTTGAGAAGTGAAGGGCCTGACAGCTCTGAGTACAAGCATACGAGGCTCAGGCGATGGAGTTGTGAGACGACGCAGCTATAGAGAAGCCAACGTGGTGATGATATTCAATAAAGTACAGTACAGACCATCTTGTCCCAAGTCATTCACGTGCTCCGTGTTACACGGATGTTTCTAGAAGACCCACAAACGCTTAGAGCGTGAAACACATTGGGAACGGCCACCGCACCCACAGCCTAAGTCACAGGCCGACGAAGAACCATGCAGCCGCGCCGCTCCGCCAGTTACGTTTCCTCCTCAGTCGTCCAGGATATCCGCGAACATCTTGCGCCGCTTATTCTCCGCTTCTTGATGCTCCTCCCAGTCTTTCCGCCTTTTAACAAAATGCGTCAGGGCGAAATTGCGAGCGATATGGTGACCGACCGGATCCTTCTGAAGCTCGCCGAGCCTTTCAACTGCAAGGAGGAAAAATCTGGATAAAGGAAAGACCCACATACCACCCAGCCCAGCGAGAGAGACCAGTGGGATTTGCTTTTGCTCTATTAGGCGCATTAACGTTGTAGGAATATAGTACATACCGAGTTTCTGAGCGATCTCCTCTTTCACGCCCATCGTCGACGCAGCCCACATTCGGTCGAGTACACGGCTCCCGTGCTTGTTGCAAGCCAACTGCGTGCAGTGAGCCTGCAAGACATACAACGGTAACTAAATAAAATAATCGGCAGTCAACCAGAAGCAGGCGAATCCACAGAGAAAGAATATAACCTGAAAATCTCATGAAAAACACATTTGTTTTAGGAAAACAAATCATATTTTGGTAAGAGGACCAACAGGTTAATACCAAGATCCTGACTATATACAGTAGCAAAATACAGTCTACGAAGCTCCAGAAGAACCTTAGCATGGACAGAACTGTTTGAGCCCCTGACTTAGATCTCACCCTCAGCTTCTTCAGAACCTTCTTTCTCTGCTTATCCGTTATGGTGGAGCTGTTGAGAAGAGCATCGAAAACATGGCTGCCGGCCTGACTGCAGGCGATGGTCAAGAGGTCAGCCTCCGTCATGCAACCAAGGCTGTTCAGGGCTGGCATTGGGTCTTCAAAGTGCAGGAGATGTTGGACAACCAAAGAGCCGTGATAATTCACACTTTCCAGCTTCCGGTTTGGGTTGTCCTGGAAAAAAACAAAACATGGTGGTGTAATCTGAGGCAGAAGCGTCTTAAAAGTGAAAACAGTAATCAATCGAGGAAAAGGGGGCTCTCTTTATATACTTCTTACATAACTCCTCAGAACACAAGATGCACCAAGTCACTCCGTGTCAGAAGATGATGGGGAAGTCTCTCACCTCATGTTCTGATGGTTCCTCCTCCTCCTTTTCCTCAATGTTGTAATAAACCTCATACGTCAGCAACGAGAGGAACAGGGGGACGCATGTCACCCCACGAGAAGCCGGAACAGCGCAGTGGAAGGCCTAGGAAGTACAAAAGCCCCGATAAGTTAAAGCACACGGTATATTGTAGCACAGTTACCTGTAACGTCACACATACCCCCATGAGATGGGAGAGGAACTCCGGCTGACATCGGTTGAGTCTTTTGCAGGCCTCTGCTAGGGTGGTGATGATCCCCATGTGACCTTTGGCTAAGACGTCCTCCAGGCACCCACACAACTCTTCAAACAGCTCCGTGAACTGCGGAGACGACAGACGGAATCGTAAAATCGCATCCAACGCACATCCGTTATACAAACAACCACACAACGCTCAAGAAGGTCGTTAGACAAGCTGAAGTGAAAGATAAAGTTCCAGGAACAAGTGGAGAAGACACCCTTAAAACGTTGGAGGGTAGGAAGAAGACTAACCATTTTCTTGGTCTGGGTGGCGGTAATCAGCCTCTGGACAGTGTAGTTGGCTATTGGATGGGAGGACAGGACCTGCAGCTGGCCTCGGAAGTGCGCTCGGAAAAGCTTCTGTAGCTGCTTCTTCTCAGACACCTCCAAAATTCTCTCCAGAAGTCGGCTGCTGGTCTCATCTTTCAGGAACACCAGGAGGGAGCTGCAAGAAACAATTGGCAGCAGGTTAGAGCCCTCGCCTACCTACAGATGCCAAAGCTATCTGATACAGGCTGCGTGTTATGTCCCTTATCCAGGGTCAAGGAGGCAAAGAAGCGAAAACAACTGATAATCATCGCTGAAGAGGTCCTGCCGATTAATGACGGACTTCAGTAACACAAAGAAGGAACCTCCAAGTTCTTCAACCGTACGAACTCCACACCCCCCTCCGCATGTAATATAACCTTCCAGTACGGAATACTAAAGGATAAGAAGAGACCGTTCATTCCAATGACCGCACTGACACGGAACAATCTCTCTCACCTGCTCTCGGCGTTTACGTTGCGGGAGGACAGATAATCAATCACTTGGTCGCAAAGCTCGGCGCATGCGGAAGGGACTTTCCTTTTCAGGACCTGCAGCGCGACCTGCATGCCCAGACTGGCAATTTTGTTTGTTGAGAACACTGTTGAGAAGAAAAGGGATGACTGTATGAAGCAGACGAGAACGCGGCGTTAGAAAGAAGTTCCTATACCGGAACTCACCTCCTATGTGATCCGTGAAGCAGCCGCTCAGCTCTTGTAATGACTGCAGAAAAGTTTCTGGAACATCAAATTTAGACTTCACTGAGAAACAGAGAGAGACGTCATTAATTCAGGCAGCCTGAGAGCCACCATCTGCTCAACGGATGCAATCCTATAATGCTTAGTAGGGACGCATTAAAACACACTCGGTGTTTACACGGTAACAAAAGTTATACAAATAAAGTCCAACGTAGGCAGACAACTTATAGATACATATTTTGTTCTACGCCAAGGAGACCTGCGAGGGCTGGTTTATCACACAACGCTGATATTTAGAATCTGGATGTGAATGTGAAGAGGTTAACACAGTTACAGTCTACCAAAGGTACTGCGTACATATCTGCAAAGTGTTTCCAAGACGTGGGAACCTGAACGCCGTGAGATCATCCTCGTCAGGGAAAATACGGAAGCTCAGGAGGCCCAAACATGTAAAAACTTTACAAAAGCATCCCAGTCTCAGCTAAGTCCCCGGCAGCGAATATCCCAATATAATGAACTAAAAGGAAACGTGTTACACGTAGAGAGTGTCTAGCGAATGGACTACCCAGGCGTGATGTCATCGGTTTAACGCAGTACGCATGTTACCTGCTGCTCCGTGAAAGCCTTTCTGTTTGCTTGTATCGGGGTTCAAGATCACGCCGCTAAGCACTTGGAAAACAGTCCGTACGATGAAGCTGCCGTGCGTGTTCTGATTATACAACAAAAACTTTTCTTTCAGCTCCGAGCAGAGACTCAAGACAAGGTCCTCCAGGCTGCTGCAGGAACCCGCGTCGCTCTCTTCCTCTGTCTCTTCCTCCTCCCCTGTCTCCTGCTGGTTTTGTAGTCGCGGGTACTGTAAGAGGGCAGTCTGGACCACATGAGCTCCGCTGCGGTGCCAGCACACCGCCTCCCAGTCCTCGCTAAGGGCTCCCAGTACCCGGCGCAGCTGAGCCGAGCTGGCGACTGAAAGGAGCTTCTGCAGTACGAGGCTTCCAGACATGTCACTGGCCAACGTCAACTCGTTGCCCTTAACCTCCCCGAAGACATTAGCGACGAAGAGACCTACGGGACAAAGGGGAGAGAATATGGGATGTGTTCATGGGACTCGCAAGTACTTATCTGACTGCAATATGCTAACAGCGTGCCCAGCGTCTCATATGCCAAAACAGCCACTTTGACCGATGATGGGAACCAGAATTGACTTATGAGGTATTTTCAAACAATCATTTCTTAAAGTGACAGCACTCGATGTAGCTGTGATCCCAAACGGCATCGCACTCTGTTCTCCGTGGAAAGCACAACAGATCCCAATAA
Organism: Spea bombifrons; assembly: GCF_027358695.1. Classification (NCBI taxonomy): domain Eukaryota; kingdom Metazoa; phylum Chordata; class Amphibia; order Anura; family Pelobatidae; genus Spea; species Spea bombifrons. The sequence goes on along the minus strand of NC_071095.1, from coordinate 27,527,175 downwards.
TCTTTCATCCGCACATTTAATGTAATAAAAAAATGAATTCATTAAAGAGTCGCAATAAAGGTCTGTGGGAAGGAACCAACAATGCAATAATAATAAAAATAATAATAATGATAAAACAACAATGTTAAAATAACCTAATAATAAATAATAATCATAACGATAAACACAAATAAAATAATAATAATTTGGCTTTTTAAAATCCCCCTTTGCCCTCTTAAAGGGTCCATTTAACTCTTTACTTGTTCACACAAAGTTTTGTACCTCGGTCTTCATCCGATTCAAACTGTTGCTGCAGACTTTCCCCCACCCTGCGGAAGTAGCCCACAGACTTTGGGTCCAGCCTTTGGCGAGGTGACTCAGTCGGGGTCTTCCCTTTCTCTTCCGTTGCTCGGTCCCCTCGTTTGTTCTGGTCGCTCTTGCTTTGCTTTGGTCTCTTTTGCGGTGCGGCCTCCACGTTATCAGATGATGGACGGAGCTTCCCTCCTGTTTTCTCCATTTTCCGTTTGTTCCTAGGAATATTCTTCTTGTCGGTTCCCATTTCCATAGCGAATCTGCATCAAGGAAAACAGAGACGTTTATTTCAGAGGAGAAACCCAACAACACGATCTAAAACTAGAGGGTCAGAGGCTTAGAGGTGATTTTAGATTACTGAGATGGCAGTAAATAGGTGGAACAGTCTCCCAGCAGAAGTGGTAGAGGCTACCAATGGTAGAGGTGGAATGTACAATTCTGTGACACAGTTTGCTGCAGGGTCTGGCTGGGTGTGATAGGAGCTGAAGGGCAGAGTACCAGAGACTACATGGCATGGTGCAGGGGTAATAGTCAAATTCCGAGGAAGGCAGAGAATAATCCCTCTGTGACCCTGGGCAGGAAGCATTATCTGCCCCGGCTGTTATTAGTGCCGGGGGGGGGGATAGCTCAAAACGTACCCCGCATCGAACCTACCCGTGTATCACATGGACTTCCAGCAGCGGCGCGGAGTGACGACGTCATCACCAAACCCCGCCTCCTGTCCCCTCGCTTTACACAACACAGGAGCAGACATACAGGGAACGTACTGCACGCACTGTACCCAACAGCTTAGATTCACTGCAGCCCTTACCCCCCCCTGCACGGAACCCTGAGCACTGCAATACCCACCCCCCCACACACACGGTACAGTGAGCAACGCGGCAAACTCTTACCCTTCCACTGCATGAGACAGCGAGCACTGCAGCCCTAACCCCCCTCTGCATGGGACAGCGGGCACTGCAGCCCTACCCCCCCCCCACACTGCATGAGACAGCGGCACTGCAGCCCTAATCCCCCCACTGCATGGGACAGCAAGCACTGCAGCCATAACCCCCCCACACTGCATGGGACAGCAAGCACTGCAGCCATAACCCCCCCCCCACACTGCATGGGACAGCAGGCACTGCAGCCCTAACCCCCTCCTCTGCATGGGACAGCAGGCATTGCAGCCCTAACCCCCTCCTCTGCATGGTGCATGGGACAGCAGGCACTGCAGCCCTAACCCCCCCTCTGCATGGTACAGCGGGCACTGCAGCCCTAAACCCCCCCTCTGCATGGGACAGCGGGCACTGCAGCCCTAACCCCCCCCACACTGCATGAGACAACGGGCACTGCAGCCCTAATCCCCCACTGCATGGGACAGCAAGCACTGCAGCCATAATCCCCCCCCACTGCATGGGACAGCAGGCACTGCAGCCCTAACCCCCTCCTCTGCATGGGACAGCGGGCATTGCAGCCCTAACCCCCTCCTCTGCATGGCACAGCGGGCACTGCAGCCCTAATCCCCCACTGCATGGGACAGCGAGCACTGGAGCCCTAATCCCCCCCACTGCATGGGACAGCAAGCACTGCAGCCCTAACCCCCCTCTCTGCATGGGACAGCGGGCACTGCAACCCCCCCCCCACACACACTGCATGAGACAGTGAGCACTGCAGCCCTAACCCCCCACTGCAGCCCTAACCCCCCACTGCATGGGACAGCGAGCACTGCAGTCCTAATCCCCCCCACTGCATGGGACAGCAAGCACTGCAGCCCTAACCCCCCCTCTCCGCTTGGGACAGTAGGCACTGCAGCCCTACCCCCCCACACACACTGCATGAGACAGCGACACTGCAGCCCTAACCCCCCTCTCTGCATGGGACAGCGGGCACTGCAGCCCCACCCCCCACACACACTGCATGAGACAGCGAGCACTGCAGCCCTAACCCCCCACTGCATGGGACAGCGAGCACTGCAGCCCTAACCCCTCACTGCATGGGACAGCGAGCACTGCAGCCCTAACCCCCCCCCTCTCTGCTCGGGACAGTAGGCACTGCAGCCCTACCCCCCCACACACACTGCATGAGACAACGACACTGCAGCCTTAACCCCCCACACTGCATGGGGCAGCAAGCACTGCAGCCCTCACCCCCCCCCATACACACTGCATGGGAGAGTGAGGAACGCATCCCTTATGTACATCAATGCCAATGATTCCATTACCATTTAGTCAAGTCCTGGCATCCCGGTGCAAATACACTACCCCGAGATGTGTCGCTGGATGTAGCAGCGCATACTGGCGGCCCCAGCTGCCATCACCTGCTGTATCACTGCGTGTGCCCCGGGATCATCGGGTAGATCGGAAACACGTGGACTAAACCCAATTCATAGACGGCACTCGGATCATATATCAAAACGTCCCAATGAGCGCGGTGCTTAAGCCTCACGCCGAGCACACAAGAAAGAAGTTACATCACAAACACACCGTTCTGAACATTCTTTACATTTATTTACAGTTAAAGATTTGAGATATTTACAGAAACGGTTAAATCATGTTACAAAGCGACGGCGGCAGGGGAGGGACAGAGGACGTGGGAACTTTTAGTGGAACTGCGGTGCCATTCCCGGGGTCGATAAGCTGCAAAGCAACCAAAGTTACGTTTGCCCACAGAACCGACTCCATGCAGCGCGTGCCTCCTGCGGGCCGACGGAAACGAGGTCTAATGGCTACTCACTGCACTTTCACTAACACTGAGTGGACTCATGTACTTAAGAGGATGCAGACTATGGGACATCATCCACGGCTCACACGAGAGAGAACTGTCTAACATACGGACCCCCAACCTTACCTAAACAAGGCGTTTTAAGGGACCCCCACCTCAAAGTCTGAACATTATATAATGTGCTAAATAAAAGTTTACCGGATGATACCCAGCCACGCAGCCCCATATGCAAATCCATGCTCAATGTGAAGCATATGGTGAAAGAATGAACTTTTTGCATGTGGGTCTGTCCTAAGCAGTATAAAACATACCTCTGTTCTTGACCATCTGCTCCCGGTATTGCTAAAACATTCCAGTATCTTTCATTTGCTTTTACCTGGCCGTGTAAATCTGGTTTATACATTGGAGGGGGAGTTGGGGTGTTTGACGATGAGCCATTCATGCACCTTTTCAATGCACTAATCTCAGCTTTAATATTAGAGAAGCTGGAAGTACAGCAGAAGAGTTTTGGCAGCGGGTGGACGTTTTCCCATCCTGGTGGAAAGGTTATTAAAGCCTTCAATGGATACCGCTATAAAACATCTGCTGTTGCAGCAACCCTGATAGCTTATCATCAGTGGACCGAGAGCCAATAAACCGTCTAAATCCAGGCTTCATGTAGACTTAACTATAAAACTGGATTTCTAGAGATCTGACGACTTATACCTCAATAAAAGGTAAGAAAGATGAAAGAAATGTGAACGTTTATTACAGGAAGGTCCCACTCGCATCCTTCGTCCCCTGCAGATAAAATTTTTAAAAAAACAACAAAAAAAAAAAAATATCCAAGAGTTCTGGGATGAACTTGAAAAAAGAAATCCCACGCAAAGAGCGGGTTGGTGTGATGTTCATGCTGCATTATTGCTACAAGTCACTGGGAGAGGTCGCAATCTCCTACGGGGCCATCCAGAAAGGCATCTGCTGCTTTGCCCGCGGCTGTGTGCCCGAGTACTGATACCCCATGCTCCAGCCTTGTGAGAACGACCCAGATGATTTATGTGCTCCATGCTCTTCCTCCTCATCAGAAGAATCGCCAGCGTATGCCACCAATCCAAAGGTCTTGTCCGAGGTCTTCAGCTTTTTGGTAGGATTCTCTGAAATGCAGAACGGGGTCCGGGACAGACAAAACACACGAGACAAAAAAAGAAAACCGCATCCCACAGACGACATTTTAAGAAAAACAGAAGAATCAGGACATATAATTTGATAAGAAATGGGTAAAGGTAAATGCGTTAGTTAAACACCATTCGGGAGAATGTAAGAGGCGCGGACATCACACCGGGTCCAAATTCCGTTGGCGACCATCGGGTCAGGCATGGGATCCGGTCACGGACATGTAAGAAAAGAGAGAAAAGGGGAAAAAAAAAAAAAAAAAAAAAAAAGAAAAAAAGAAAAGAGACACAAAAATAAAGAAATATATAGTTAGCGGTGAAACATATGACATGGAAATGCTTCATTATGTTCCCACCCTATGCGTATCCTGAACACATGATGGGTGGCATTGCATGAGAAGCCAGAGCACAGGCAGCTTATTAATAGACCGGCGTGAATTAAGATCTGGCAGCGGCTGGAGGGTGATATCAGTATCAGATCCAGCATATGCCCAAGGCAACTCGACCGCTTAGAGCAAAAGGCTGAAAGCACTGGCATGCTCTGCTTCATGTACGGCTTAACGGACGCCCAGTGTCCAGGTACTCACCGTCGGCACCCCCTAAACTCCCCGAAGAGGTCTTCTCCTCCTCTTTCTGCGACATGGCAGGCAGACCAGGCGGAGGCATCAATTGCCTGGAAAGAGACAATTAGCATGGTATAAGTTGAGCCTTCACCTCCTTACAGACACACAGAACGGGAATAAAAAGCTGCACGGAGGTGGCAAGAGGGAGGTGCAGACTAAATGCCCCACACGGGGCAATTCAAGAAGGAAGTCTCTTGCTGCACAGCACGTGTAATATAAATTAATCACAGGTGGACATCGCAGGAGCGTGTACTGTTCCTGAACAGTACTTGAACTAGGATAAGAGCTGCATTCTGATTGGTTCAAAATATAAGACCCTTTAAAACACATCTCCTCCAATCCCCTCTCACCTGTCCCTCTCTCGGTCCTTGACAGAGGCACTGTCTGGGTTTACTGCTGGGCTGTCCACCTTGTTCTGAGCCGGGAAGCCTGTACCTAAATTAGTCATATGAATGGGTCCATGCTATGAGCAGAAAAACACACATGGGCATTAGCAATTCTACAGGCGCCGAGCGGTATCCACCTCCTTAATGTTAGCCCACTTCCCCTGCCAGAGAGGGCTGTAGACCCCTCGCTGCGCAGACCCCTCCAGCAGTGAAGTACTTAAACACTACTAGCTACGGTCACAAGTAAAATGCCACAAAATGGACCAAAAGTGATAAATTAGCAGATGTACAAGATATGCTTACGTTTGGGGAGGCTTCTACACCAGAAGGCCTTTAACTGTCATACCAATACAATGACCAAACAAGTTCTGCATTAAATGAACAATGAATAAAATGGGAATGATGGGAAGAAACGGTGCGATTCACGTCTGTGTGTGCCTATTGTGCGATTCAGATACTCTACAGATGCTGTTAAAATAACAAAATACAGGCCAATGTCTTCAGGAAGACGTAGCAACAACAGATTATTTTTTATCGGACCCCCAAAGATACAATAGCACAGTTTAGCTGTGTAAAAAAAAAAAAAAAAAAAAAAAAAAAATTATAAGAATTACAAAGGGTTTTAAGAGCCCATTTACATGGTGAGTTATTTATACATGTGACCTACCTCTACTGAGAACCTAAAAAGACAAGATAGCGGCCAGCGGTAGGAACGTGTGGATTAAAAGAGCCCCCCTAACCCGGTAACAGCCTATACTGCAGCATGAAGAACCAAAAAGGAACTGTAAAGGATTATTAATAACCGCCCCAGACATTTCAGTTAGTGATTTTTTGATTTGCTCAGCTGGAATATCCACACGTTGGTAGACTGTGGGTGCTATTACTAAAATTAACCCATGCCTGGATGTGCCCCCCAGAGGGCTGTATAACTACGCCAGATACAGAGCGTAAGTGAAAGACTGCAGAGAGGGCCTGTAATGATGAGACAAGAACGGGGGTCACTATGAAGAAATTTCAGAGTAGCGACGGTACATGTAAGGTTATCGCACCTGGTATCCAAGCAGGCCGGAGTCCCTCTCGTCTGGAAGCTCCTCGGTGAAGCGTCTCTTCTGACCCTGCTGCATGTTCTGTGTGGGTTGAGGGGCAGGGGGTTTCACGGGAGCTGCAGGCACATAGGGAGCACTCATCGGGACCTGGGAGCAAAAAGGAAACGATGCAGGTTTAGAACGTCTTCCCTATCAAAGATTGGAAGAGCATCTGGGCGCCATCCAATTTCCTGAGCGGCAAAACACCATGACACCCCACTTATTTAACAGGGATCCTGCCAGATGTAGAAGGAGAGACCAGTATACAAAGGAGCCATGCGTGCGACCCTGTTCATGAATGCTGCACTTACAGGTGGCTGCACTTGTGGGATGGGATAGCGTGTCGGCACTGGAGGTACAGGAGCTGCCATGGTGGGCACCACTCCAGGTGGCGGTGGCACAGGGCTGGTTAAAGGCGCAGGAACCACATAAGGGATCTGGACCGGCTGCTGAGGTGGTGGAGCAACGGGAAACGCAGTCTGGTACGCACTGGGAGGGTAGTAGGGAGGCTGCATTGGCACTGCATTCATAGGGGGTGGCTGCGTGTAACCTGGAGGGAAATAAACCATGTTACATGAAGAACTGAAAACTTCCAGAAAAGTGGCCGAGGATTCCGGGATTAGTCGTTCATATATAGAGGGAGTCATACAGATCGAGACAAAACCTACCTGTCATTGGGGCAGCGGTGCTGATCTGATTGACAAACCTAGCATACTCTGAGTGCACCTGCAATGAGAAAATAAAAGGATTAGATCGTTATGCAGCTTCCACACACGACCAGACAACAGGCACGGCCGTTACAGAGGCAGAGGGCCGCCCGAGAGGCAGAAGATACCCGGTGCCATGCCCAGCAGACTCGCAGCAAATGGGTCATGAAATCCCTCGCATTACTATGAAGCACGAGTAATGAGGACAAGTTACCGTCTGCAGGAGGTTTTCACAAAGCTTCTTGGCCGCTGCCAGTCCCTCTGGCTTTGGGTGGCTGCAGGGAGGAAAAATGAAAAAATGGCTTCAGCCCTTTAGTGACTCTGGAACGACCCCGTCGGGAAGCCTAGACAAGCTTCGATCTTATGCACATAAAATCAGACCTCACTCATGTTCTTTGCTTTCTGTTACCTGATATAAATATACATGGGTTCAAACGCTTCTCTACCCGAGGCCGGCTCGATACAGCCAGATCCCTTGCCTCGTAAAAAGACTTTGGCCCCCGTCTCCACTTGGATATGCTGGAGATAGGAACACCCCGGCCCTTCCACCTTCTCCTTCACGTTGAACGTGGCCACAGACTGTTCAAGGCCCACAAACAGTTTGTCCTGTACGTAGTGCATCTGTAGACAAAAGGCAGCTAAGTTAACGCACACACAGGTACAGAAGGGCTTGGTATACACACACACACACTATATATTATATTTATACACACACAGCAGAAACACCTCAAGACGGCTTCACTATGGAACTTGGCTTCGCCTCAGAAAGGCAGTGGAAGAGGTCCTGCTATTTGAAGTCAGGATTCTGACAGCCGCCATGGGCCAGCGATGCTATAATGCAGCATCCGCAACCCCCCGAAGACCCCTCGCTGACTCCTGTCTGCATTCGGCGTGTGGGATGATGCAGTCAGCCTCAGCCAGTTACTAAGCATAGGCTGCTCTCCAACGTCCGTTTTTTGTAGGAGGGGGGTATCAGCAGAGCCTCACTTCACAGACTCTGCTTTCTTAACCCTCCGGTCTGCGTACTGTCCAACTCTACCCCTCCAGAGCATTAGATAAGACTACACCCCAAAACTCAACGACCTGACGGTGACTGTGTAACAGCGATTACGTACCCCCGACTGGAACTGAGATTTTGGTGGCACCACAGGAGCAGCAGGGGCCACCGGGGCAGGCTGGTGATACACTGTAACAGTAGCGCCATTGAAAGTGGGACTGGAACCAGTCGCTGCTTTAACCACCCCATTGGTGATGATTTCTTTGATCCGATTCACGGCCTCTGGGAAGAAGCAAAATAAAGATGGATTTATAACAACTGCCGCGGAAAGGAGTTTCCACGCTGATCTAGTAACCTACATCACATAACGGGGATTTATTTATTAAGAGATTCTGGCTCACTATCTCCTGAAAAGTGCCAAGACATCTACCGGAGACGCAGAAAAAGAGGGCTATAACAGCGGGGCGGGCAGAGGGCTATAACAGCGAGACGGGCAGAGAGAGGGCTATAACAGCGAGACGGGCAGAGAGAGGGCTATAACAGCGAGACGGGCAGAGAGAGGGCTATAACAGCGAGACGGGCAGAGAGAGGGCTATAACAGCGAGACGGGCAGACATCAGCCATTCAGTCCCACAATAAAAACTATTCAGAGATCGTTGGAGACGTCTGCCACAACAGCGCTTGTTTAAATACACGAGACAGTACTTACTATCTACAAGGTCTCTGGTCTGGCCCTGAACATGCAGATAGAGAGGCCTCTCCCTGGAAAAAGAAACACAAAACATCAACACATGGGGAGGAAAAAATCATTTAGCCAAGTGCCAGATAATGTGCCACCAAAGCTTAAGGCTGTGTGGCTGAAAGCCTGGTAACCGAATGCTAAAAGAAAGTGATCTTCGGGGAGGCTGCAAAGGAAATAACTCCAGCACGGTCACAAGCAGAGGGGGGTTAATTCCGCAGAGCAAACTTACCCAGGTCCCACTTTAAGCTTCTCCTCTGGGGTCATGTATCTCCCCCGAGTGGACACGGCCGCCCCGCTCATCCGGCTGATCTGTGGAGATTTAGTAACACGTGGAGCAGATCGTACCGCAGCATCAAACAGGGACAGCGCCATCAAAACCCAACGTCAACCATCTGCCTCTCTCATTTGATGTTTGTCATTTTATGTATTCACTAAAGTACCTACGCATACCCACTTGCTGCCACCCCCCCATGACAGATCAGCACTTCCACCCCATATTAAGCTTCACTATTTAGTCTCCTGACTCAATGAACTTTGAGTCCAAGTAAGGAAGGAGACATGTTTTAGATATGAGAGAAGCCTTGGGGGACGCAGCAAGCTTCCCACTACACGGCGACAGTCAGGAGGTAACCGGCGGTTACTTGAGGGGGTTTTATCTCATTAGGCCGTCGCTCAGCGATGGAAACTCACCTCATCCTGAGTTTGCCCCCTGGTTAGGAGATTACGGCAGGTCAGGGGCACGTCGTTTATTTCCACCTCTGCCACAACAAGATCATCCTTGCTTTTGGAAGCTGGGGCAGATTTACCCGGCAACGGAACCTGTAAGAGGGCAAAGGTCCATAAAAAAACAAAATATTACCCCCGTAGAAGCAAATGACGCGGCCGTTCGGAGCCATCCCTTGCGAGAAGCGTCTCTTTGCGCAGTAAGAAGCCGGGCCGGTAGGGTTACCTTCTCGGGGGCGTTCTGGGCTGGTTTTATCTTCCCCTTTGCCATCAGCATGGCGTTAATCTTAGCGGCAACGGCAGCGGCTGCATCCAGGGCCCCTGAAGGGGCGCTCACCGACTCCGACGACGCGGCCGCAGGTTGGGTTTCCGCGGGAGGCAGATAGAGGCCGGCACCGAGGGACGGGATCACGGCCATAGTTCCAGGTAGCAGGAGGGGAGCGCCGGCCGGGCCTGGCTGGTCCCATTTGCTTCGTCGTCTACAAAGAAATAAAGCTTTTAGTGATGGAGGTAAAAAGATGTGCTGAATGTCCTTATAACCCCATCGCCATGGCAACGCACCCCAACGCCATAGTAGTGTGAGGGGCAGCTGAGTACATCCCATTACCGCAGCAATGTAATCCGTTGATCAGTTGGGTGGGGGTCTCTCTTTGTGAGCAAAGTTTTGGGGGTCCCACACCGCATTAGGTGTCTCCCTCATTCTGCCCCTGACTAGAATTACCCCATCGCTATCCCGGTTACATCCTCGTATTACCCCCCGTCTGCTGCCCCGGCTCCCCGCACCTCCCGCCCTCACAGCGGGTTCCCCGGGCCCTCACCCGCCGGTCTGTGCGCTGCCCGCTGACATGGCGCCCGCAACACAATTCGCTCTTGCAGCGTCACCCTGCAACGCCACCACGCACCGACGTGCTCCCGCTGACTCCGCCCCGTAACGCACAGGCAGTACCGCCCCCATACGCCCCTCCCCTCTTCCATATCCAATACCTGGGCTGGGAAGCGAAAGCTTAGACTGATAGGAGTGTGTGTACCCGGTACCTCTGTGCCATACTGTTACAGTCCGAGGATGATAGGAGTTATAGTTATTTACAGACATTAAGTGGGCTGGATGAGCTTAATGAGAGTTGTAACTCTTTGTAGGCAGCTTTATTGAAAATTACTGCCCCACAGCCTCATCAAAAACTGGCGTCGGAATTCACAGCTGCTTGAGTAAAGGCAGATATATGAGGCCGGTTATCCAATGTTGATTTAGAGTGATGGGTGTGGTTGATGTTGGGTGGCAATGTAGCGGGTGACATGCATAAATTTAAGGGTTTCCTTATCCATTCCCAACTTAAAATTGATGCCACAAAGCATGATGGCAGTCTCCTCTATGCCAGCAGGCCTGGAATTGGTGTGACCGGAGGAGGGCATACTGGTGGCAGCTCCCACCCAGTCACAGGGTCACCAAACCACTAGCCGAAGGCTGTCTGATAAACTCTTTATTACAGGGCTCAACTAGTCATGGCTAAGCCTCAGCCCAATGGGAGTTGCAGCGATGAGCTAGCGGAATATCGGCGCATGCTTAGTGCATGTGATTCTGGCACTGAAACCAGCATCTAGTGCGATTTACTACTCTCCCACTCCCAGCACTCTTAGCCAGCCCCCCCGGACAGACTGCCACTTTACAGAGTGAAATGCTGGATAGCTCCAGCTCGGAGTAAGTGGCGTAAGTAACTGGCCAAGCCGGGAAGCCGTCCATCACTATGACAACAAATGTCTCACTCCCATAACTCTCAGACAGGTGAGGGAGAGCTTCCTCTTATAATCTGATATGTGAAACTCCCCTGGGACAGAGTACGCAGTCACGTGACCATCTCCGGAAAACAAGGGAATTTCTAATGCAAAGAGTTTCTGCTTTGGCCGAAGTGAATACCTTTAACCCCTTAATGACAAAGCCCATACATGTACGGGCTCAAAATGCATTGTTTTCAATGGGTTCAGGGACCGCCCATTGTCCTTAAGGGGTTAATAACGATGATTATTGGCAAAGAGTGTAAGCACACGGGGCCAGCCAGTCACACACCCAAACTGCCACCAGATGTCGCCATTGGCATTGCTGTACCACAAGCACAGAGTGGGCTGCATAGAGGGGGCATTCGCTATGGGAACCCACAGAGATAATCGTTCCGCTCTTCAGTCCACCCCATTGTATTTTATTTCTACATAAATTCAGCATAGCCTTATGCCTATTCCACGCAAGCTTAAAGACCATCATTGGATTGACTGCTACCACCTCTGCTGGGAGGCGGTTCCATGTCTGCTCTCGATGCCTGGTTCAGTATTCCCCAGCCAGGGCCGATTCAGGTTATTGATACCCCGACCTCCCAGATCTTCTCCCCGCACACCGGGGGGGGGGGGTGTTGTTATTAGATCCATATCCTACATTCTAGGAAAGTGGCGCATGTTTGTTCTTCTGGCCCCGGGGAGGGGGCTGCACTTGTTACTATAGTAACTACGTATCCGCAGGACCCCCGATGCTCCTGCTCGGAATTCCATGCAAATGAGATGAATTGACATTAAATGTATGAAATCGTTATGTTCTGTAGGATGTATATCCCAGTATTCCGTGCATGCACAAAGGGGCCTCAATCCCCCCCCCCCGACCCGCAGTTTTCGGCGGGCTGGCAGGTGGATCTCATGCAATCTGCCTGTAGGGAAAATATCTGAGGCGGGTGAGGGGCAAGCGCTTATGGAGCGGGGTCCGCAGAATCCCCCCTCGTCCATGGGGGCCGCGCAGCTGTCACACGCGCTGAAGTGGCGGATACTTTGCCCTTTTATACATCGTCGCAGCTTTGTTTCTAAAGGAAAGGGACTTTTTATTCCCCCAGGTTGTTAAGGAGGAGATCCCCGAAATATCTCATAGCTACGGCGCATACGCTGGACAAACGGAAGCATTTCTTTAAAGAGTAGTGGGTACAGTGCTCAGGATATCAGTGAAGTTCAGAGGCTTGTTTAGGGGACATACTAAAACGAATGACAAAATGGAATGCCCATAGACTATAATGGGGAGGAATGCCCATAGACTATAATAGAGGGGAAAAGAATAATTGATTTTTAAATAAAAGTTTAAGACATATCTAGATCTTTGGCACACATTCTCCCCTAGCACAGACACAGGATCTAAAACTCAGATTATGTGGGATTATAGCTACTTTCTATGGAATGACAGGTGAATGACAGTTTTGAGTGAATGCCCATAGGATATAATGGGAGACAAATTAAACTTGTTTTTTTAGAGCAAACCATCTGACATATCTTATAGATCCTTGGCACACATGCTCCCCTAGTACACACACAGGATCCCAAACTCAGATGTTGAGGGATTATAGCTGTGTTCTATGGAATGACAGGTGAATGACAGTATTGAGTGAATGCCCGTAGGATAGAATGGGAGAAAAATGTAACTTGTTTTGCAGAGAAAACCATCAGACATATGATGTAGATCTTTGGAACACATACTCCCCTGTTACAGACACAGGATCTAAGTGTCAGATTAGGTGGAATTATGGCTGTGAATTATGACAGTTGAATGACAGTGTTGAGGGAATGCCCATAGGATATAATGGGAGAAAAAACAAACCTGTTTTTCAGAGAAATAGATAGATTTTTGTCATGTATACTCCCCTAGTACAGTTATAGGTTCTAAAACTCAGATTATGTGGGATTATAGCGGTTTTCTAGGGAATGACAGGTGAATGACAGAATTGACTGAATGCCCATAGGATATAATGGGAGAAAAATCAAACAGTTTTTTCTGCAATAAAACCATCTGACATATCATATAGATCTTTGTCATTTTGAACACTGGTGACACTTGTATTATGTTGGCAGTTTTAAAGTGCTTTGTAAAAGGCATGCTGCATGATACCATTGGCAACAGAGGCAGCATAAAACCATGCAATCAGAGGGAGAAAATGTTCCTGGGCATGCATCCTCTGCACATGTGGACCATATGCTACTCTCGTTTTGGAGAAGAGATGACAGATATGTAACCAATGGTCTTTCAAAGACAGCGACATTCATGTTCATTTTCAGAAGTGCTTTGTGCTTCTTACTATATGAACCACTGCTCCATTTTTTCCTGTTCTGCGTTTTTCCATTTGCACTCTTTGTGTTGTGCTATGTTAACAGTAGGGCTGAAACAACAAATAATAATCGATAATGAAAATCGTCAGCGATTTTCATTATCGATTAGTCAAATTCCTTAAATTAGTCAAAACCCCTCTCCTTATATAATCCGACCTCAAACAGAGATCGGATTTTAACTAGAATCCAGATCCCCCGCAACGCTGCAGGGGACCTGGATTCCCCTCACTGTCGGACGGTGGGGTCCATGCGATACGCACAGACAACTTCCGCCTCTCCCCTCCACTTCCATACACCCCTCTGACTCCTCCCCCCTCCCATACACCGCTCTGCCTCTCTCCCGACTCCCTGGTGTTTTGTGAACCTCCGTTGCTGACAGGCACTTTCACTGCAGCTTCATAGAAGCCTCAGCGTAAGTGAAGGGCAGTAACAGAGGCTGTCTGTGCACATCGTGCAGACCCCCACCGGCTGACAGAGAATCGAGGTCTCCTGCAGAGAATCATCCTCTCTGTCAGCTGGTGAGGGTCTGTGCGATGCCACTCTGCCTCTTTACCCGGCTCCCTGGTGTCTTGTGAACCTCCGTTGCTGACAGGAGGCAGAGTGGAGTATGGGAGGGGGGAGGAGGAAGAGTGGAGTATGGGAGGGGGAAGGAGGCAGAGTGGAGTATGGGATGGGGGAGGAGGCAGAGTGGAGTATGGGATGGGGAGGAGGCAGAGTGGAGTATGGGAGGGAGAGGAGGCAGAGTGGAGTATGGGAGGGGGAGGAGGCAGAGTGGAGTATGGGAGGAGGAGGAGGCAGAGGAGTATGGGAGGGGGAAGGAGGCAGAGGGCAGTATGGGAGGGGGAAGGAGGCAGAGGGGAGTATGGGATGGGAAGGAGGCAGAGTGGAGTATGGGAGGGGGGGACTCAGAGTGGTGTATAGGAGGGGAGGAGCCAGAGTGCTGTATGGGAGGGGGAGGAGCCCGAGTGGTGTATGGGATGGGGGAGGGGCCAGAGTGGTGTATGGGAGGGGGAGGAGCCAGCGTGGTGTATGGGAGGGGGAGGAGGCAGAGTTGAGTACGGGAAGGGGGAGGAGGCAGAGTGGAGTATGGGAGGGGGAGGAGGCAGAGTGGAGTATGGGAGGGGGAGGAGGCAGAGTGGAGTATGGGAGGGGGAGGAGGCAGAGTGGTGTATGGGAGAGGGGAGGAGGCAGAGTGGTGTATGGGAGAGGGGAGGAGGCAGAGTGGTGTATGGGTGAGTTATAGTGGTGTATGGGGGTATAATGAATTTCAGGGTAGCAGAGTGGTGTATGGGGGTGTAATGAATTTCAGGGAGGCAGAATGGCATATCTGGGGGAGTTAGAGTGGTGTATAGGGGGAGGTAGAGTGGTGTATGGGGGGTATAATGAATTTCAGAGTGGCATATCTGGGGGAGGCAGAGTGGTGAATCAGGGAGTATAATGAATTTCAGGGTGGTGCAGGACATTTATGGGGAGCAGAGTGGCATATCAGGGTGCACAGTGGCATATAGGGAGGTATAAGGCATAAATGGGGGCGAGTGGCATATTGGAAGTTAAAAGGCATATTGATATTAGGCATATCAGGGGGGCATAAGACATCTGGGGGTAAAAGGTATATCAGGGGGCTCAGTTGCATATCACTGGCATATAAGGAGTATAACGCATATCAGGGGGCACAGTGGAATCTCTGGCATATAAGAGGTATAAGGCATATATGGGGGCAGAGTGGCAAGCTGGGGGTCAGATGTGCATAACTGGGGCAGTTTGGTAAATAAAAGAATATACAAACAAGGCTTTTTTCTCAGTTTTTATTAAGTATGAAAAATAGTTAACATGTGAATTAATATTTACTAATAACTTTGTATTAAAACCTAGTTTGAGAAACACTGTGTTTGGGTTCTTGTAGCTTTCATTATTATGTCAGTAAAATAAGAAGGTGAATAGAGAGAGACCATTACAATAAAGAGATGAAAGTGTAAATTGTACGTTTTTATTACATTATTTTAAATAAAAAAAAATTGCATTTTTTATCCGATTATTCGAAAAAAATAATCGGCCAACTAATCGATTATTAAAATAATCGTTAGTTGCAGCCCTAGTTAACAGCAATCTATTTCCGGACATGGTGACTCACAAAGTCATGGTACGGCTTCCCAAAAATAATACAGTGAGCATTTACAATAGTAAAGACGCCACAGTCCAGTGGCGGAACTACCGGGGTCGCAGGGGTCACGACTGCGACCGGGCCCCGGCGGCAGGGGGGCCCAAGCCAAGGGGCCGCCCGAAATCGGGCAGGGGCGTCCAACATGCGGCCCGCGAGACCTCGAGGTGCGGCCCGCGTAAGATCGGCAGCCAGGGCAACCGATCTTACGCCAGCCGCACCTCAAGCCCTGCTACTTACTTGTGGGAGGGTCTTCTGGACTGCACAGAGGAAGCGGAGTTCAAGTGACATCCTACTTCCTCTGTGCTTTAGCAGAGAAGGCAGAGGGAGGCCGCGCCCCCTGCTGAAGTCTGTGAGCGGCATCGAGGAGCTGCAGTGCAGGTAAGGGGTGGGGAGGGTTTTGAATGAGTGTGTGTGATTGAGGGAATAAATCTGTGAATGAATGATTATATGAATAAATGAGTGTGTGTATGTGTGATAGCATGGATGTGTAAGTGCTGGAACCTAGGCATGATGGGACTGTGATTGCTGTTAGCAATCACACTCTTATCATGCCAAGTCAGCCAGTACATGCTGAAACCTGGCTAGCTGCCCCCCTTGTGTATTGAGGCTGCCACCAGTATGGGGTCTGCACATCACTTACAGCCACCCTGTACCAACGTGTATTGGCTGACTTGGCATGATAGGAGTGTGATTGCTAACAGCAATCACAGTCCCATCATGCCTAGGTTCCAGCATTTACTGGATGGATGTGTAAGTGCTGGAACCTAGGCATGATGGGACTGTGACTACTGTTAGCAATCACACTCCTATCATGCCAAGTCAGCCAGTACATGCTGAAACCTAGCTAGCTGCCCCCTTGTGTAGTGATGCTGCCAGCAGTATGGGGTCTCCACATCACTTACAGCCACCCTGTACCAGCATGTACTGGCTGACATAGCATCATAGGAGTGTGATTGCTAACAGCAATCACAGCGAGCACAGTCCCATCATGCCTAGGTACCAGCATTTACTGGTTGCCTGGGTATGATAGGAGTGTGATTGCTGTTAGCAATCACACTCCTATCATGCCAAGTCATATTGCTAATTTTGTCCAATTGTGTGTTACCTACTTTTATTAGAAATGTGAGTTTTTATTATTATTTTTAAAGGTGGGGGTCATTTTCGGTTTTGGCTAAGTGAGTGAATGTTTTGGTCCAGAATTTTCATTTTAGTTCATCCCTAGAATAAATCTAGGGAATCCTGAATTTGTAGTCGCAAATCACACTCTTATCATGCCAAGTCAGCCACCCGAGCCCTGAGGCGTCTAGTCACGCCCCGCCACAGTCAAAACTGTTATTTTGTTGAATTGAGTCCTCGCACAAGTATCCATATTGAATGCGAGTTGCCACAGCTCTGACCATTTTTCCAGTTTACCTAAATCATTTGCCATTTGGCTTCTTCCTCCAGGAACATCAACCCTGTTGCAAATGTTTGTGTCGTCAGCAAATAGACATACCTTTTCATCAAGACCATCTGCAATATCACTAATAAAGATATTAAGAGATTCAAGTGTCACTATAGGAATATAATTATATTATAACTTATAATAACCCAAAACCCAAACAAATCAGAAAAAAAAACATTTCTAGAAGCATGCTTCTGATCTTTTCAGAAAGAAATCTTTCACTTTTTGTATGCAATGCATTCTCCAATCTCCTAGGGCATCTGGTACAAGGGCGTATACACCGATCAGCCATAACATTATGACCACTGACAGGTGAAGTGAATCACACTGATAATCTTGTTATCATGGCACATGTCAGTGGGTGGGATATAGTAGGTAGGAAGTGAACATTTCGTTCTCAAAGTTGATGTGATAGAAGCAGGAAAAATGGGGAAGCGTAGGGATCTGAGCGACTTTGACAAGGGCAAAATTGTGATGGCTAGTCAGAGCATCCCCAAAACTGCATTTCTTGCAGGGTGTTCCCGGTCTGCAGTGGTCAGTACCTATCAAAAGTGGTCCATGGAAGGAAAGTGGTCAACTGGCAGCAGGGTCATGAGCAGCCAAGGCTCATTGATGCATGTGGGCGTGAAGGCTGGCCCATGTGGTGAAATCCAAAATATGAGCTACTGTAGCTCAAATGGATGAAAAAGTTAATGCTGGTTCTGATAGGTGTCAGAACACAGAACACACAGTGCATGTGTGTTGCTTACTAGGAGACAGGACTTAAAGGATGTGCTGCTAACATCTTGATGCCAGATACCACAGCACACCTTCAGAGGTCTAGTGGAACCCATGCCTTGACGGGTCAAGGTTGTTTTGGTAACAAAAGAGGGACCTACACAATATTAGGCAGGTGGTCATAATGGTATGGCTGACTGGTGTATATAGTTTTAAAATTTTGAGTCAGACTACTTTTTTCCTTTAAGTGCTTAGGTGATTTTTTTAGAGTGTAGGGAAGGAATGCAATGGGATCCATGTCTCCCAGAGGCTATCTTTATAAACTTTAACTCCCCATTCCAGCACTGGGTGGTATATTTGGGGTTCATAATTTGGTTGATTTTATAACCCCCCCATCCAACTGTTTACAGGTAAGAGAAACAGGGAGAGCTTTTAGGCAACTCATATGACCCCCCTCATTTGCTAATGCTGATACACTGAATATTCATAGTAGAAGGGACATTTATCTTTAAACCTAAACATTTATGTATGCTGCAAAATGTGCACTCCCAAACACATTAATAAACTGTGATTTACGTTCATTACATACAAGATTTACTAATCACATATGTTGTTCAGGACCTGCCATTTTAGTCGTATACATGGGAAAAAAAAGTATAGGGGTCATAGCTTTCTTATTAGAGTAACGTTTTTATTTTAGGATATTCTCTAATCCACCACCCATTCCCATGGTATGGGTATTGCTTTGAGGTTGATACTCTAGAACGCTCGTCTTATCTTATTTTTTATTTTTTTAACAAACACACATTTGCCTCTAATTCAATTAGCAATACAAATAAAAATGCTATTTTTTATATATTTTAAGGAAATATTGTTTAATAAAATAATGTCACTTATTTTGTTTGGTTACGGCAAAAAAAATAGTGTAAAGGTGACTAAACTATCCTTCTTACATCCTTGCTAAACTATCCTCCCTAAACTATCCTTGCTTTTTGATGCTATTGTAGCGCAATATTTTGTCTTATAAATATCTGAAGAAAGTAATTATATATCGATAATACACAATTATTGAATTTCATTTTTAATAATAATAATATTTATTATTATAATTATCTTATATAGCACCATCATATTCCACAGTGATGTACTATGGGATATATATATACCTTTTCTACTATGTTTTATATTATGTTTTAGTTGCTGTTTTACAGAATGGTTCTGGATAACTCTGGAAGCGAGATGGTTGCAGACACAAACTCTGAAAAAGGAGTTTTTTCTTTGTGGGCTGAAATATGAAATGCTTAAGAGAGAGAGAGAACCACAATTTGGGCAACATTCTAGAAAGCTGTTACAAAACATGACACAACAAATGTTTTACTGAGAGGGTGGTTGATGCATGGCACAGCCTTCCAGATGAAGTAGTAGAGGCTTAACCAAGGATTGATTAATTTTAATATTAAGTTATACATATACTTGGGAACTAGCTTGGCACTCAAATACAACACTTCTGAATTAAGTCACCCGTACTCAAGCAGGGGTATGTTTCAATAATGTTCGTGAGCTCAGCTGTTCTGAGAAAAGTTAAAAGGAGCGCTAATTCACATACAATAACACTTTCTATAAATGTGTAAAATAATGGACTTTAATGGTTTCTGACTATGCTTGGCCTGCTGTGTGATTTTTAACTCAGGCGTGCAGGGACTTCGATATTCTCTTTCTTTGTAAAAGGTCATGTTATTACTCTTGAGTGGCAGTACGGGAAGAGGAAAATGACTACATTTTTATGCCCTTTCTATAACAGATTATACAAACAGGACCTATGAGATCATCATGGTGTCTATTGCAGGAAGTATAATGCTGGTATCTGCCGTTATCTTATTGCTGGCAATCATAACAAAGGTACGTCATGTGGCATTGATAAAGATTCTGCAGAAGACCCAGACAGATAAGGGTGATTTTAAGGATGGGGGATTATATACTTGTAATTTACTTGTAATTATATGTATGCCCTCAAGCGGTATTTATGCTTAAACGTAGCTATGTCTTTAGTTTTGCCCTGGTCTTATACATATTTGGGAGGCAAAGCAAGCCTTAGGTGTTCTGGCACCCTGTGCGGACTACTCCTCTGGCGCCCCCCCATCCCAAAAAAAGAAAGGATAAAAAATCTTGTCACAAAACTCCCCTTTCTCACTATCCATCCCCTCTCCCCCTTTATCACTATCTATCACATCTGCCCCTTCTCACTGCCTTCCCCCCTCTGCCCCTTCTCACTATCTACCACCTCTGCCCCTTCTCACTGCCTTCCCCCCCTCTGCTCCATCTTACTGCCTTCGCCCCCACCCCTCTCCCTACTTCCTACTTACTTACCTTGTTGAGTCCTGCGGTGAGAGCGGGAGGCGTCCATCTTCCCGCTCTGCCGCGGTGCACGCTTCACAGCTGAGCGCCGGAATATGACATCATATTTCGGTGCTCAGCATGAAACGCCGGCACCGCCACAGAGAGTGAGGGGCGCCGAGCGGTTGCTGAAAACTTCACGAGCGACTGCTCTGCGCCCCTGCCTGGGACTTAAATTAAACCATTGGTTTTTTTTGTTGTTTTAACTTTATTTAACATCCTCCATGTAAAATAAAGTAAAAAAAAACAAAACTTTATTTAACATGGAGGATGTTAAATAAAGTTAAAACAAAACAAAAAAAACCCTGATGTTTTAATTTAAGTCCCGGGCAGGCGCCCCTGTTGCCGCACAGGTCGCACACCCCTTAGTCCAGCCCTGTTGGGAGGGACACATAACCTACCTCCTCATCCTTGTACTGAGCGTAATCTTGGAGTACCAGAACATGACTTCACATAATAACGTCTCCAGAGATCACACAGGTTGGCCAAAGGGGTATTAGGGAGGTCTGTGCCTGCTGTGATGTCAAATACACAGGAAAGCCTAGATCTAGATTTTACTTTGCAGTCTTATTTAGTGAGTGCTGATGTTGGTGTGATAAGGCTGTCAAGCGAGCATCGAGATTGTTCTTAATGTGTTTTTACTCAGCTCAACAGTTGAAAGGGTGATAGTAGGATATTACGTCAAAGTTGATACTTTATTGGACCAAGATACAAAACAATGTAAAGTTACAAAGGTTTTCAGAAAGTCACGGGTCTCTCCTTCAGATGGAACATTTTCTGTGAATATCACTTGTCTAAATGGTTCTTTGTCCTTCGCACAGGCGTTGGGGTGGCTGTACAAAGAGTACGCAGAAGAAACAGGAGTCTCAAGTGTCAACATGAATCGGAACACACATGGCAACATCTCCACAACTGACTTCAAAGGCCCGGTGCATGTAACTTATGTTACAGAGAAGGAGAAACCACGCTCGGAGATTCCCATCAATAAGGTGAAGCTATCCAGAGATGCTCTTCTCTATATTTCTCTGATAACCTGTATGAACCTTCCCGATGACATTGATTCAGAAGAAACTCTTTAAAGATGAAAATGCATCAACATGATTCTAAGAATCATTCCTAGAGTCCTGACTTGGTATGGCCACTTTCACGTTCCCATGAAACCACCGAACTGTTTAAACATAATGAATTATATCATTAATTAGAGAGAGAAAAACAATTGAAAAAAGTGAAATAAGTGCATTGATATTCAACAAATGAATAAGAAAGAGTTGAATTAAGAGTTCACACTAGAAAACTTGTTCAAGGCTCCACAATATAATAATATCTCCATTTGTCGGGCTTTTGTATTGGACCCACTTGCCAGATAAAATTGAAGATCTGTAACCAATGTGATGAAAACCAGGAATACATCGCTCATAACGGGATTCAGATTGAATTAATGAATTTTTATTTATGTATATTTTGAAGAAGCCAGGTGTTGTATCTTTAAAACAATATCAACATGTTGTCAGTTCCATTGTACAGTTGTGTCTATGTTAAGTATCCATCGTGTATTTAAAATATTTGAAATAAAATTAAAAGTGTAGCAAAGTCTTGGTATTGTTCTTACTGAGCTCCACAAGCAAAATGGACACTTAACTGCATACGTTGTATGATTTCTATTGAAAGGTGTATGTTTGGACATCAGAAGTCTCTCCTACAGAAGAAATGGTGACGAAAAGACCTCTGAGGTCTAGAAAGCTTATGTGCTTATAGCATGGACCAGGTTAAAAAAGTATAAAGATCAGTGGGTGCAGGGTTATGTAGCAAGAAGGAAAAATAGGAAACTAGAAATGTACCTTTGGTATCCAGGTAGATAATTCCGATACCAGCCAGGAGTTAATTTTTAATTTTTTTTTTATATATATGACACCCCAGCCTAAAAAGCTCCCATCCACCAATTGGTGTACCCAAAACAAAAGTGCTCTGTGAGTAGAGTATGTTCTCTCCTCCATACACAATGAAAGTTTGGTGCTGGTACATGTCAGAGGTAAGGGCGATGCACAGTTCCCAAAACCACAGTGCATTATCAATAACAATAAAACGTGGTGGGGTATACCTTTCTGATCAAAGTCAACAGCCCTACCTAGTGTTAGGCAAAACCACAACATGGTATACAAAAGTTGTGATCTACCTGACCCAAGTTTCCGTGTTTAATACATAGGTACTTTAAGATAAATTTGGAACTGGAAAGAATTACACTTTTCTACAGTTCCAGCTAAACATTTTGAGAAACATCCTCTGATCCAAAGACAAAAATGGCATTTTCTTTGTACAATCCCCCCACCAAACGCACAAAAAGTCTGCTATAAAAAAGGTATTAGGACAGACTCCTTAGGTACCACTGCCCTTCCTGTCCCTCTCTACCAGGTCTCTGTATCATACAAAAATAGGGAATTGTAAATGTTTTCAATAATATATATATATATATCGTTCTGCTTTTGCTTTAACAGTAGGATTGCAATGACATCCTGGAGTGTTTTGATTCTGTTTTAGTTATGTTTATTTTTTATTAATACTGCTGTATTTTTGTAATACTGTATTTTCTGGCACGATCACGGTATGTTGATCTCCTCTCCGTATCTGGTCTTTTTCACTGTTCATTCTAGAGTCTTTCGGACCCTGGTATGCTTACCGATTTGTTTTAGCGGACCGTTGTTTTACTGTGCAAACGCGGGAGGTGTCTCTCATTCCTCTAATGTACACACTATAACTTGTCTTTACGCATACCTTGAATAAATGGAGATTTGAATTGAGATAAAAAAAAAAAAAAAAAACGTAGGATTGCTGCAACTTAATAAAACAAGATGAAAATGTAGGGTATTTTGATGGCACATGACCTACATAAAAACTCTACGCAGCTATAAAAAAAGTTTGTTCCAGGCAAGTTAAAAAATGTAAAAAAACCTATGCATGTAGGGTATTTCCATAATCTAAAAAACACATACTGGATTTCTCTGCCATAACTCATAACCTGTGCCAAAAAAAATCTAAAAAACACAGAAGCGTTGGTGAAAAATAATTCAACAAACTATTTCTATAGCTAATTTCGGCAGTGATTGGTGGCCAAATGTCTGCTTGGACTGTGTCCTGAAACCACTAGTGACATATCCTAGATTGGGTGGTGTTCATGGCTTCTTTGTTTAAAATTTCCAGTTACAAACCCAACATACTAAATGTAAAAAAAAACAGTTCCAAAACAGCAATATACACCTTATAAGCCCAATTAAAATGCTCTAAATGCATATACAATCTGGACACCTGAATTGTTGTTGGGGGTATGTTCTGTCAATTTAACTGATTTAGTGAGGGTTTAGATATATATGAAAAATATGGGGTTTTAGTATTTTGTATAACATTACTCATTCTAAATGTTTAACTATGATGTGTGTGAAGATGTAAGTGACGTCTAAACATGAGACGCACGGATGCAAATTTGTAACCTTTTAAATTCATACATTGTCCTTTTTGTACACCTGTGCATTGGTGTTTTTTAATAAAGCATGAAATACCTGGCAAAGGGCCCTGAGGAAGCCAGCCCTTCAGCTCTTTAGCATACACACTGGTTGGGCCCGAACCATTGGTCTGGATAAACTCCATTCATTTTTGTTATTACATATGGTTACAGCTACTTTTAGTCAATAGTATAAAAAACACAACAGAAACTGATGGTCATTTAATTTGTTTATTATTAATTACAAAATTAATAGTCCAATTAATTAGGCCTGAAAGCAATGATCATGGTGACAGCTACCTCGAGACTCACGAAGAGTCACCTTTCAGCACACAGGAGAGGAAAAACCACCCTAAGGGTGGAAACCTCTGGGGCTTGAAAGATTGTCCTTCCCTCTGGACACTAAGAGGTTAACTGTGTATTTATACCTGTAGAAAAGAAAAGGCAAAACGTAATTGACAACACGGAAGCACAAAGCTTCTGTGGATGATTATGCCTCCACCGCAAGCTCTTTCCCTTTAATAGACTGCGTAACATCATCAGTTCAATATAAACGGACATCGCATTAAAAATAGACATCGCATTACACATGGAGTTAGCATTAAACATGGATGTAGACCTACTCACAGACAGATCATTAAACATGGACAGAGCATTAAACATGGAGATAATGATACACATGGACATAGCATTACACATAGAGTTAACATTAAACATGGACATTGCATTACACAATGACATAGCATTAAACATGGATATAGCATTAAACATGGACATAGCATTTGTCACGGAGCTGGCTAGTCCGACCGACTACCTCCGCTGTCTTGTGCTCCCTTAGCCTGGGACAACACACTTCCCCCGGTTCCCCAGTCACTAGCCGAGACTCAGTGTAGGGTAAAACCAAACGAAGACTGATTTATTTTGGACACACAGGGCTGGATATATCCATCAAAACACCCATTTGACTGAAGGGCAGGGCAGATTCATAAAGGCAGGGTAATCACAGGTAACAAGGCCCAGCTGGATGTATTGGCTAGGGCTCAACCCAGGTAACAAGGCACACCTGAGTTCTGAGTGCTCCAGAGGGCAGAGGGCAGCCACTAGTGGTAGCAGATTTAAACACCACAGGTATAAAAAAAAGCCATGGTTCAGGCAGCGAAAAAGTGGTTCCTGACAGTACCCCCTCCCCAAGGAGCGGTCACTGAATGCGAACAGTCTGAACAAAATCTGTACACCTTTAATAAACTGAGCAGAAGGGTGTACTTAACGTGATTTCTTCTTTTTCTTTTTCGGTAAAGCTTGTTCACAGATCTCCAGGTCTTCATTTCTGATTATATTGCCATTAGAGGTAATAACACAATCAAAGGAAAGGTTATCTGTGGTGCAATCATATGTCAAATTAGGACTGGATGCTGAAGAAGATGATGAGAAGGTATGATTCAATGCTTTCTCTTTCCATGTACCAGGGGTCACATAGCTGCCCTGTACCCAGGGCACTACTGGGGGCAGGGGGGTAGTACCAGAACTGCACTGGTTCAAAACAGAAGAAGCAGACTTGGTATGGGAAGCACTGATGGAAGGTCCCTTCCTCCTCAGAGATGGAATAGGGTCATGTATCTTTGCTATCAGTCCAGAGGAGATATTAGGGGCTATGGTAGTCTCTGGTTTATCACACTTTGCTGAGGTAAGAGTGATAGGAGTTGCAATCATGGCTGAACAGAAAGCAATAGGAAGTTCATCCATATGGGAGCAACCCACACTGCCACAGACTGTAGAATCACAGAAGCTGCATTCCATCACAGAACAGTCATCAGGCTTCAGCTGGACATCCACTGGAGTTTGAGAAGCATTAGGTATCACCAGGGGTGGTATATACTCTATGGGTTCACTGTCCTGGGGAATAAAGCTACTTCCCCTTTTAGGAGAGCTCTGTGCTTGTGACGTAGACTGTTCAATCAGTACAGAGGGTTTGGGAGGTTTCAGAGGACATTGGGTGATCCAGTGTCCCTTTTTGCCACAGTAAAAGCAAGCCTCATCATCATGCCTTTGTTGCAATTCGGTTGTGGTAAGGGGTTCACGTTTCCTAGAAGATTCCTTTTTCATACTGGTAACAGGCTTGTTGGATTTCTCAGGTGATGTAACAGATGTAGGTGAATGGTCTTCATGAGGACACAAAGCAGGGAGTCCGCTTGGAAGGACACAAAGCAGGGAGTCCGTTTGGAAGGACGCATAGCAGGGAGTCCGTTTGGAAGGACGCATAGCAGGGAGTCCGTTTGGAAGGACGCATAGCAGGGAGTCCGTTTGGAAGGACGCATAGCAGGGAGTCCGTTTGGAAGGACGCATAGCAGGGAGTCCGTTTGGAAGGACGCATAGCAGGGAGTCGCTTGGAAGGACGCAAAGCAGGGAGTCCGCTTGGAAGGACGCAAAGCAGGGAGTCCGCTTGGAAGGACGCAAAGCAGGGAGTCCGCTTGGAAGGACGCAAAGCAGGGAGTCCGCTTGAAGGACGCATAGCAGGGAGTCCGCTTGGAAGGACGCAAAGCAGGGAGTCCGCTTGGAAGGACGCAAAGCAGGGAGTCCGCTTGGAAGGACGCAAAGCAGGGAGTCCGCTTGGAAGGACGCATAGCAGGGAGTCCGTTTGGAAGGACGCAAAGCAGCGAGTCCGCTTGGAAGGACGCAAAGCAGCGAGTCCGCTTGGAAGGACGCAAAGCAGCGAGTCCGCTTGGAAGGACGCAAAGCAGCGAGTCCGCTTGGAAGGACGCAAAGCAGCGAGTCCGCTTGGAAGGACGCAAAGCAGCGAGTCCGCTTGGAAGGACGCAAAGCAGCGAGTCCGCTTGGAAGGACGCAAAGCAGCGAGTCCGCTTGGAAGGACGCAAAGCAGCGAGTCCGCTTGATCAGGACGCAAAGCAGCGAGTCCGCTTGATCAGGACGCAAAGCAGCGAGTCCGCTTGATCAGGACGCAAAGCAGCGAGTCCGCTTGATCAGGACGCAAAGCAGCGAGTCCGCTTGATCAGGACGCAAAGCAGCGAGTCCGCTTGATCAGGACGCAAAGCAGCGAGTCCGCTTGATCAGGACGCAAAGCAGCGAGTCCGCTTGATCAGGACGCAAAGCAGCGAGTCCGCTTGATCAGGACGCAAAGCAGCGAGTCCGCTTGATCAGGACGCAAAGCAGCGGAGCCCGCTTGATCAGGACGCAAAGCAGCGGAGCCCGCTTGATCAGGACACAAAGCAGGGAGTCCGCTTGATCAGGACACAAAGCAGGGAACCAGGAACAGTACAGGTGCCGAGCCACAGCAGGAAGATCCATAGACTTCAAGACAAAGGCCCTGACTGAAGGGCAGGGCAGGTTCATAAAGGCAGGGTTATCACAGGTAACAAGGGCCAGCTGGATGTATTGTCTAGGGCTCAACCCAGGTAACAAGGCACACCTGAGTTCTGAGTGCTCCAGAGGGCGGCCACTAGTGGTAGCAGATTTAAACACCACAGGTATAAAAAAAGCGATGGTTCAGGCAGCGAAAAAGTGGTTCCTGACAATAGCATTAAACAGGGACATAGCATTGCACATAGAGATAACATTAAACATGGAGATAGCATTAAACACTGACACTGCCTTACACATGGATAAAGCATTAAACATGGACATAGCATTTGTGACAGTGTAAACCCCAGGGAGATGCTTAGTGTGGCATTTGGGTAAATATGGGTCCCTGGGGTGGAGCAATTGGAGAGCAGGGTGGGCCAATGCTCCGTTTCCCCATGCTGTGGAAATTCCATGCCGAGTTTTCCAGGAGGCAAGAAATCTGCAGGATCCGGTCCGGGATTCCTATGGGGCCGACATCAGGCACAGGTGCTGGACATTAAAAGCCCCTGGAGCTTGATACTCAGAGAGACTGTTTGGGGAAGAGGAAGTTCCCTGTGCTCCTAGGGCAAGGAGAGGCCCTGAAGAAGACAATCCCTGAGCCAAGTGAGGCAATACCTGCCTGGAAGTTTTGTGTGTTGTTTGGGGGAGGTTTTCCAGAGCCTGGCGTAGCTGGGTCTGGCTGGGAGGTTGAGGTAGTGGGTGATTAGGCTGGTCAGTCTGGACCAGCATAGTTCAGTTAGAGAGGGCTCCAATTGGGAGCTAGGTTTTCTTTTGCAGGTTTCACAGATATGCAATACTTTTGTCCAGCAAAAAGAAACTTCACGTCCGGATCATCAATAAGTCAACGCAAACACATCAAGGCCATCCTCCATAAGCATATGTATTTCAGCCAGCAATACACAAGGGCACATACCATGCAACAGTCAAACAGTGGTTTTTGGGGTTAAAGCGGTTAAAATAAAGCACATTTTTTTTTCTCTTTTTTTTTTTGGTTCCTGCTTTCTGCCCACAGACCATAGCAGTGCTTTGCCCGCATCCTCCACCATATGTGACAAACCCTATAGCATGAGGGCCATACATGTCACTTTTAGGGGTCCTAAGCACCTAAGTCCTCTAGGGCAATTAGAGCCAGGAACAGCAGCTCATTTTTTTTTTGTTTTTTTTTTCGTATTTTTTTTTTGGTTCCTGCTTTCTGCCCACAGACCATAGCAGTGCTTTGCCCGCATCCTCCACCATATGTGACAAACCCTATAGCATGAGGGCCATACATGTCACTTTTAGGGGCCCTAAGCACCTAAGTCCTCTAGGGCAATTAGAGCCAGGAACAGCAGCTCATTTTTTTTTTGTTTTTTTTTCTTTTTTTTTCTCCTTATTTTAAACGCTTAAACCCCAAAAACCACTGTTTGACTGTTGCATGGTATGTGCCCTTGTGTATTGCTGGCTGAAATACATATGCTTATGGAGGATGGCCTTGATGCGTTTGTGACGACTTATTGATGATCCGGACGTGAAGTTTCTTTTTGCTGGATAAAAGTATTGCATATCTGTGAAACCTGCAAAAGAAAACCTAGCTCCCAATTGGAGCCCTCTCTATCTGAACTATGCTGGTGCAGACTGACCAGCCTAATCACCCACTACCTCAACCTCCCAGCCAGACCCAGCTACGCCAGGCTCTGGAAAACCTCCCCCAGACAACACACAAAACT
Organism: Spea bombifrons; assembly: GCF_027358695.1. Taxonomy (NCBI): domain Eukaryota; kingdom Metazoa; phylum Chordata; class Amphibia; order Anura; family Pelobatidae; genus Spea; species Spea bombifrons. The sequence continues at coordinate 27,498,370 of NC_071095.1, read as the reverse complement.
TCCAGGCAGGTATTGCCTCACTTGGCTCAGGGATTGTCTTCTTCAGGGCCTCTCCTTGCCCTGGGAGCACAGGGAACTTCCTCTTCCCCCAACAGTCTCTCTGAGTATCAAGCTCCAGGGGTTTTTAATGTCCAGCACCTGTGCCTGACGCCGGCCCCACTGGCATCCCGGACCGGATCCTGCAGATTTCTTGCGTCCTGGAAAACTCGGCATGGAATTTCCACAGCATGGGGAAACGGAGCATTGGCCCACCCTGCTCTCCAATTGCTCCACCCTAGGGACCCATATTTACGATCTGGATAGCACCTGTACCCAAATGCCACACTAAGCATCTCCCTGGGGTTTACACTGTCACACATTACACATAGAGATAACATTAAATATGGACATAGCATTAAACATGGACATAACACTACTCATTGAGATAGCATTAAACATGGAGATAACATGCAACACATCGGAAGGATTTCATTTTGGAATGTATCGATTTTATTTTGAAATATAACTATTTCTGGTTTGAACACCAGTTTTACCGTCATCTATGTGGGACAGCCGTGGGTGCCAGGTTCGTGCCGAGTTACGCCAACCTTTTCGTAGCCGAATGGGAAGCAGAACAGATATGGCACAACAATCCATTTGAAGCAGACCTGGTGCTGTGGAAGAGATATATCGATGATGTGTTAATTATATGGAGGGGAACACTGGATAAATTACATCAATTTATAGAATACATCAACCAGAACCAATACAACCTAAAATGTACTTTCAACATACTAAAGCAAAGTGTTGAATTCTTGGATGTGGAACTATTCACAGAAGGCAATGCTCCAGAAATTATAAAAATGCTACCGATGCCAATGGTTTCATTGATTACACAAGCTGTCATCACCCAGCATGGTTAGATAACATCCCCACGGGGCAGATGATGAGAATAAGGAGGAACTGTACACGGGACCAGGACACACCACAGATATTAAAAGTAAATTTAGGGAGAAACACTATCCAATAGAGTTATTAGCGAGAAGTCAACAGAAAGTAGAACAAATGGACAGAACTCATCTACTAAAAGGAAAGCCCGAACATAATATGAACAAGAAAGATTTCAGTTTTTCATTCATTAAGGAATATAATACTAAGGCTTACCACATTAAAAAGATATTGCGGAAACACTGGCATGTCCTGAAGAGCGATGACATTTTAGGTCCCCTCTTACCGGAAAAACCTCAAATCATATACAAAAAAAACAAATAATTTGAAAAACATTTTCCTCCCAACAAAGAAAACAGAAATTAATTTTAATACCTTTCTGGGCAAGAAACCCATTGTTTTTTGCCCATGCGGTAGGTGCAAGATGTGCACCTACCTACCAAGGAAAACAAACAGTTTTATCAGTAATAGGACAGGGACTACATACGAAATTAAGAAATTCATCACCTGCACCACCAAATCTGTAATTTATTTATTACAATGTCCATGTGGTGCACAGTATGGGGGAAGAACAACCAGACCACTTAAAGGAAGAATTAAGGAACATCTTGGGAACATTATGAATTCAAGCATTAAACACGGTGTCCCGCGATACTGTAATTCATGTCCTGTTTTCTCAATTAATCAATTTTGAATCATGGGAATAGACATTGTACCCCCAAATTGGAGAGGAGGGAATAGTGCAGAAAACATTTCAAGAAAGGAAACTAAGTGGATCTTTAAATTAGGAACATATAAAAAAAGGAGGCTTGAACATAAACTTGGATATTCACGCTTTCACCTAAGGGATCCTAACCCCCATTTGAAATAAATAGACACAGACTACTTATTCATTCATGGGTTTTTTCAATATTAATTTTTACTATACACAATTCCAATATTTCATAGTTTGTATTATTGTTTGGCACTTTTCCACCCTTATTGCTCTCTTTTCCGTGGATTCATATAGACATTTATGTATAAACAAAACCCATAGTATGTTTAGTTATAGTTCATATATCCACGTTTAATGCAATCACATCCTTAAACGTTTACATCCTATAGCGTTTATACTTAGCGTTCATGTTAATCCGTATTCAAATGTCATTTCTTAACATCTGCACTTCACAGCAGGAGACTAGGACCTGATGCAACACCAAGAAAAGAGACAGCCCTACGGAGAAGGAGAAGCCGTTTCTATGGGGACGCGTATAAACAGAATGACGCCAGTACGCACATCCAGCCTCCAATACGTCCTTACGTCTTGTGGCATGACGTAACAGCGCCACCTAGTGTACATGTGCGTACAACACGTCCTCATGTTCTGGGAAACAACGTTACACCGCCATCTAGCGTATATAGAAGAAAATACAACGAATTAACACACACAAAAAGAGTGAAAGCAGCGATCAAATACTTTTTTCCTGAGGAAGCCATTAAAGCCGAAACGCGTTGAGGAAAGACTTTTTATTTCACTTAATCGTTTGACTTTTACATATTTATATTTTATAGATCTTAAAGTACTTTTTTTAAAATTTAAATAAAATTATTTTAAAGGCATATTCCCATAATAAACCTATATTTTTAAATATAAGCAGCAGTTGTTTATTCTCTGGGGGTGGTTTTCCCGCTCCCTGGCTGGAAGAAGTTGCCGCACTGTATCACAGCGTTCGGGGGATTGGACCTGAAATTCCACGACATTTGGAGAAGAGATCCTGGACACCGTGGGCTTCCCTACCCCCCTCCCTGAGCGCACCTTGCACATAATTTTACGTGCATTGGATCCCGTGATTGCAACCATTTACTACCTTTTTCACGAGCTGCTATGAGAGGGGAATGAGAAACAGACACAAATCTTCAGCACTATTGTGAGTGCAACTAACGCAATATAATTAACACCGTATCGTCTGAACAGTCTACACTATTGTTGTTTCGTTTGTTTTTCTTACATGAGTGCCCCCTATTGAAATTGAACCCATACTTTACAACACCTGGAGAGAGTTGTTTTTAAGGAGGCAGCTGTGAGAAAACAAAAGGGAAGTATTTTTAAGAGATTTACTTATTTAGCACACACTATTTTTGGGGCACACCGGTTCTCCTCACAATCTTTTTACTAAAGCACACACACCCAGGGACTCACACTAACACAACCAGACAATCACCACTAATACACACACACACAGACATTCACACTAACACAACCAGACCCATACATTAACACACACCCAGACACTAACACAACCAGACAATCACCACTAATACACACACACCCAGACATTCACACTAACACAACCAGACCCATACATTAACACACACCCTGACACTAACACAACCAATAAGCACTAATACACACACCCAGACACTAACACTAACACAACCAGACCCATACATTAACACACACCCTGACACTAACACAACCAGACAATCAGCACTAATACACACACACAGACATTCACACTAACACAACCAGACCCATACATTAACACACACCCAGACACTAACACAACCAGACAATCAGCACTAATACACACACACCCAGACATTCACACTAACACAACCAGACCCATACATTAACACACACCCTGACACTAACACAACCAATAAGCACTAATACACACACAGACACTAACACTAACACAACCAGACCCATACATTAACACACACCCTGACACTAACACAACCAGACAATCAGCACTAATACACACACCCAGACATTCACACTAACACAACCAGACCTATCCATTAACACACACCCAGACACTAACACAACCAGACAATCACCACTAATACACACACACCCAGACATTCACACTAACACAACCAGACCCATACATTAACACACACCCAGACACTAACACAACCAGACAATCAGCACTAATACACACACCCAGACATTCACACTAACACAACCAGACCCATACATTAACACACACCCTGACACTAACACAACCAATCAGCACTAATACACACACAGACACTCACACTAACACAACCAGACCCATACATTAACACACACCCTGACACTAACACAACCAGACAATCAGCACTAATACACACACCCAGACATTCACACTAACACAACCAGACCTATCCATTAACACACACCCAGACACTAACACAACCAGACAATCACCACTAATACACACACACCCAGACATTCACACTAACACAACCAGACCCATACATTAACACACACCCTGACACTAACACAACCAATCAGCACTAATACACACACAGACACTAACACTAACACAACCAGACCCATACATTAACACACACCCTGACACTAACACAACCAGACAATCAGCACTAATACACACACCCAGACATTCACACTAACACAACCAGACCTATCCATTAACACACACCCAGACACTAACACAACCAGACAATCAGCACTAATACACACACCCAGACATTCACATTAACACAACCAGACCCATACATTAACACACACCCTGACACTAACACAACCAATCAGCACTAATACACACACAGACACTCACACTAACACAACCAGACCCATACATTAACACACACCCTGACACTAACACAACCAGACAATCAGCACTAATACACACACCCAGACATTCACACTAACACAACCAGACCTATACATTAACACACACCCAGACACTAACACAACGAGACAATCAGCACTAATACACACACCCAGACATTCACACTAACACAACCAGACCCATACATTAACACACACCCAGACACTAACACAACCAGACAATCAGCACTAATACACACAGACACTCACACTAACACAACCAGACCCATACATTAACACAGACCCTGACACTAACACAACCAGACAATCAGCACTAATACACACACAGACACTCACACTTACACAAGGCCCATACATTAACACACATGCACAGACACTTAAACTAGCACAAATGCATGCTATCATACCCAGAGAGACACACATAGACAATATCATACCCAGACACACACAGTAATAACATGCCTGCACACACAGTAATAACATGCCTGCACACACAGTCATAACATGCCTGCACACACACTAACATAAAACAATAGAAGAATTCTGCGCATATTCAGCGAATATCAATCACTGATCTGAGGAGTAAGTATTGGGGGTTGCATCACACTATATGGCTATATAACGCTCAGTTGCCACTGAGTACCCCGGGAATACCCCGAGTTGGACGTGTCTGTCTAACCAGCCTTAGATATAGCCATATAGTATAAAGAAATCCCCAATATATATTCTTTATGTTTTTTTGAATGATATTTACTGGGTATGCGCTGAATTCTTGCTTTGTTTTGTGTATAGCAGATAGCATTAAACATGTTGATAGCATTAATCATGGACATAGCATTAAACATGGAGATAGCATTACACATGGAGATAGCGTTAAAAATGGAAATAGCATTAAGCATGGGCATAGCATTACACGTGTGCATAGCATTACACGTGGGCATAGCATTACACGTGGGCATAGCATTGCACATGGACACAGCATTACACAAGGAGATAACATTACACACGGACATAGCACTACACACAGAGACAGAGCCGGCCTTAAGTGTTCTGGCGCCCTGTGCGGACTACTCCTCTGGCGACCCCCATCCCCAAAAAAAAGAAAGGAATAAAATCTCCCCCTTCTCACTATCTACCACCTCTGCCCCTTCTCACTGCCTTCCCCCCTCTGCCCCTTTTCACTATCTACCCCCCTCTCCCTATCCTTACTTACCTTGTTGCCGGAGTCCTGCGATGGGAGCCGTCTTCCTGCTCTGCCGCGGTGTGGCATAATTCCAGCGCTCAGCATGAAACGCCGGCACCCCGACGGAGTCTCGGAGAGTGAAGGGCGCCAAGCGGTCGCTGAAAACTTCACGAGCGACCCGGGACTTAAATTAAAACACCGTTTTTTTTTGTTTTAACTTTATTTATGAAGGATGTTAAATAAAGTAAACCCCCCCCCGATGTTTTAATTTAAACCCTGTGCGGACGCACACCTGTAAGGCCGCCCCTGACGGGGGCTTCCCGGTCCCTTTGAGTGGCGGACCCGGTCGCAGTTGCAGCGGGCTTAAGGGGCAGGTGCATTTTTCGGTGCACAAGTTTATAGCAAGATGCACAAAACATTTCATAAAAGCCAAAATACACCTACATTTCAATTCCGACATGTCATGTTTGGGACAGTCTATTTTAGTAGTTTTAATTTTAATTCCAACTATGTACCACATGAGAGATACAAAAATAAAATACCTGTATTAACACCAATATAGTCTATGCAATGTTATACTTCAAGTGTAAAAAAGGAACTCTAGTTACCTGGGGAAAGAAATATATTTTGCGAGCAGTTGATAGGAAAGCTACAGGTTGCAGGTGCAACTTATAACCGTTACAAAAATACAAATGCCCTGGTCCCCAAATCTTAATAGAATTTAAGATACTGGAAACGGCATGTGATGTAATTCTCTGCACTAAAGGAATGACATCTGTAGTTCCCGCTGGTCTCTAATCTTTCGTTCGGAGCTTAGAAGACACTGACCCCGGCATATAACAGCCCTCTGCCATAGTGACCGTCGAACCAGTTGCCTCAGATTCTGGTATTGTTCTGTTGGCAGAGTAGTGGTGTAGCAGGAGAGGATGACCCGCAGCAGCCCCTGGAATTCTGATACCACATCCATGTGTTCGTCAAGGCGACCGAAGTCTGTCGTCCTGTCGGTTAATCCCGGTAGAAAGTAAGTGTCCCTCAGACTAAGAAGCAATCCCGCCGCTTGCCACCAATGTCACGGGGCTGGCTAGTCCGACCAACTACCTCCGCTGTCTTGTGCTCCCTTAGCCTGGGACGACACACTTTCCCCGGTTCCCCAGGCACTAGCCGAGACTCAGTGTAGGGTAAAACCAAACGAAGACTGATTTATTTTGGACACACAGAGCTGGATATATCCATCAAAACACACATTTACATAAAATAAGATATTGGGACACAAACCACCCCCCTTAATCTGCCTCCCAGAGACAACAGGGGCAGTAACGAGATTAACAATACAATGGGGGGGAGACTGATTTATACAACATTAAACTGAAACAATGGCAGTCACTCCCTGGTTGCAGATCCTGGCTGTCTGCTGGAGATAATCCCCTCAGCCAGTGATGAGATGATACTGCTGGGGGTAGCCACAGAAGTCTTTACAAACCCAGGGCCCATAGTCAATAGGGAGGAGGCTGGCAGTCAGGCTTCTCCAGTGGTCCCAGTGATGGAGGCTTCCGTCACAGCATTAAACATAGAGATAACATTATCCTATGGGCATTCCATCAATACTGTCATTCACCTGTCATTCCATAGAACACAGCTATAATTCCACTTAATATGAGGTTTAGAACCTATAACTGTACTAGGGGAGTATACATGACAAAGTTCTATATGATATTTAAGATGGTTTTCTCTAAAAAACAAGTTTAATTTTTCTCCCATTATATCCTATGGGCATTCACTCAAAACTGTCATTCACCTGTCATTCCATAGAAAGTAGCTATAATCCCACATAATCTGAGTTTTAGATCCCGTGTCTGTGCTAGGGGAGAATGTGTGCCAAAGATCTAAATGATATGTTTTAAATTCAAAATCAATTATTCTTTTACCTTCCATTATAGTCTATGGGCATTCCTCCCCATTAAAGTCTATGGGCATTCCTCCCCATTAAAGTCTATGGGCATTCCTCCCCATTAAAGTCTATGGGCATTCCTCCCCATTAAAGTCTATGGGCATTCCTCCCCATTATAGTCTATGGGCATTCCTCCCCATTATAGTCTATGGGCATTCCATTTTGTCATTCGTTTTAGTATGTCCCCTTGTTTAGCAGTCCTCGCCACGCATCAGGTAGTTACGGCTCCGCAGCCAACCCAAAGCCGGATGGAAAGAGGCTTCTTTCTGCTTCCCACACTTTGTAACAAAGGGGAAAGTGTTTCGGGACTCACATCCGGGGGGTCCTACCATGAATCAGTGTTCCCGGCCCCTCCGTGGCCTCATTATCATTCTCCAGCCGCCTCCTGAAACCAGCGCTGGCTCCAATGAAATAAATGGAGAGAGAGGAGGAACGGCTGCTCACACCCATCAATCTCAGGCATTCTTCACTGCCGCTCTGTCTCCAGGGCAGCTTCTGAGAGCCGTGTAACGGCCATACCCCACATTCACTTCTCTAGCAACTTCTTTCCTCAAAAGGGTTAATCGTATTAGAGCTTTTTTACGCTCCCCCCCCCGTTTCTATGGAAATCACTGCCTGCTTTTGTGTCACATGACAATTAAGCAGTCCCTAAAATAAATATGAATAATAATGATTTGTTTTATATAGCGCCATCATATTCCGTAGTGCTGTACAATGGGTAGACAGGACATATCAGGTAGTATATAACATAACAATTTCACTTACAGAAACAAGTCATCATGTTACCGTATCAACCAATGGGAAATTTCATGGGTCGCTATGGTGATAAGAACATGTTTAACGCATAACCCCCGTGGCTTGACGTTTCATTGTCTCATAGAATTCCTTTGTCTTATTCTACGGGGTGCAGTCCCAGCGTGTCCTTAGATAACCCCTCTGCTGATCCTGATCCCAGCTGCCACCCCGTGAACACAATACGGTATGTAGCACCATCACATTCCGCGGCGCTGTACAAAAGATCTTTGGAATTGCAGGAATTCCATTAAAAAGCGATATCTGAGTTGTCATTCTTATCGGTTGTGTGGAGCTTGCACTTGGCCTTGGTGTCTGCCGTTTGTCATGGCAACGAGGATACGGGAAACGCGCCGGCTCCTGGTCCTGGGGTTCATCTCTCCGCTATTATAGAGGACAAAATAAGAACATTTTGGGGAGAAACAAAACATTTCCAATTGCCCCTCCATCCTCTATATTCATCAATATGAAATTGGACCTTTGGAGACCCCGCCCCCCGAGACGCGATGGCCGAGCGCTTTTTAACTTTTTTCCTGCTGCCGAGTGCAAGCTGTCAGAGGACTTGGCTCCCGAATCGTCTGTGTCCCCCCAGGCTCGGTGACCTTGCCGAGACCTTGTGTGCCAACGAGATTCACCGGGTGGTCGGGGATCTGTCGGAGCCGGTTGCCATGGAGACAAAAGCCAGTGTGGATATACAGGGCATCAGGGATAACAAAAGTGTTAGAGCAACAAGCACAGCGAGAGAAGGAAGTGAAGAATTGGGCTGACGCGCAGGAATGCGACATTAACCCCTTGTGACCTATTAGTGCCACAACCGATAAGCTGCTGCAATTAACCCTACGTGTCACCTCCCCTGATAAACGTTCCATAAACCTGTCCCGTCTGCACTGATAAACTGTTTTGAAGCACTCATGCCATCCAGCTGATAAACAGCTCTTAAAGGGAGAGTGACGGCCGCAATCCACATTATCTATTAGAAACGTAGACTCTGCAAGCTGATCGGCCCCATTCGGCCCCCGTCGCCCAATTCTCCTGCTGTAAAGACTGAAACCTTAATCAGTCGTCGGTCTCGTCTTAGATTCAGGAGCCGTATGTCTATCCCACGTTTAATCCCCCCACTGTATTACCCTCTACCACCTCTGCTGGGTTTCTAGGACAGTGTGGTGCTGTGTGTTACCTCTTCTTGTGACTGCATTTATTCAGTACAGATACTTTGCTATTGCCTTGTGTTTCTCAGAAATGCCCCTCTCCTTAACAAACATAACCCATCTAACCACACCCATTTTCTATGACAACCACTCCACCTCTCTGAGCCCCCTGACCTCACCATGTAACAACATGTCACTCACCTCCCACAGTGCCAGCTTTGGCCCCAAACAGGTCGTCAGTGTCATTGTGAGCCCCAAACAGGTCACCAGTGACATCTTTGCCCCCCAATCAGCATTACACTAAATATGTCAGTGACAGCCAGCACGTTGAACCCCCTGACAGTGGCGTACCACAACTTCCATCACCACGAACACAACAGTATAACGCCTATCATTTTATAGTGATCCAGACACTGAGTGGTACAGTGTATCTCTTATTATAGCAAGATAGACATCGACGGTGGTATAGCATGTCTCCCATCACTATATACCGAGCGAGACACTGATGATGGTACAGCATAACTCCCAATATTACATCAGCATATTAATAGCACTTTTTAATTGTATGTGCTGGGCCATTGGTTCAAGCTTTTCTAGTTTTTACACCAAGTAGTTGTAAGTTAAACATTTGTCCAATAATTATACATTGTGAAGGACAAGTTTAAATATTTAAAAGGACCAGCTAGAAGAAACTATGAAAGGTTGGCCCATCAGAATGCACAATTAATTTGAACTTTGATTCATCACAGATCATCAAATACAATTTTTAAGCTTTTCCAAAGGTATAATAAAAAATCAAACGTCTAATTGTATACACAGGACGTGCCCAGGACCCAGGTTTTCTTTCTCCTCCTCATTATCTTTCAGCGGCCGCTCGGTGAATCCTGGACGCTGTGTTCTCGATGCCCCCGCCTCAGCGTGGGCCTGGAAATTCTACTTATTTAATTTAAGAGGTCATAGTCTAAAACTAGAGAGGCAGAGGCTGGTGTAAGGGCGTTTTAGGTGGTGGAGAAGTGGATCAATCTTCTAACTAAAGTGGTAGATGTAAGGACGGTAAAGTGATTTACTTTGAGGCATAACGCTATCCTGAATATAAGGCAAGACTGAGGACCAACTGAAGTTTGAAGTTTTTACAAGTATATTCTATGTTTCTATTTTTATTTAAAAAAAAACTTTAACCATCCTCTAGATTGTAAGCTTCTGGGAGCAGTGTCCTCCTTACCTCTTGTTTCTGTAAGTCAAATGATTATGTTATATACTACTTATGTCCTGTTTACCCATTGTACAGCGCTGCGGAAGATGACGGTGCTATATAAAACAATAAATAATAATAATTTGCATCGCTAATGATCCCTGTGGAAAAGACAGCGTTAAACACGACTAGCTCGCCATTCGGACTGGATCTCGGTGTTCAGGCGGGCTGCCCTGGTCTCACTTCTGTGTATTTTGTACACCTGATTAGATTTCTGTGCCGGCATCTGGATCCTTCCCCTTCATTACCCTCGGGATGCAGCGTTACATAAGAGCCTTTCCACGGATGCTGCCAGCCGACGGCAGGGTTATGCAAAGCGACCGCTCCTATCATTCCAAGCAGGACAATTAGTATGTGAATTAATCACTTGCCAGGTGAGCAAATTGCATTGCTCACCCCTAAGGGTGCTTAAAGGGTTAAGCGCCATGCAGCAAAATGCAACGGGGTCAGAGAGAGATGATTAACACATGTGACAGCTGACAAGTCCCTTTGGGCTCTTTGGTGTTCCTGCAGAATCCCCCACATATGTGTTTGCCCCTCCGTCCGAACGCATCTCCTATCATGTGATATACTTACCGCCAGTCAGCCCAAGCACTGGCTCAACAGACACCCCCCCCATGTATATGCGCTAAAAGCCTGAATCAAACTGACACTCACACATTCACAGCCATTTCCAGGGCTTCTTTTATATTTTTACTTTCAGCACCACATTTGACACATTAATGTTACTATGTATCTCTTGTATAACGTAATTATATTTTGTGATACATGGTGTCAGAACACTGGAGGTACCATACAGGCTGCAATGCGCTTCCTCTGTGGCAAAGACTTGTGCAAGCATCAATTAAGGAGGTTACCTTGGATAAGGTTAGGTGATTAAACTGTCAGAGGTAAGAATACATTTACAGATCTGCGAAGATTCAGTTGCGTAACATGCTGCAGAGTTCAGCTAATCGTTTGAGTTAGTGGGACAGCACCTCTAAAGCAACTTGGTACCGTGTTTTGGAGCATTCCGTCACGCTGAGTCTCTTTCAGCTGCACCAACACAGTTTGGTGACCCCGGCTTCCCCACCTGTGGATCACGACCCAGGACGCATCAAACGCTCGCCGGGTCCGGACGCACGGAAACCGCAGGCAACCAGTCCCAACGCCAATTAAAACTTACAAGGGACCACAAGCAGGACAAAGGAAAACAACCTTCATGGCAGGCCGGCTTTAATAATGCCAAGTATTTCCAAACGCTGGGAAAAATTCATTAAAAGCAGATTTCTATCCGCAGGGATAAGCTTTTCTCAGGGCAGGGGGTGCGCCAGATAAAAAGGCAGAGGGATAACAATAAACGTGGCCACCTGACCTCACACCGGTTCCACGGCGGAACGTCCAGCCGGGAAAGAGAAGCCGGGGAGAAGCAACTGCGTCTGGAATGTTTATTTATAGAAAAAGAGGAAAATATGTGCAGATTAATAAGATTATAGTACAAGGTGAAATAATAATCATACATTCTATTAATAGATGGCATGTGATGTAACGTACAATATAATGGAGGGGTACACAAGCATGGCAGCAGACACGGGAGGAAGTCAAAAGTCACATGCTGCCTGCCCCAAGGAGCTTGCAATCTAGTGGTAAAATAAAGTAGACCATATCCTGCGGATTATACTGTTGCATTGGTTGCTATGGTGATTACTCTAAGAAGAGATAGTTAGATAGGAGGGTGGCTGTTACTCATTGGAATATAAATTAAGAAACATTTTAACTTTCGACACTTTAACCCAGCCCAGAAACAATTCAAGCATCATGCCCACATTTTTCCAAACTATTCTCCTGGACTGATAGTTAAGTGTTAAGTGTTGTTGCCATAGCAGCAGAAAAGCTCCTGCATTAAAAAACAACACTTAAGGAAGGAATATCTATCTATCTATCTATCTATCTATCTATCTATCTATCTATCTATCTAATCTTCATGTCTGTGCTTTTCTCCTCCAGTCTCCTTTGATCTTCTTTGTGATTAAAGAAACATTGAGGGGTTTCTTGAGCCTGCCAGGAGGTTCCTCACTCATATTACATGGATCTGATATGCAGCCAGGCATTCGATGCAAAGGGTGAAGTCTGGGCATATTAAATGTACAACTGGCAGCAAATAGATTTCCCAACACCCCAGCTATTGAGTGGCAATGTCCGGCTGATCCCGGCAAGGACAGACAGCTGGCTCAGTCATTCTGGATGAGTCACTGCGACCGTGGTCCATGCCAAGTTCTATCTGTTCCCCTGTATCGGAGAGATTAGGGTGACCTCATCACGAAAACTTACAGCAAACGCAAAAACAACCACTGGCTACCTAGTGGTTAGAACAAGTTACAGGCCATAGTCTACAACTAGAAGACCAGAGGCTTAGTGGCCCAGTGGAGGCTAATACCGCCATGGAGTTAAAACAGGCATGGGATAGGCATACGGCTCCTGAATCCAAGACAAGACCAATGGGGCAACCAGACGGGGGCCGAATGGAGCCGATCTGCCGGCAGGTTCTAGGTGTCTATTACCTTAGATTCACAGGGATTAAACACTATTATTATTGGCCGTACTGTTCTTCTAAATATCTGTTTAGGAGTCTACTTAGAAAAGCAGAAGATGGCGATGACCATATTAAGTGGATACAATAGGAGAGAAGATACTTTGTATCGCATATACAGTGACATTAGTGATATACTGAGCTATTCCAACAAAGCACAACCATAAAGCGTACAAATTAACAGATTTCACCTGGGGGGGAAATAGTGTTTTTTGTATTCATGCGTGAGCTGGAATCCTTTAATGTTATTTACTCAGCTGTACAGACGCAGAATACAGTCCGTCCGGGACAGCAACATCTGTACGAGGAATGAATTCAAACCTGGATATAAAGGGAAAAGAGGGGGAGAAGGTTCACTGGCCACACAATAAGAGCACGGCAAGCCAGAAGGGCTAAAAAAGAAAAAGCAGGACGACCAACTTAAAGCCGGCCATTTAGCATTCAGGTCAATAATAATATATATATATATTATTATGATATCGTGTAAGGCACAGGCTGGGGTACTATTTTTCTCCCATTTTTGGTCCTGCTCAGGATTAGGCGAGTTTGAAAAACGATCTTATCACCACGGCAACCAATGGCATAGTGTAATCAGATGGAATGTTCCCACTGGTTGCTATAGCAATATGACGACTTTTTAAACTTCTCCACTTTTTATACCTAACTCCAATTGTCTACATGGTTTCTGAACGTGCGCAGTAAAGACTCCCTAGGAAGCCCCTAGAATGCATTTCCTGAAACTGAGCATCTACTCACTCGGCGTAAGCCATATCCATCACAGGTGGAGAGTATGGGATATATATACGGAAAGGGAAGGAGGGAGAGTGAACGGGAAGATACTGGCAGAGAAGTGTGTGAATTATAATGAAAAATGCCGAGATAACGTGAAGGAAATGGGATGGGGGAAATCAGGCGAGTGATACGAGTGAACTGATTGGCGAATAAAGATAAATTTAGAAATAAGGGCAGAAGGGAGAGGCGGGAAGGCGAGCAAAGAGGAGAGAAGGAAGAAAAGAGAAAATTCAAAGTGACAGAGAGAGATAGAGGTAGAGGGAAGGAGACAGAGTGTGAGACAGTGAGAGACAGAGCGTGAGACGGCGACAGAGGGAGAGAAAGAGAGAGACAAAGGGAGAGAGAGAGAGAGAGACAAAGGGAGAGAAAGAGAGAGAGACAAAGGGAGAGAAAGAGAGAGAGACAAAGGGAGAGAGAGAGAGAGAGAGAGAGAGAGAGAAAGAGAGAGAGAGAGAGAAAGAGAGAGAGAAAGAGAGAGACAGAGGGAGAGAAAGAGAGAGACAGAGGGAGAGAAAGAGAGGGAGAGAAAGAGAGAGTCAGAAGCAAAGCCGGGGCTACAAATGCCCCCCTCTGATGGATAGGAGCTGCAGCCAAACTTTTTCAGGGGGGTAGAAGGAGGGCCCCGAATCTCCCCCAGGGAGGGAGGAGTTTGTCCCCAAACCAGTTCCAGTTTCAACAAGTGCATCCGTCCAGAGAAGGAGAAAGACGGTTATTTAAAGAATTGCTAGATTTACGACGAGTTTTGTACATTTTTTTAGGTCCAGCGATTTTGCATCGACAAATTTCCTGGGACAAATAAAAGATGGGGAGAGGGGTAAGTCTTTATAGTATACCGCATAATGCATGCATACATTTATACATACATTTATACATACACACCATTATTACCGTGTTCTTTATGTATTAAATATTTCATTGGCCAGGGTCACAGAATATCTGTGCTATAAAACAGTTACTGTGCCTTTATTTTAGCGAAAGAGATCTTGTAATTATCAGCATGTCCTGCTCAGAGGATTATATATACGGTATATATGGACATGGCGTATATATATGTGTGTGCGTTGGAACCACATTATTCATTGTCCGTGTATAGATATTGGGTATTCCACAGCCGTAATATGGTATAGATTTAGAGCTGTTATCTTTGTTGGATTGTGTTGGGTGTATTTGGGGTATTACTAATGCTAGGTTAGTAATGCTGTGGCTCCAGTGACCGACTGATAAGTAAAAATTACTTGTGTTGTATTGAGTGCACGGCTCACCTAGAGATCCCTGCACATGTACACCGCTCACCTGGAGATCCCTGAGCATGTACACCGCTCACCTGGAGATCCCTGTACATGTACACCACTCATCTAGAGATCCCTGAGCGTGTGCACAGCTCACCTAGAGATCCCTGAGCGTGTACACCGCTCACCTGCAGATCCCTGCGCATGTACACCGCTCACCTAGAGATCCCTGAGCGTGTACACCACTCACCTAGAGATCCCTGAGCGTGTGGATGGCTCACCTAGAGATCCCTGAGCGTGTGGATGGCTCACCTAGAGATCCCTGAGCATGTACACCGCTCACCTAGAGATCCCTGAGCGTGTGGGCGGCTCACCTAGAGATCCCTGAGCGTGCGGACGGCTCTCTAGGAGATCCCTAAGCATCAGGACGGCTCTCTAGGAGATCCCTAAGCGTCTGGATGGCTCTCTAGGAGATCCGTAAGCGTGTGGACGGCTCTCTAGGAGATCCCTAAGCGTCTGGACGGCTCTCTAGGAGATCACTGCCAGCACACAGTCATGTCTAGAGCTCCCCTTTTTTTCATTATACCTCCAATGAAATGGGAAATCCAGGAACCCCTTCCAAACCCGCAATCAGAATTAGGTACATATGAGCACCAAGCCTATGTGTACAGGTATACGGGCTGATAAATAGGTTTCATTATATTCGCCTTTAATCTTATCTAAATATGTTTAAATGTTTTGGTGTTCTCACGCCATCCCAAAACATTTGGCCAGCGGGTCCAAGTCTTTTTCTCACGGAATGTCCTGCTCTTCAGATGGAAAGGTTGCAACATTCGCAGTGGAGACCTTTGACCTCCAGGAGAAGGCAGAATTATTTTCCCCTGAGCAGTGACATTATTAGTAGATACATTCCCTCGGTAGCCAGATGTTCAGACAATCTAAATTCCCTCATTTATTTTTTATTTATTAATTAAGTCCCTAATCCTTCAGTCCTTATACAGGTCTATCTACCAGCCGGATGTAATATGATCTCTAAATCTTTTCTTTAAGATGGGCAAACCTTTTGGGTTTTACTGAACAAGAAGAGAGGGGGCTGAGCTTAATAAAACAAAATGGCTCCACACATGCAAGGATCCCAGAATAACTTTAGCACACGGGCAGCTCACCAGAGCGGAATCATTACTCTTTCATACACATTAGAAAAATTACTTATTTGTCGTAACATTATTATTATTATTATTTATTGTTTTATATAGCGCCATCAAATTCTGTAGCGCTGTACAGTGGGTAGACAGGACATAACACGTAGTATGTAACATAAATTGACTAACAGAGACAACAGGTGAGGAGGGCCCTGCTCAAACAGCTTACAGTCTAACATAGTTAAAAACTTATTTTTGTATATAAAGGAAATATATATATATAAATATATATATATATATATATATATATATATATATATAAAACCTTCTATAACAGTATGTAAGAGCTAAACCCCTGCTTTAGTCCAAGCAAATGAGTTAAAGAAATACAAATGATTTATAGTTATGGGAAAACATTAAAATCGCCCAAAATCCACAAACTGAGCTATATAAAAAAAAAAATAATAATAATATTTATTATAAATTATTTATTAAAATAATAATTATAATCAGTTTTTGTTTTGGAGCTTTTTTTTTTTTTTAAAAGACACACATACGTTATTAACACTAAAAAAAGGTTCTAAGCTCCTTTATGGAAAACATAAACCTACGGGCCTTTAAGGGGCAACAGAACTTCCAATCTGAGGTCTTTGGACTCTTTTTTTCCTCTTGCGGCGCAGGAAGGACGGGAGTATTCGCCAGCAGCGACAAATGCGGACAATGGAGGGGGCAAGAGGAAGCAGAAAGATAAAGAAATGGATGAGCTGAAGAAGGAAGTGACTATGGTGGGTATAAGACATGTGGATTCTCACAGGTGAGGTGAGACGTAAGTCTCTGGATGTCCAGCCGAGGGCCGCCATGATTATTTTTGTAAACGCAGTGTAAGTATTTACTAAAGTAGCATTAGCAATGAGCAAACCAGGGAAGGAATCAGCCAACGGTCCTGCTCAGCCGATCCGGTGTGAATGATGAGTCCAGCTGCACGATGGAAATCCCCGCTCATCATGTTTGGCTCAACGACTTTCTTTAAGCCTTGCTAGGTGTGCAGCATTAAAAAGATAACGCTATGTACGGTGGAAATAGTTTACAGTATATATACATATATATATATAAAATAGTGTTGCTTTCGCATTAGTATAGAAAGCTAGCATTACTGTTGGCCTGCGCTCTTTAAATAACCATGTCCTATAACTATACATTAACACAGCAGGAGAGTTTGTATCCGCGTTGGCAGCCAGATTCTTGATAGAGACGGCTTAACTGTATGTTTTTAAAATATGAATTCACTTATTAACTAATGTTATAACCAACAGTAGCATAGACTACAGAATCCCCCCCCCTGTAAGTGCAAGGATGGGGGTCTTTGTTGCTCTACCAATGGAGACCCGGGGGGGGGGCACTGCAATATCACACAAACCTTTTTTCAAAATGTTTTGCGGTCGTCTTTCCGCAGGATGACCACAAATTTACCCTGGAAGAAGTTGCCCGGAAATATGGCACAGATTTGGTGAAGGTACGGCACAATGTGGAATGTTTTATCACTATGGTTGGTTATGGATGGAAACCGGGTTGACTGCGCATGTTCTTTTATAACTGATGTTTTAATGAAAATGCCCAATTATTTGTCCTTGTGGACAGGGTTTGACAAACGCACGCGCAGCCGAGATACTGGCTCAAGATGGTCCCAACGCGCTGACGCCACCACCGACTACACCGGAGTGGGTGAAGTTCTGCCGTCAACTATTTGGTGGCTTCTCCATCCTGCTTTGGATTGGAGCCATTCTCTGTTTCCTGGCATATGGCATTCAAATAGTCATGGAGGACGAGCCAATAAACGACAATGTAAGTACCCGGACACTGTCTACCGCCGGAAACGATCAGGAACTAAACAAGCGGAATGCGATGGGAAATTCCAAGAGAGAAGCACCTTGCAACAAATAGCAAAGGGAAACATTAAAGAGAAACAAGAAGAAAAATGAAGGGGTGGAGGGACTTTAAAGAGGGGACCAAGTCCAACAACGGGAATGATTGTACTAACAAAGATCTGTAGGTTTAAGACTTAAATACCCCCTCCATGAGGACCATTTGACAAAGGAGGATTTATGGCAGATGTTTCGCTGTGTGTCAGGACTTCATATTTATGCTGCGTGAACTTTCTTTTTACAGCTGTATCTGGGAGTGGTGTTGGCGGCTGTTGTCATCGTCACTGGATGTTTCTCTTATTACCAAGAAGCCAAAAGCTCCAAAATCATGGACTCCTTCAAGAACATGGTGCCTCAGGTATGGAATATTCCAAGAATACGTGGTGGGGGGAAAAAGTCCATCCAGGACCAGGTCAAAAGTGCCCTTTTGAGATGGTTTCAAGAGCAGGTGTCCTTTTTTTGCCAAAATGAAACCCGTTTAACAATGTTCTCTTTTATTTATGATGTTAATTTGAGTGCCATACACATCCCAGCAAATAAATACCTTCAGAGGTTAGAGGAACCATGGAAGCCATTGACAGCCTCCACTGAGGCAAATCGTCGTGTTCCTTTGGTGTTAACGTGTCTTCTCTCTGTGCCCAGCAAGCTCTAGTGATCCGCGAGGAAGAAAAGATTCAAATCAATGCTGAGCACGTAGTGGTGGGAGACTTGGTGGAGATCAAGGGAGGAGACCGTATACCTGCGGACATCCGAATCATCTCGTCACATGGCTGCAAGGTGGGTACAATCATGTGCCGGTAACAGGGATTGACAAACTACAACTCCTATGATACTCCTGCAATCACAGACCATTGTAGTGGATCAACAGAGTATCCCCATAATATTTGTTACCCAGTTTAAGGTAGCACTGATATTTTAGGAAATATGTGCAGTGTAATTCCCAGTTCCCAGCTCTGAAACCCTGCGTTCTTCGGGTTTGCTGGTCTAGATTGATCTCAGATTTAATTCCAAAACATTAGACTAAGGAAACATGTGGAAAAAGTTTACCAGAAGATGACATTCTTTAGTTGGTAGTACAAAAAGAGTCACTGGTATATGTCCTCTAACTCACTGTATTATTGTCAGGTGGACAACTCTTCTTTGACTGGAGAATCAGAACCACAAACACGATCACCAGAATTCACCCATGAGAACCCACTGGAGACCAGGAACATCTCCTTCTTCTCCACCAACTGTGTGGAAGGTAGGTTGGTGGTGTTCGCTATCTCTCAGACAGTAGTTTGTGTACAGGGAATGATCAGGTAAGTCAGAACTACAGGGAATTGTAACTTTAATCCACTAAGAATGGAATGTGGAATCTTGAAATCATCTAAACACAATGCGCATGCATCAGAATGAATGTCGGCGTTATTAAAGACACATGATCAGTGGGTATGAGGTAAGGAGACACTTGCAAAGACCATGGTTTTTGATACACAGCTAAAGTGCTTTGAAGGTTTTCTGCCTTCATTAGTTTAGAAGACTGGGCAGCAGGGAGATTGGAGAGTTTTCCAAGACTAACAGTGGGTCATGGTTACTGAGCACACAGAGAGGATGTTATTGTGGATCTAGGCAGGGCAATACAGGGGAATGAGAGCCTTTTTACTTACTATGCTAAGCAGCTCAGCGGATGCTTTTGAAACGATGCCCAATTCACAGCCAGAAAAGACCGTATCTGAAGAAGAAGTATTTGAGAAGAAGGAACATATTGAGAACAGCCAGGCAACGTGGCACCCAGTGTGAAAATGCAGCCAGTCTCGATTACATAGAAAAAAACTGTCAACGTTAACAATGCTTTCAGAAAGTCAAAGTTATTTTTGTTTTTAAATGTTTGCTCTTTACCTCTCATGCTTTACCTCCTGTTTGCGATTCACTGCCCTTTTATCGCTTTTTAAAAATAGATGTTACGAATCTGAATGATACATCTAATTAAGCCATTGGTTTTGGTTGCCCGCAGGTACAGCCAAGGGTATTGTCATTGCAACAGGAGATCGTACTGTGATGGGTAGGATTGCCACCCTGGCTTCGGGCCTTGAGATGGGACGCACCCCAATTGCCATGGAGATAGAGCACTTTATCCACATTATCACTGGAGTGGCTGTCTTTCTTGGAGTGTCCTTCTTTGTACTTTCCCTTATCCTTGGCTACTCATGGCTGGAAGCGGTCATCTTCCTTATTGGAATCATCGTGGCCAATGTCCCAGAGGGTCTTCTGGCCACCGTTACTGTAAGCGATGCTTATATAGTAGCAGCAGTGCTGAGGGATGCCACCCAGGGGTTCTGTAGTACTGGGCCCATATGAAACTGGTGGATCAGGGGCTTCTCCCATCATGGCTGAAGTATTTAATGGTCTGAAGATATACTTGGCTGTGAAAGTGGGAACACGTTGTTATAATGGTGTTTTGTTCCAAAGGTGTGCTTGACGCTGACTGCGAAGAGAATGGCCCGCAAGAACTGCCTGGTTAAAAACCTAGAAGCAGTGGAGACACTCGGATCAACCTCTACCATCTGCTCCGATAAGACCGGGACACTGACCCAGAACCGAATGACGGTGGCTCACATGTGGTTTGACAACCAGATACACGAAGCCGACACCACAGAAGACCAATCAGGTTTGGGCTCATCCCCACCCCTGCCATCTGCACTCGGTCCTCCTTCAGGGACACTCCAGCCACTGTATGCTCTTTGATGCATGTGATAGCTGAGTGCCCCATTTAAATGATCATTTGCTTCCACTGCAAATGGGGAGATTATGACCCCCCCCCCTACATTTGCCTCTTGCCCCTTTCCCCCAGCTCCTTGGGCTGGCTTGTAGGGATTGGCACTAGCGTGGGGCGAGGCCAGTTTCTGAGGGCAAACAGAAGTCAGATATTAAAAAAAAAAGTCAGGAGAGGAAACCAGAGAACTAGATCAGGACAGAGAGCTGAGTGTATGGACACCAGAACCGCGTATGATTCTTAATTAGGCAGCCCATCACAATTACGTGTGCCCTGACCTGCACCCCTGACAAGTAGCAGTATTTCGCCCTCTGGTGGTGAAGCCAATAAGTGCAGATCAATCCCATGGACGGGTTTGGCGACGGCTGCGACGGTACGTGTGTTAAACTTCTATAAAAAATCAAACATGTGAGAGGCCGTGCAAAATAATAATTAATAATGTTCCTTCTGGATCTATCTTTAGGGACCACCTTTGATAAGCGGTCCCCGACCTGGACTGCTCTATCTCGGATCGCTGGCTTGTGTAACCGTGCCGTGTTCAAAGCAGGCCAAGAAAAAGTGCCCATCTCAAAGGTAATTCAAACATTTAGCTAACTCCTTCATCAATAAACAAAGTAACCCCCTACTGTTACATTTGGAAACTTGGAACGAGAGTTACAGAAGCTTGAGAATAAAAGCCGATCTCAAACAACGGGAGACAGAACTTCTGATCTGCTTATATTTCTGATCTGCAATTGGATGCTCAATGTCTAATTTAGAACTTTGGATAAGGAATCTTTCATCTTTGTGTAAAATTGTTCCCAGTTTGGCCAGACCAATTAATGCGTCTGTAGTGATATTTAATAAATACAGTAGAGCGGAGAACGTCTTGTATGCGAATTCACACGTTAAGCGTCACGCTCGCCCCTTTATCCCCACCTCGTAACGTCTCTTGCTCCGTAATGCAGAAAGGCACCGCAGGGGATGCATCAGAGTCTGCGTTGCTGAAATGCATTGAGTTATCGTGCGGATCAGTAAAGAAGATGAGGGAACGGAGTCCCAAAGTGGCCGAAATCCCATTCAACTCTACGAACAAATACCAAGTGAGTTAGTCGATTCATCGCTTTTACTGAAACAAGAGCATACTAAATGGTGAGAACCTGGTTTATGACCGGGAAAGCTGGTCTCAAGTCCAGTGTGTGGTTCTGTTCAACAAGAGCGCAAAGATGGCTAAACTACACCTCTTGTTTGGAATTTTGACCCTCGCAAGCACCCATACATACTCGATACACACATCTCAACAATCCAAGCCTAGAGACGGGTTCAGTCCCAGCTCGGGCCATACAGCACCAGCAGCTGGCTCGTCCACCTTTAACATATTTATGCATATTAAGACTGTGATACCTACCGTATATTTAGAGACATCACCTAAAGGAGTTGTAACAAGCGTGATTTAATTAAATGTATTATTTAAGATGGTTAAAAAACTGTTCGGAGTAAGGGTGTATGTTGGGACCAGAGACAAGAGATGAACATAGAAAATTTGAATTCATCGGCTGAAAGTAAATAAAGGGTAGAGAAAATGTTAAATGCTATTAACCTCCCGCTGGGTATCGTCTGAAAAACAATTAAGAGAATTTATCTCCAGTGCTTCCAGCTTTTGGGAATGTTTTATTTAAGATCTCCGTGTCCTACACATTTCCAGGTGATGGATCTTTATTTTTTTACTTCATTTCTGTAAAGTTTGCCGCTGGAGAAGTGCCTCCCGGTAATATCTGTCTGTTCCTCCGGCTCTTTCCCCAGCTGTCTATTCACGAGCGGGAGGATAGCCCAGAAAGCCACTTGCTGGTGATGAAAGGCGCCCCGGAGAGGATCCTGGACAGGTGCTCCTCCATCATGGTTCACGGGCAAGAGCAGCCGTTGGATGAGGAGATGAGGGACGCCTTCCAGAATGCTTACTTCGAGCTTGGAGGACTGGGGGAGCGAGTTCTAGGTGGGTTTGCCAGCACCCTAATTTGGCTTTAAACAACATGGATCAGTACTTTTTAATGATAGTAACGGTGAGTGACTGAGTGCCAAACGGGCACCTAGTAACAGTATTTGGCAGTTCACCAATGGCAAGCTTTGTAGTTTTTGGGTCTATTCTCAGGGGTTTCCTGTCTTTAACCCCATGATTCCTGGTTGGTTGACGGCAACAGTGTTTGTAGAGCCTCTTAGTGAGATCAGAACCACAGGAGAACAAATCAAGAAGATTTATTCGTAGAAAACACAGCAATAGTTTTATTAATTTACCATTTTGTGTTTGGAATCTTTTTATGAATATATTCTACAACTTATATCTAGAAATAAAACAAAGCAGGATTGTGATGACGTGAAGGCATCGCGGTATTATGTCTGGGGTTACATTAATCTGGTGTCGGTGGTTATATTGTTTTCTGCAGGGTTCTGCCAAGGATACATGTCCCCTACGGAGTACCCGCGCGGATTTAAATTTGACACGGACGAAATCAACTTTCCCACCAATAATCTGTGCTTTGTAGGACTCATTTCCATGATAGATCCTCCGAGGGCCGCTGTGCCGGACGCTGTCGGCAAATGCCGCAGTGCAGGAATCAAGGTGAGGGCACACCGTGGGCACGGAGACGCTGGTGCCTTCAAACACGGGATGAGGTGCTTTCAAAGTCAATGTCTACGTACCAGTAATGTGCTTTGATAGGAAGTTAATGTGGGCCGTAGGGTCACCATGAGGAGAAAAACAATAAACATGACTATAGAAAGAAGGAAAAAATACATTTTAGAACTTACAGCGTCTTTAAAGATACCCAAAAAATTGGGGGGGGGGGATGTGGATTTTCCTTTAAAAAGAGATTTTTGGGTTGGCGACTGGGATTTCTTGCTATACGGCCTGGGAACAAAACTGTCATATCCCTCATATTATCATCTTCTTCAGGTGATTATGGTCACCGGTGACCACCCAATTACCGCAAAGGCCATAGCTAAAGGTGTGGGCATTATCTCCGAGGGGAACGAGACCGTGGAAGACATTGCTGCCCGGCTGAATATTCCGGTCAACCAGGTGAATCCCAGGTAAGGAGCGGACTTTCTATCGGGCCAGGACAAAATATATGAAAGCATTTAATGTGAGCCTCGAGTGACACCACAGCTACATTGCTGGTGCCCACGGGTACAAGAACTAGGTTCTGTCCATATGATAAATTAAAAATGATAAAACAGAAGGCTTTATGGCTGGACCATGGACAAGATCAACATGACCCACGTGGGGAAAAACGTGGGTATAGCAAGAGATGGCATCTTGGACCTTTTTAATCCATGTCCTGTATTTTGGATGCAGGGCTTCTACAGAATAAATAACTTCCCAGGATCCCAACGGGTAAAGTCTTTTGAAGCCTAAATGTTAATGACACCAATATGAATAATCTGGATCTTGGTGATCACACATGTTCATGCTAATGTCTTATGTGACATTATTAAGCAATTCTCCATTGCCAGGAGAACAGGAGATAAGAAAAGCGTTGAATAAATAAAAGCTGCTAACACCCCCAACAAACTCTTCCCTAGTGCTCAAAAGCAAAAATGACTCTTAAAATTTTGTTCCTTAGAGAAGCCAAGGCTTGTGTCGTTCATGGTTCCGACCTTAAGGACATGACGTCTGAACAGCTGGACGATATCCTGAGGAATCACACCGAAATTGTCTTTGCCCGAACTTCTCCCCAGCAGAAGCTGATCATTGTGGAGGGCTGCCAGAGAATGGTAATGTTCCAAATGATTGTCTAACCATTGTCTGATAATTATCAGCCCCAGTTATGGGAAGACATTGTTTTTCCAAAAGCCGTTTAGCGCAGATACTAAGATACAAAGTAACCAAGTTACAGAAGGATCCGTCTTGCGTTTATGTTTCGTCTCCTATGTAGGGAGCCATCGTAGCAGTAACCGGGGATGGTGTCAATGACTCCCCAGCTCTGAAGAAGGCAGACATTGGGGTGGCTATGGGTATAGCCGGATCGGACGTCTCTAAGCAGGCGGCAGACATGATCCTGCTGGACGACAACTTTGCCTCAATCGTGACCGGGGTGGAAGAAGGTTGGTAGACCACGGATTCTGCTTTTAATGTGGTTCTTGAGGGCTATACTCTTTGCAGCGTTTTTGGAATCCTTTAATTTACAAACTAATTGCATAATTTACGTTTAAACAGTTAAAATTGGGGTTATTAAATATTATTTGAGGTATCCTGAAACCTTTTTGGGTTTTCTAAAGAGCAACTTGTTCCAAAAGCTGAATTGTTGTAACTTGTCTCCACGCCCCAAGGACGTTTAATTTTTGACAACCTGAAGAAGTCCATTGCCTACACGTTGACCAGTAACATCCCAGAGATAACACCATTCCTGTTCTTCATCATCGCCAACATCCCCTTGCCACTGGGCACCGTCACCATCTTATGTATCGATCTGGGCACGGATATGGTGAGCACTTTTGTGTTAGAATGGACGGGCACAGTAGGACACAATTTAATTCAAGCAGTGACTAGGGCTCATGTCAGACGCGGTACTCGGATACGAAGAAAGTTGTGGCTAACAAACTAAGGAGGGATTAAGGTATAATGTCATGATAACATAGACAACCACCGTGTAAGACTGTCCATCATGGTATGACCAACAGTGTCACCAGAATCAGAAACAGAAAATAACATTAAATATATAGAAAATGCTAGTTGTTGTTGACACTTTCCATAAACAAACACAGCTATTCACGAGACGTAGAAGCGTAGAATCTGCTGGCAGATTGGCCCCATTCAGCCCATCTACTCTGCCTATTTTTACTGCTATTAATCCAGTCGTTGGTCTTGTCTTAGATTCAGGAGCCATTTGCCTATCGCAGGCATGTTTAAAGCCCCTCACTGTGTTACCTTCTACCACGTCTGATAACAATCCGACTAAGCTAAGAAATAAGTTGTGTTCTCGCTGAACTAGGTACCTGCCATCTCGCTGGCGTACGAAGCTGCCGAGAGCGACATTATGAAAAGGCAACCAAGAAATCCGAAGACAGACAAGCTGGTGAACGAGCGTCTGATCAGCATGGCCTATGGGCAGATTGGCAAGTATCCCACATGATTATCTGCCCATTCACACGTACACGTATAGCTACTGGCACAACTAAGACAGATGCGTATACATGGAAACGGGATTGTCAGATTGTAAGCTCCATGGGCACAGTGTTGTTTGAGGGCTTTTCTCTTATGTACTTGTTAACAGACTCATATTTAAATTGTATAGAAGCACATTAGATTCAGTTCATTTACAGCAGATTCCGTAGCGTATAACAATATACGCAAGAGAATAAGGAGACGCACAGGTTAAGAGATACAGGCACAGAAGGTGAAAAAGGGCTCTGCTCTAAAGAACTTACAATCTATTAACGCTGCACAATATGTTGTTTAATAATGTTTCATAATGACGATAAAGGGCCAACCCTAGTGAGCATCTGCTGAATGGCCCTATATAAAGAATATTTTAATGATTAAGATTTCTTAAAAGCCACCGTGCTGTTTTAGCTATACATTACGCAGGGCCAGCTCTGGCCTTCATACAAAGAAATTTGCCACGGATGGCCCTTTATGATGCATTAGTGAATTCAGGGACTAGAAACCACAGTTCTCCTGCAAACTCCCACTTTAGTGAACAAAGCCCTCTCTTCTTGCACGGCTGACACCTTTAAGCATGCGAATGAATTAATTTTCTTCTATGTTGGGAAATGTCGATGAATCTGAATGACATGATTTAATTAGCACGCCTGTGGAACAGGACGAAACACAGGCTAATTTGTTTTCCATGTCTGACTTACAAAGATTAATAGGTCTGCTTATGAAGTCAAATTACAGATAAGAGTTGATGCTGTTTCACCATGCGTGCGATATAATATACACCGGTTACAGGTTCCTTTCAAATTCCTGCGCATTAAACACGTGGAAGAAGCGGCTCCAGGTGCCTTTTATACATTCCTTCATCAATAGGTTTTATAAATCCTCTAAATGTTGTTTTTTCCCCCCAGGAATGATCCAGGCGCTTGGAGGATTTTTCACCTACTTTGTGATCCTGGCAGAAAACGGCTTCTTGCCCTCCCGTCTGCTTGGGATTCGTTTGGACTGGGATGATCGATCTACCAATGATGTGGAAGACAGCTATGGCCAGGAATGGGTAAATGCCATTGCATAATCTGTACATAAAAACTCAGGAATTCCTTAAAAATCTAAGGTTCTTAATGAGACAATATAAGGATGGAATTCTAACACCGGTGTGGTTTTGATGTCACCCCTAGATAGTGAAACTGGTCGGTCCGTCTCTTGCCACCAGGGTTATGTCTGACTCTTCTTTTCCAGACCTACGAGCAGCGCAAGGTGGTGGAGTTCACCTGTCACACCGCTTTCTTCGCCAGCATTGTGGTCGTGCAGTGGGCAGATCTGATCATCTGTAAAACCAGGCGCAACTCAGTCTTCCAGCAAGGGATGAAGTAAGAGACGGGCGTTAGGAGATGAGGGCCAAATGGAAGGGACGGGAAGAATCGTTTCTCTGGTTTCCTGTTGGTAACATTTATTTTCTCTCTCTATTTGTCTAGGAATCGAATTTTGATTTTTGGCCTTTTAGAAGAGACAGCTCTGGCGGCATTCCTCTCATATTGCCCTGGAATGGACGTGGCCCTTAGAATGTATCCTCTTAAGTAAGTACATGAATACGGAATAGGCAACTATATTAATCATTTAACTAGCATCGGCATAATGGCAGACCCTGTCCCAAGGAGCTTACAGTCTAGCGGTATAATGGCAGACTCTGTCCCAAGGAGCTTACAGTCTGGCGGTATAATGGCAGACCCTGTCCCAAGGAGCTTACAGTCTAGCGGTATAATGGCAGACCCTGTCCCAAGGAGCTTACAGTCTAGCGGTATAATGACAGACCCTGTCCCAAGGAGCTTACAGTCTGGCGGTATAATGGCAGACCCTGTCCCAAGGAGCTTACAGTCTGGCGGCATAATGGCAGACCCTGTTCCAAGGAGCTTAGAGTATAGCGGTATAATGGTATACCCTGTCCTAAAGAGCTTACAATCTAGCGGTATAATGGTATACCCTGTCCTAAGGAGCTTACAGGCTATGGATATTTGCACCATAGCCACCCCACTTTCAGTTGAGAAATACAAACCAGTATGTCGGCATTTGTTTAAGGCTGGGAAGGTGACACTCCATTTGGAACCACCAGATGGCGCCACCACCCGTTTTTTACGCACCGCATCCAATTTCTGATACTGTATCATTTAGATGAAAGTTCTTCGTTATGGTAACACGGGATAGCCGAGTAACACCTGGCTCTCATCCACATTGTCCTGTCTTCCCCGCAGAGTGACCTGGTGGTTCTGTGCCTTCCCCTACAGTCTGCTAATCTTCTTGTATGATGAAGTGAGGAAGCTGATCTTACGTCGTGATCCTGGCGGTAAGGGAGCCAAGCAAAAATGGCAACGCACATGTCAGAGGCTAAGAAAGCGGCACT
The DNA here is from genome assembly GCF_027358695.1 of Spea bombifrons. NCBI lineage: Eukaryota > Metazoa > Chordata > Amphibia > Anura > Pelobatidae > Spea > Spea bombifrons. The sequence goes on along the minus strand of NC_071095.1, from coordinate 27,469,620 downwards.
TAATTAACAGGATTCAGATCCAAATAAGAGGTCGCTGTGAGGAAATTCCTTTCTTCTAAAGACGCAGCTATCACAAGTCATTTGGTGGCCCTTTATCAGCAATCCATCTATAATGAAAGTTTTGGTTGATGGCAAAGAATGCACTGCCTAAAACAAGAGGGTCCTCCGAAATAACCTCCTGACATACCTCTGCTTTCTCAATGTTAAATATGTTTAGGTGGACAAACTATTTGGTTCCTAAGAAATAATGGGAATTCTTCTGTGTTTTCAGGTTGGGTGGAGAAAGAGTCCTACTACTGAGAAGTCCGCAAAGGAGGATCCTCAAGTTGCAGTAATGTTGGTTTTGGGATCCGACAGGCTTTATATTTTTAGGGGAGGTCTGAACAATACAGAGATAGATAACGACCCCTTTATAAGACAACAACCTATTAATAAGACAACCAACCTATTAATAAGACACAAAGTCCCATTGTACGCCGCTGCCTAATATGATGGCGCTATATAAGACAATAACAATAAAAAGACAGCCTACTCCCCGTAAAGTACCACTCCCAACACCCCCAGAACCCTACAAAGGATTGTGGGAGATCTAATACTTCAACAACCCAAGTGAATCCAGGAAACTCCATACACTATAGAGTCCATGGCGAGGAAATAAGAAACAAAAAACTTATAGCTTGCAACATTTCCTAAATTAAGCTAATTTCATCCAACACAAACAAATTGGGTATCTTAGAGACTACCGAGACGTCAGGGCTGGAGCTCCATGGAACTACAGTTTTTCCATAGACGGGATATCAGAATAATAACACTGGCGTTAAACTGTAAAGCCGTCTACCGATATTCTGTGAATCTCTGGGTTATTGGAAATATCCACAGTAATAATTAGAACTTCTACGGGAAATGCAACGATTGATACAAAGTCCCACATCACACCTATGTTACCTTAAGCATGCAATCCTGTGTATACTACGGCTAAACACTTTTAATACATGTTTTAACCAAAACCACCTGTTGATATTGAGGCTTTTGTGTCGTCGGTTGTAGAGTTACGTGGAATAAGGCAGGGGGTCCTGCTCATAACTATGGGGTTATCATGTAGTTGTCAGATTACCTGGGCTTTTGGAAGCTGAACGCTGAGATCACAACTGACCACAAGAATGGTTATTCACTAAAGTGATTCCAACCGTAAAACATGCTCAGATGGACCAGTCACAGACCACCTTTCAAGCAATGGGGGGCCAGATTTTCACTATATGCCCCCAATCCACGAGTGAGCAACATAAAAATCGGAGAGGAACACGCTTCATTGTTCACCTTCATTTGGATTGGAAGACCTCAAAGCTGCAGATTAAAGCTGAGGGTTTATAAAAATGATCCAAAAAAAAATTTAAATAACGTTTATGCAGAGGTGTAGCCAGCTTGGTGTCCACTTCCATAGGGAGACAGTGGACTCCATACTGGGAATGGGCAGAGATCACTGGTCCATAAACCAAACTTCCATCAGAACGGAAAGTTCCTGCTGATTGATCCAAGAATTTTTAAATACTGCCCAAAGAATCAGTCCCATATCACCGCTATGTAACATCTGTCCATCATTATAGAAAGTTTGGGGTTTTTTGGCTGAATTTGCTCACGGTGGAACAAGACCTTTTTAAGAGATGCATGAAAAATACACCAATAGATGACTGCAGATTAAGAAGCAATTAACAGAGAGTCTGTAGGTTCTTCATCTGAAGACCTGTCCCCGGTCTATTAATACACCGAACAAGGCGGCAGCTGAGATATTTAGCACTCCCTGAAATAAGGTATGAGGGCTTTTGGCTGTGGATAAAGTGTGCCTCATACCGAGCGTATCATTACACCTCTCATACATGCCAGTTTGTCAGATCCCTGCAGATCTGTGACCTTTCATGATCCAGCTGGATCAAACCATGGTTGGGAAGCTGGTTCTTCATGGTGATGTTCCTCACATTTATGAAGCTCTCTAGCATGTTATCCTCAACAGACTGGCCATTTTATCCCTCCCCTTAAAAACACAGGGACTTTTAAGAAGCCCTTCAGGTTCTATGACAACAACCTATCAGTTCTGGCCTTTGTGTCACATGACAATTAAGCACTCCCTGAAAAATCATGAATGAGGCAAAATGTGACATAATTAAACAAGTGTTTTGGGGAAAGGCAGGGGCATTAAGCATTACTAGGAACGCTACGTTTAGCTACAAGTGTGTTAAATTCCGCATAGTAGGTGGGACAGCACCTTCAAAAGTTACACTGGTTAACTGTGCTTTATTAAATCCAGCTGCCATCTGATTGTCATTTGGATTTGTGCAATCTAGGCCACAAAGAGGGGGTTATTGGCCTTTACAAAATACAATAATTATTACTTTGTGGTGTCAAAGGTAGATCGAGAATGGAGAAAGCCGCTGGATTTCCAGAAATTCCGCATCTTATAAAGAGGTTTGTGCTGAGGATTTAGTGTCCCTTTAAACAAAGTGCTGTCCTGGGGTACCATCCCTTTAACAGGATAAGAAGGCAGCCAGAAAACCATCATCAGACTGGTTTAGTAATCACCGCTTCCAGTTCTTTTCTTGTTTTTTTAGACCCTTTTGATAAATGAGATTTTCTGCGCGGCCCATTTAACAAACACATGAAGCCAGTGAGCTTGTTGATAATGGAGTGAGAAACCTCCAATCGTCCATTATACGGCGAAATTACTCTCACGACGTGAGGCTCACTCCAGGCTCCTGAGATCAATTTCACTTGTAAGCGTGTCTATAAAATGCGTCTTGTTTATCACAGTAATTCTACAGACTGTTCCAACGCTGGGAATTGTGCTTAATGGACTAAACCCATTATTTAACCAATTTACTCTCAGAAATCAGTCCCAACACAGTGTTTCCAAACAAGTGGCCTTCAAGACGGATGTACTGAAGAAGAAAGAGGCTAGTCGGCAGTCCATCGACCACGTTCTCATTTAGGGTCCAACATTCTATGAGATGTTTAATGAAAACGGATGGCGAAAGACCAGCTTCTATGTTTATTTTTTGAATGTTCCTTCATTATAGTTGGAGTCAAATAAAGGTTGGTAGTGTGAGCTTCAAAGATCAATGGTGGGTCCTGGCTTTTAGGGTTCCTGTCATTATGTAACGGAAGCGGTGAATTGCATGAGACGCGTTCAACATGTATTCTCTATTCTCCGATGAAGGCGTCTTTGATTAACCTGGTTAAATGGTGGCACCGTCTATACGTAGGGTCTGGTGCTCATCCTTTTTGTTCAGATCTCTCCGCTGCATGCAGTTTTCTATCGAAGAGCCAGTCGTCGTTTTTGACAGTCCGCGGTCAAGTCACAGAGTCCGCGACAGACTAAAATTTATGAATATGGGTCATTCAAGCCAAGTCTCACAAAGTAAAAAGGAGTCATGGGGGGCTCTGCCACATGTCACCATATAACTTCAAACGCCGCCCTTCATCATGTCAAACATGGGCCCAAGACAAGAAGAACAGGATTATGGGAAGGATAACATCGAGCAAAGTCTATCAACCCACCTGCCCAATGAGCACTAATAAAACCTGCCCACCCTTAGATCCCCAGATGCCTCATCCCTCATATGAGGGTAAAAAATAGATAAACCTTACTTTACGGTTATAAAGGCTGTGATAAAACAAAGTTGGAATTCTTGTATGGACAGATCATGCCTTATTTTTAGGGTTTTTTTTTTTTTGTTTTTTTTTAATCAGCCCCAAATGTTAATCATGGTAAGAGAATACAAGCTGGGAGTTTTAAAAATAAAGCCTTTGGGCTCAGCAGAAAGAGCTGAAATTCTGTCGGGAGCCGTCAGCCCGAAAACATCTCGCACTTTTTAAAATAACAGCAGCTGTTACGCCAAAACTGCACATATGATTATAATTACACGGCGATAGGCAGCGGCGGATGACGGATCAGCCCACCGAGAGGTGCCTGGACATGGGGCTTACAAGGGGCTTTTAAATCCACAACGTTTCCTCCGCACGCGCTGGGAAGCTCTGAATGCCGTTAGCTGACAGCTGTAATTAAAAGGGAATGAGATGCATCTCAGATGGTGCCACAGCGCTTCAACGGACACTAACAGGTTAATGGAAGCGAAGAGAAGAACACATGGATCACACAGGCTGAGAGTCCAAGATGGCCTTTCTTACTACCGAAGTCTCCTGCTTATTTTAGGTCCCACCATGGTCCTTTATTATGAGTTATGGTGACACTAATAAACCATCTTCCATAATGCTTAATAATAATTAAATGCTGCATGCCTATAAATATTTGATCATTCTCTTCCCGATGACCTCATAAGTGCCCTCCGATATATCAGCAGGTTGGAATTGTGCTGCATTCCTCGTTAGATAAATGTATTTGCTGGTAATTTCCCCCGGCGGTATTCACTCAGTATACTTATTGTAAGCCTTTTCCATTCTCCCACCTCCAAGGCGATGAATTTGCATGGGTAAAAAGAGACCGCGCAGGCTCGGGAGGCGCCCCCCCGGCCTTTGCACCCGCTGCAGCTTCATAATACCAGCGCTAGACTTTGCAGCTGGGAGTCTGTTCCAGGTCTCCAGAAGTCTTCAGTCATCAGCAACTTCCAAGCTGTCATCGTAACAGGGAGACAGAAAGATACAGCTGCGGCAGGCTGCATCCAGCATTCTCCCCGGCTTAGGACGTCTGTAAGAGGGGCTATGCATTTACGCAAGCACCACGGCTGTGTTTATACACATAGAGACCCCGTATAGACCCCATGGTGGTCTACGTATATATAAAGACAAACTCCTTGGTTATGTATAGAAGCACACAGTCACTATGCTGGGGAGAGGGTCGATTCCTTTAACACGTAGCTCATCACCTAATACCAAGCTTGACATTTATTATTGTGTTTTTTTATAGCTTTGAACAATTTGCACAATTTCCCAGATATTGCTGTTTTTCGGCATTTCTGAATGTGTGACGCTGGATCTCTTGACTGCACGCTTCTAGAAAGCACGCGACACATAGTGTCGATAAAATAAGCCGTTCAGTGATTCTGCCGCTATAGTCGTCAGAGACACTGTGGAAGAAACACGTTGGGTCCGCGTTCTAACCCGAGCATCCAGCGGTCAGCAGCCCGCAGCTCCAGGAAAAGCATTTCCAGTTACTGCGGAAATGGCTGCAGTTCCGAGAACTCCAACTAATTCAGTACGATGCGCCGTTTCCAAGGATTCCCGCGTAGCTCTTAATGAGGGGCCGGCCTGATCCGTGCCTCAAAGCCCTGTTTTTTAGGAGCTCAGAATGTTTGCTGGGTAAACGGGTATTAGAGGGTTCTAGATCCCTAAAAGCTCCAGTAATATGTATAGCAAAGCTCTCCAAACCCCCAAGTGCCAGGTCAAAACGGGGGCCAGTAATGGTGCGTATGTTCTACCCGCTCGATACGAGAACCAGTTCCACACACAGCCAACATGGCTTTTGTGTGCAGTCGGCAGGTGGTCGGTGGGGGTCACACAGTCAGCAGGTCACAAAGTTACGTAAAAGTCTGGACAAAGAGCCCCCCCAAGCCTTCTCCCATAAAACAATAGTGCCCCTCTTAACACAACTTAACGGGTTATAGTGCGTATAACGTAAAGCTAGGGAATTCTCTCGTTCTTCCATATTTAAAGACCGCAGGTATCGTGAATTCCTCTGGCTCGCCGACTCTTCGGGCTGCCAGTCTCCGTTAATCAGGAAAGAGATGGCTGACTCGGTCACATCGCCATTGCTGACTTGCAGAAAACCCAAAATAGTCCTTAATGCCATAAACCGAGGTGACGGATTGCATTACGGCTCGGGGACTTAAACCACCCTGTGCAAAAATAGCAGCGCTGTATACCAGGAACTCTCAGCCACATGTCGCTTTATAGAGAGAATCTTTCACACGTGGAGCCATTATCAATACTGGCTTCTAGAGCGTTTTGGGTTCAAAATTTAAAAATTGAAGAAAAACAAAAAAAGAATTGTGAAATTAAAATGGTAAGTGGTGGAGCATCATGGGAGTTGTAGACCCCTGGGGTTATCTATTCTGTTGGCCTAATCAGCAGAAGGGGTCAGGTAGATCCTGGGAAATAATCTTCAGTGCCCATGCGCAGGTGATCGCCCACCATTATTACAAATACCCAGAAAGGTACCATGTTCTAGAAACTATTAGCAACAAGCAAATATTTCCTGACGTTATTCTACTTATCGTATTTGTTTTTGCCCTCGGGTCCACTTTAAGGATCTTTAAACCCATCCTCTTGACCCTTTTCCAGGGTTGATAGTGACGGACTATATAGAACTGGTTCCAGATTAACATAGAAACCTAGAACCTGTTGGCGGATCAGCCCATTCGATCCGTCTAGTCGCCCGTTTCTCCTGCTGTAAAGAACCTTAATCAGTCGTTGGTCTCGTCTTTCAGGAGCCGTATGCCAATCCCAGCTACGATGTCGGACAATGTAAGGTTCTCAGCTCTGGATCCCGCCATGACACCCATCGCTGTACTCTTCCCAATGTGTCGGGTACATAATGCAGATTTTTATGCTACAAATGAAAACACGGTGCAAGGAACGAGTTAATCGCTCTCTGCCTGTTGACGCCTTCAGTCCATTCCAAGCCTTTAATAATTTACACGGCTATAAATATTCCCGGCTCAATATTTAAAAAACTCTTTGGAAATATTTTCACAGAACGCGTCTGATGCACACATCATTTTAACAAAGAGCTTTAATAAAACCTGGCGCAAGAGGCAGTGCTTCTAGACATAAAAGATTCAACGGAGGAAAAGCCCAAAGCGTTACCTAGGGACGTGAAGGCGGCATTGTAGAGGGACTGATTATCATGAACACAGGCCAAATGGCTGTAGCGGGGGGTCCATCAGCTACCTGATCATTAGCGGTATGTAATTCCGACGCCAGAAACTGGCTGCCCGACGCCTGGCACAGCTGCTCTCCGCACGGTAACGTCGAGATGTTTTAATCAGTAAAAATACGCGGTTTGATACATTGTATGAGCAGGAACATTCTTAAGGTCGTATTAAATCATGAAAGATATGCGACTCGTTTGGGCAGTCTCGTGAATGGAACACCAAAGGGTTCTGCGGGGGGCGGATGCCGGGTTTCAGAACCCAAAGGGGTCCGCAGCTGGGCCCCGCATCGCTCGCCGTTCACTACAGGAAGAGGAGAAACGCGGACGGAGGGCAGAGTCTTAGAGCACACATTAAAAGGCTGCTAACCCGGTAACGAACATGGATTCATTAAAGGAGAGCAGGAATCTGTTACTCAGCTCGGCTCCATTAGCATTAATAACATGGCCGCTACAATCCTGTAAACGTTCATTTCTAGGGCTGTTTAAAATGAACGGGAGTCCGAGGTGTGCAGAATAAACTATAGTATGTAGAAAAAGAGTCGAGCTGTAAATTTGGCCAAATGAGGCTGGATTTTAACAGTTGGTCTTAGAAACGGATCGGATCTCCCTGACTCAGGGCATCGGGATTACCGCCTGACCTCATCTATTTCAATTTCAGACAATGCCATCCAGGAATGTTTGCTGGGTACGAGGGCATCAAAGGGCTCTACAGCCCTAACACTTGGTCCGTATAGCTTGGCATGAAATGCAAAATCGGAAGATGTTCCAAATGGTACAATACCCCGCACCGTCGCATCTCATAAGGCTAAAAGAGGGGGAAAAGTGCATTGCGAGTCCACATCACATCCACCCATGCTCACGGAAGGAGATCTGATGGCGAACCATCATTTCCACTCACAAGCTCATGAAACCCTACCAGATCTGTCATAGCCTACCATTTTATTCTTTATCCTAAAGTTTACTTGCCTAAAAAAGAAAACTGGAGCTTTGAAGAAGCTTCAGAGTCTATGGCAACAACCAATGAGCTCCTGCTTTAGAGTCAAATAGCAATTACTAATTCCCAGTAATCTGATTAGTTTGATCTGATTAGTGGATAAACTTCCAAGATCCCGGACGTTCTAACGCAGAATTGAGTTGATCAGTGTTCCATTCGGCACTATAGTCCCTATAATCCCTGCCCGCTCTCCGTGTGATCAGTAACACAGGGCGCCGCGTCGGTCTCAGCCGAGGTGGCCCTAGCGTCCTCACACTTGACAGGGTAACACAAGCTGCGTGCCGAGCTTTTTAAGTGTCACCCACGCAGCACTTTCACCAGGTCTCTCCACTCCTTCTCAAATCTTTCCCTGCTCCTCTCCATCAATCTCTAATTACCCACCATCCGCACAAGCCCGACGTATTTTTAGCTCTCGCACGCCGGCCGTCTCCCTTCTTAATATGGCGATAAGGGGAGGAAAAAATCTGTATTTCAGCAAAAGTGCTGAGAGTAATTATAATACCGAGAGTCAAAACTACCCCTCTGTTTAACCTGTTCACTGCTGAAAGTTGGTAGCCGCACCAAAGGACTTAATCTATACTAGAGGAAGGTGATTTCTCTCTCTAAATGCAATCTGAAATATCCCAGGCTTCAATAGTCATAAGGATTCAGATATTCATTGATTTTCAAAATTAGGCTTGCATGTCTTCTAAAAATAACCCACTACAACTCTACCACCTCTGCTGGGCTTCAGCTGCATGTTTGAGATGTTTCAATCCTGTACATCTGCCAGTGGTTTTGGTGACTTGCCAAAATTCCTCCCCTTGTTCCACTGGGAAATAATGGTTTGTCTTCTAGCCCAGCAGATTGCAAGCTCTTGTGTCAGCCTCTAATATATGGGGTACGTATTCTTGCACATTGATGTTTGGAGCGCAATGGATTCTGAGCCCAAGATGGAAACCTCTTTTTTTAAACAGTTAAGGCAAAGTGGAGGAAATGCCTTACTTGTCATGGGTATAAGCCTGAGATATTGGGGATAAAACCACCTGTATTCAAGGAGGCGTTTGATGTAATAAAGCATTGAGACTCTGTGACTCTTAGAATCTATGCATTCACCTGGAGGTCTTGAGATTGAGTAAAACTCTACAAACCCTGATCATTACCCATGGCTACTTTGATTGACTATAATACCTATAATCCAGGGATCATGACATTTCACACCATTCATCCACTACATGTAGGATGGTCACCACGTAAGGTGGTGTATTAACAGCGGGAGAGCTGGAGAAGATTGCAGCGCATTAACTACAAGTCCCACAATCCTCTATAGAGCTCCTGGCAGGTACTCCTGACTACACAAGACTGTTTCTTACACAAATGTAGACGGTTTACATTCAATGACCATTGGCTGTTAAAGCTGCTTCTGCGGAGTCTGATAACAGGAGGAACACTCCGTACGGCAGCGCAAACCGCTCCGCCTGAAACATTTAGAACATAAACCTGTTATCATAACGGCGTATAACATTCCACAGGTACCCAGAACACGTCTCACGTGTGTAAAAGGTTCACATGTTGATATATTGCTTTTGGCAAAGGGAGGTGGATCCTGGGAACAGCTACCCAGCAAGGGTGGCAGAATGTAGGTCAATTTCTGGTTATTTAGAAATATTCCTAACTGGAAGAGAACCGGCTAGAATAGTGCAAGGTGCGAGGGTTTCATTAACCCATACGCACGTTAATATCGTAAGTAATGACCACTCACGAAAACAACAAATTAAATAAGAAATGTCAAAGTTACCAACAAAGGTGACGTTCCACCTACTTTCCTGCAGTTTTATAACTAAATTCAGCATCGGAACAATCATTTTGTGTACTGTTGAATGCTCAAACCCTTCCTAGAAATAATTCTTTAGATTTTATTCAGGGAACGACGAATTGTCATGTGACACCAAAGCCAGCACTGATAGGTCGTTGCCAAAAGCTCCATACAAATTTCAGTGTGTGATTAAATGTTTCCAGGAAAGAATACATTTATTTGCTTAGCATGCAGGAGGAAGCAATTGATGTTTAGTCTAAGTGGCACGGCACCTTTAATCGGCCAGGTAAGAGACCGTTGTGCGTTGGTGCGGTTTGGCCACCGGTCTCCGTGTGCAGGCTGCTTCTGCTGTGTCTGGTAATAGGAGAAACCGTTACTGCCAAGTATATCAGTCAAACGATCTCATATAGACATATATAGACAGGGAATGGAGGGTGGGGGGTGCAAGTGACGAATGCCCAGGGTGCCAGGCTGTCAGAAGGAGATGGTCCTCCCACCCTGATGACCTCCTCCTATCCAGTCCCTTCATCTTCTTTTATGGCCTGGGTGTCAGATTTTCCCCTTGCTTTTCAGTTTCTGCACATTGGGAAGGTGAGCACCACTCTTCCCCAGACTCTCGCCCCCATCTCAATCTGCTCAGGGAGCTGTTCCCCACCGATCCCAAGTAAAACAAAGGGGGCTTCGTCCCTACTGCAGCAGGGGACCTGCTTCTTAACCCAGCCAACTGCCATTACCTAGAGGGGCGGGGAAGGGAATTTTGGTTTTATCCTCCCACCCCTGTGGACTTTACTTTAAATTGGACCTGGGAAAGGGGACCTGAATCCGTGAGTTGTTGACTTGGAAGGTGCGAGAGGATGAAGGGGCCGTGGCTGGTTCTGGCAGCTCTGTGCCTCGCCCTGGCGGGTCTGGGTGCCCGGGCGGAGGACGGACTCGATTTCCCAGAGTATGACGGGGAGGACAGGGTGATCAACATCAACTTGAAGAACTACAAGGCTGCTCTGAAGAAGTACGAGGTGTTGGCCTTGCTGTACCATGAGCCCATTGAGGACGATAAGGCTTCCCAGAGACAGTTTGAGATGGAGGAGCTTATTTTGGAGGTACAAAGTGAATGTATACTAACGGCTTTCTTAACCCCTCTCTATAAACATGTACTTACACACTACGCACAGTGGACGATTAACCTGTCCCAACATAACCCAGTCTTCCAATGTCTAAATACGTAGGTATGTTGGAGGTTGCAGTGTCTTTCGGTGTTAGAATCTCAGCCATTACTCTATATAGTCCGTCGATTTGCAGGCACTTCACCTTACGATGGAGGGAAGATAAATGGCGGGTGTCCAGCTGTTGTTGAAATACACCCATCATGATCTAACTTTAGACCACGAACCAAGGTGGAGTTCAACAGCAGCTAAAGATCCACCATGGAGGCCACCTCGTCTGGTTTAAGAGCGTTCTGATAATAATTACAAAGCTTCATAAGTGGTTTTACTTATTTTCTGTTATACGTTCACTGTGACTGTTCTTAACAGAAGTCTTAAGAAGAAGCACATATCTTATTTCACGATAATATTTAGTTATGAATACTGTTGGCCCACCGAAAGGTATCAAGACTTACCAGACAATGTTTAGTTTGTTTGCTCTCTCCTACAGCCTTTACTAAACTGCATTTCCTAAAACAATAAGTTCATGTGAAATTCCAGGCATAAAATGATTATGTATCAACAGGTATTAATCGCCTACGACATTGCTCTATTCACTTGTCATAAAACATCGTGACGGGCAAAATGGAGACTAATTGCTCCGGCCAGTGGTGTCCTAATGACTCCTAATTCATGCTAATTAATCAGAATGCATACATGATCTCTCTAAAATGTAATTTACAGACACCGGGGAGAAGAAAATGTTTGAGGAATGAACTGTTGTGTTAATGGAGTCCATTGTGTTTAAAAGCCCCCACTAGAAAAAATGACATTGTGTAGGTAGGGAAAAATTTAATAACAGAAGGTCAGCATGTTACCTGGCGGTGGTGGGGAGGGATTAAAATAGATTAATAGAGAGGAGGGGGAACTTGGGGTACCGTGGAGTATGTGGCTGGAACCGGTTGGCTCCATTTAAAGTTGGGTTCCATTAAAGTTTGAAAGGTTCTCTTTAAATAATAAGATGGGGAGGAAGCTTGAAATACACACACTTCAGGGCTACTGTAAAAACAAATCCGCCCTTTAGGATGTGTTTGTTTGTAACACGCGCCCCACCTTTAAAAACAAGGCCTGGTTGCGTTAACTTAGAAGGTAAACCTGCTTCATCACAGGTGAGCGAGAGATTCTATGCTATAGCTCGCTCACCTGAGCTGAAGCAGGGCACAGTCAAGCCCCAGTCTGTTAGAGGTACCCTGAGAAGGGATAATTAGATCCGAGGCACATCTCCCGTACCTTTATAAGGTTTTGTGTAGAGCTGAGTTGGGTGTCCGCTGACTCCAGGAAAAGAATCCCCCCCCCTCTATGCAGCGGAGGCCAGCCAATCGGGGAGGCCGGGCCATGTGGCCAATAAAAGTCCAGAGCAGATGAAGCGAGGCTGGAATGGGAGCTGGCTGGAATATTGTCCCCCTCCTTAGGTTACAGGGTGAAATGCGCATTCAGGGGAAATGTACCCCAGCGGACGCCTGCTCCAGATGGCCTACGGTCTGAAAACCGAGCTCGGGAGGCTTAGGAAGAGGCTGACCTCGCCTGACACCGAACACGCTGCCCCTTCCAAGAATCCAAAATAGTGACTTTATAAAGCTTCTGCCTGACACCCCGTGCGGGGAGACTCTTTGCGTTACACGGTGACATCGAGAACTCCCAGGTTCTGGATGAAAGGCACACGCCATGATTAAATTCAGCTCAAAGACTTTAGGAAACTTTTACTGTGCCGCAATGGCAACAAGGTCCTTTCCCTGTGTCACATGACTACCAATAAAGAGATGCCTTAAAAATGTTAAAAAACAAAACTGTTCTATTCGCACATTTAAAGGGGCAGAGCGGCTATGGCTGGAGACCGGAGCAGACAAACGTGAAGGGGTCTGTTCCCCTTTAAAGGCTGCGACTAACAGCTGCCGTGCCGTCTCGGTGGGCGCTCTCACGCGAGATAACGAGGTGTCACGGAAGGCAGGCGGGAGAGCGGGAGCAAAATGTTTCTGTGTTAGCGATAAAAACAAGTTTCCATTTTCTTGTATGCAAATTGACCAAATGTTATTTCTGGCACGGCAGTAAGCGGGGGTTATAGCTCCCAGCTCTCCCAGGTTTCCAGAGCTAGTCCCTACTTACTGGTACATATATATATACATATTCTGAGAGGTATGTATTTTGTGAACCACAGCTCTCACAATCCTCAGCAAATTAAAAGCCTACAATGCATCAAAATGTGGATATTTAGCGTGGGCATTTCTGGACGGGCTGGGCTGGTGACGCGTTTCTCTGCTGTTACCTGCACTGAAAACATCCCTTTTCTCTCTCCTTCTCCTTTCTTTCTGTCTCCTTCTTCTCTTTTTTCCTAGTTAGCAGCCCAAGTCCTGGAGGATAAAGGAGTGGGATTTGGTTTGGTCGATTCGGAGAAAGATACGGCTGTAGCCAAAAAACTGGGTAAGTTAAGAGTCAATCACGCACCTATCACTGCCTGCTTTTCTGTCACATGACAATTAAGCGTTCCCGGCAAACCTATGAACGCTTACATAAAAGGGAATGTTCACTGTTGTTTTTCTGTTCTAATGATCATCCAGCATAAACACCTCACTGCTCGCTTTATCTCCATGTGTATACAACGTAAGCAGAGAGTCAGCCGCACTTTACAGCTGTTTACTGCTTAGATAATAATGATTTTTTTATGTCTTGGGGGAACCCAGAAGATAAATATGCAAAAAAATGTTCTTAAGGGTTAGTATGGAAAGTGTTGAGAAGTAGAAGAGGGATCTCCGCTTATGGCAGCTGCATTATATAAAGCAGCTATAACGTACACATTACAGTAAAAATAACTGCCTGGTTTCACCACAAGGGGGCGGTCTGGTCCCATGCGATCCGTGACAGAGCAGCGGGAATTAAGCTGGTGTCGCCTGCAGAGGGTTTTTGTGCATCAGATAGATAAAGCTTTTCATTTGGAGTGGGGGGGCATCATGTTCTCCCATCAGCCGACTTTTTCTCCTCGTAGGAATGAAATAGTTGTAGTGTATATAAATCTCACTTAGAAATATTCTGAATGTATACCGGCTTTCTATCTAAATTAATAATGTAATCATTGCCTTTCCTACAATAACTTCTCAAACCGATCTGTTCAGGAAAAAGCTAAAAGTTCTGATAAGAGAGGATGCAGCACAAGGCTCCTCGGGGGCAGGGGGCAGCGCAAGGCTCCTCTGGGGCAGCGCAAGGCTCCTCGGGGGCAGCGCAAGGCTCCTCGGGGGTACAATGTAGCACAGGGCTCTCCAGAGGTAGGATTCAGGCCAAGGCTCTGCTCGGGCAGGTACACAGGTCTGAGGGGGAAGGAAATAGTTCAGGGGTCTGCAGGAAAAGGATGGAAGACAAGGCTCTCTAGGGTCGGACACGGTGCTAGGTGTGGTGGTAGTAGTAGGACACAGCACAAGACTCCTGTGTAATAACTCTTAGGCCTGTATGCTTTAGGGCTCAGGATCCTGAACGATATACAATGTCCCTGTCCTGATCTATGTAATCGTTTGTATGGTGGAGACAATAGATGCACACAGAATAATAGCTGCTGATTACTCGCACAGGTGCGTCACAAGCACACGCCACAACACAAGGGATCAATTGGCCCCTCAGTAATTACTTGTCACCCAGAAAAGTCCTCTCCCCATTTTAGAGTTGAATACATTTTAACGCTTACCTGTACAAGTCTTTCTATTTAACAGAATTCCCTATTCCCAGGGTTTTTGGGCTTCTGTAACTTACACACCTGCTACGGTGTAAGGAGGCCCTGCAGCCGCCGGGACGATTATTCTTTTGACTTCGGTGATGTTTGTATCACGACTCGCCAACCAGCAAAGGATTCTATAGGCAGCCTGTTGTAGTGTGAAAGGGGTTAAACCCTTAGAATGAGGGGCAGGGGTGTGGGCTACAAAATTGACTTTTTTTGTTGTTTTGCCCGAATCTACATTTTGGCTCATAACTACGACGGCACGGCAGCAGGGTTTAATTTTTCTTTCCATAAACAATCCCACGTGGGGACCAGGTAACTGACATTAAAGCCTTGGACCAATTAATGTTAAAAAGAGAAACAAGCGGTTACCATAGAGACATCTATTCCGCTAACACCGGGTGTGGGGGGGAGACGGGGCTTTGAAGAAGAACATAATGTTTTGCAGGGAGGAGGGAGGGAGAGGGGCCAAACAGATAACAACGCATCGACTTTACAAACCAAAACGTATCTTCATAAATTGCCAGACCGCCGTCATTCTCCGCAAGTTTAGCTGATCACGAAAATTAAAGTCCACTCAATTGACCGTGTCGGCGGCCTCTATACCCATACGAGTCCAGAGCTGGGGTTATTAATATTCTGATGTAATGTTCTAAAAGCGTTCTTATGGAACACCGACAGGCCCATTCCTTTGGTTGCCATGGTGATAAGGTCACTTGTCAAACTTTGCACTAGAACTGCTGTTTCCAAGTAAGGCGGAGGTCACCATGGCGCCCAAAGTTGGACAGACGTTTTAGGTAGGGAGCGGAGCTCTAAAGGAAGTTGGAACGAGTGAGGATGCTTTTTCTAAAACGCGAGCAGGGCTGACCAATCCGGCCCAAAACGATTCAAGTGAAAAATAGCAAAGAATTTAACATTATTGTCGTATGCCTACAAGATATAGCAGTACAGCTCCATGACACAGCGGTTAGCGTCACTTATGATGCTCGTTACAGAATTTGTACACTCTGTACACTGATATAATCCTGACTTTCCCGTCCCGCTTAAATATTATTTAGGGCCCACAATTTAAATGAAAGCAGCCCCTTGAAGTTACTAATTAAACTGATCTAATGAGAGTACCTGAATCTACCAGTCTTTATACGTCTCACAAAGAGTTTAAAGCCCAGTACCGCCGAAAAGCCCCCATGAGACAAGCCGTAGGGACATTTAAAGGTATACACACACTCCGCAAACTGCCTGCTAACCATAAGTACATGTCAATCGCACGCAGACATCCCCGAACCTGCTTCACCAGGGAAGAGCAGCCGGGAGGAGGAGGTTTTCAGAAAACATTTTAAATCGTCATGGAAACTGTCCTTAGATGTAGAATCCCAGCGAATAAGCAGATTCCGCTATAAGAATAGGTTCTGATTTATAGCAGCTAACAAGCTAACTCACCCCAAAAACCTTTTGTAATCTCCGTGGCTGGAACGAACCCATTCTTCAAGACACAGAGCACCGTGAAAGTACCTGATTTTTCTAAGGGGGGTCTTAAATAGAACAAAAAACACTTTTTCATAGGAAATCCTAATGTTCAGCTGCACTATTATTGAGAAAACCTTCGCTGTTCACCCAATTTCCACCATATTTCAGGTAGACATAATTTAAAAAGAAATACCCGCAGGCTGGGTGGGTGATTGGCGGCACGCCGGGGGCTTATTTGCCATAAAATCAGGGAGAAGTTTCCAGGAAGAGTCGAGGTCCAGCCCCGCGTGGTGTTTTCTGGGAATATAGGAAGCGCAGGTTCATATATGAAGAAAGCGTAAGGAGAATGGAAACGATTCTCGTGGGTGTTGTGGATGACGTATCTGCACCACGATGACAAAAGATATAATAATAACAAGGCGTATTCTATTTGAGCTACAGCGCTCATGACATGCTAGAGATATTTGAAAACAAATAGGGATAGAGGGACTAGGGTTCTAGAGAGACTATCCCTCCTAAACTGAGGCAATTGTAGAAAAAAAATGTATTTTTTCCTAATAATGGCTATGATTTGGTAAGATTTGGAGTGAGCTGCAGTGTCCGGCGGTGTTGCTCGGAAATGCACCAAAAGTAAATAGAACGTAAGCTCCTCAGCTCACACCATCTTTTCACTTGTTACGGTATCCGGCCTCTACACAGTATTGTATAGGACAGGGAGTCTTTCCGTATGGTATTGATGACTGATTATACCCCCCGGGGGACGTTACTGTCACCGCATAATGAAGTTGGAGTTTTCCCACGTGTGTCTAGTCGGAAAACCTGCCATTATTACTCCCAGTCAGACTGAATCTCCGTTTCTCATTATCATAATTAAGAGGCGTCGGAATTAACACTGCGTTAACCTCCTGGCGGCGAGCTGGAGTGTTGTCGCTCTGAACGGAAAGGCACAGAGGAGTCATTAACACGGCCAACCCTAACAACCACTTGGTTTGTCGTCTTTCTTTGATGTGTCAGGTACACCGGTCCGCCTGTCACTAGCGCGTGAAAATGTCTTGTTAGTGGAGAGTTTTTGACACTTTCTTCTACGCTGACATTTTAAGACGCACATGCTTGGTGACCTTCACTTTGTTAGGTTTGCCGTTTCCAACATTCTCGAGTCATTGTGTTTTTCCTATTTTGTATCATACTCCGGGTAGAATTAATTTAACCTTTCAAAAAAAAAGTAGGTATTATTGGATTAAACACTGCATCTTCGGCAGTTCTTTTTACAAAAGGGCAGCTAAGTCTCTTTTGTGCTTCCTTGGGCAGATGGAGAAGGTCCTTGTTGGAGATCTTGCTTTCCTTATTGACTCAGAAACCATAGAGAGGACTCTTAAGTCTATAAAGTCGCCAGGAAACTCTATGATCCTTACCATGATCTTTTCTGCCAGGAGTCATGTAGGTCCTTGATATGGGAAGCAGAAGCACGGAGTAGTGTTTAGCTGTACACCTGCAGCACGACTAATGAGAAGGTAGACACGTAAAATAAGAGCTGTTTAAGAATAAGAAGAAAATTTGCATTATTTGATATTTCATGCTGGATAATTTTTTATTTTTTTTTAATTTTTGCCTAAACTTATATTATTTTTAAATGTTCATTGGGTAGAGACGTCCGTGTTTCTGCATCCGTTATCCCTAACGAGGTGTCTGTCACTTTCCTTTTCTCCTTCTCCAACACCCATCCTTCCTTCCTCGGCCTCCCTTTGCAGGCACAGGGAAGTTGGATTTCCTTTGGTGAAGTCTTTTCATGCAATATGTTATTTTTAAACATCCAAAGGTTATCGGTAATCTGAATTAGATCAACATGATGGTAAAATGAGCCTGAGAATTGGTGGGACTGTGGTCATTCTTCTGTAGACCATGGCTTGTCAATGAAATTCTCTAATCTCTTCCTCGAGTGTGCATGTGCGCAGGTGGCTGTCTCTGTCTGACCGATCCACCTGTGCTCATGTAAGGAAATAGAGGCTTCTGCACTGTTGGAAGGGATTCTTGAGGGACACATAAAGCTTTTTTCTCTATGAGATGTTCTGGTGAATTGAGGCTCAAGCGTCACGTCTCATGTGATCCAGTGGTACACGGGAAAGATGGTACGTATGGAACAGCGTAATTTCCCTGATAACATGTCTGGTGAAGCCATGGCTCCTTCTGCGAAGCCGAGCTGTTCCAATATAGAATCTCGATGGATTTAACAAACGGGCTGCACGTTCAGCATGATTTCCCTCTGAGAGATCATCTGTATGCCCAGGTATATGATTTGAACTGAGGAAAAACACGTTCTCGTGGGGAGATTTTATCTTCTCATGTGCACCTGCTTGACAGAGAAAATAATTATTTCCCGGGACGGCGTGTAATTAAAGATGGATGGAAGGTGTGTGGCACCTGATAAACACGGTGGCGGTTGAGAGCGGGAGACTCATTAAGTGCCGGAGCACAAAGCGCGGAGGCAGATAAGATGCATAACCAGTCTGACTTAAAAACACAGAATATGAAAGTTTGGGTGAAATACTTTACTCCACCCCCAAAAAAAATCAACAAAATAACCTAGACGGTATACTGATTTATGTTATAAAAATAAGCCGTTGGGGCTGGGGCCAAACTCCATTCCCTCTGTTCCAGATTATAAAGCATTGCACCTCCAACCAGTTGTCATACCTGTAGCCCAGTTCCTAGGGGTGGCTACAACTGGCAGGCTATTCCATGTAACCACTACACTCTCATAGAAATACAAACTCTCTTCCAAAAGGTGAACCTCTTAACTGCCCCCTTTCACCCATAAAAGAACTCGAGTAATACCTCTGGCGGTTGATTTGTACGAAGTCTGTGCTTAGGTAGCTTAATTTGTCTATAAAGGGTACTAAACACCTTAAATTTGGCTTTTCTCCCGTATTGACTTCTAAATTCCTGCCGGCAGATTGCGAAGAGATTTTATTTACCCCAAATAAAAATTACCCATCTGATCAAATATTTCGCTCCGTGCGAACTCCCAGCAGAGCTGCCGGCAGATGTCCTGGGGATGGAAAGCGCCCAGCTGGCAGCAATTTGCCAACAAGCTTGCAATGTTTAGGACATTATCAAGTTAAGGGGTGTGCTGGACCCCAAGAGCTTGCAATTACTAGCATCTGAACATATTGAGACTTTTGATACATGCACAAAACCACATTTTATGTGCACAGAAACATCAAGATGCGCACGTTATCAATATGGAGATGTTGGAATCTAGACATTTTTTTCCATTTTATTTTAATTAAAAAAAAAAACCAGAAAGTTTAAGTTTCTATACGAAACGGATGTTGTTTAAGCTGGTAGTTTTTTTTCTCATTTTATGTAAATTTTGTGAACCTCCACAATTTGGGGCAGACCCAAAAAATGTATAATTATATTTTTATTCCCAATGGCTTCACTGCTTAAAGAATTTTCCTTTTTTTTCCACCAAGCTAATTAAAGAATGACAGCGTTATAATTATGTTATTTAGTTCTCGGTAATTCTGAGTCTATAACGAGATACAGACCGCGGATTTCATACTAGTCTAATGTTGGGGAGAACATGATATTTCATGATGTGGGGGGGCTGTGTCCTGGAGGACCGTCTCCCCTCTATCACTTTTTCATCCAAGGGCTGCGTCCACCAAAAAGGATGCTTATTCTTTGTAAGGGTAGCAAAGCCTCGTGAGTAAAATTATTTGAGCTGAACCCTGGGAGGAGATTCCAAGTCATTGGATTCCAAAGTGTCCATGATGCTCAAACTTGGGGCTCATCCCCTCCTCCAACCAGTTTTACTTATGCCCCACGAAGCGTGGGGGTCTCCTGTAGTCATACATGTAATCTGATGAAGTTAGCCCCAAATTTCAGCAATGATAAATTACGTCAATGGAGGGTTATTTTCTATGATTTTCACAAACTGGATAAAAGAGTTGATTTGAGTTTTTCTCCCCATTCTGTCGTATCCTTCAGGAATAGACGAAGTAGACAGCATTTATGTTTTCAAGGACGACGAGGTGATCGAATACGATGGCGAATTCTCTGCTGACACGCTGGTGGAATTCCTGCTGGATGTAAGTCAGAGCTCCCATAAATAATACCACAGATGTAGAATGATGAAGGATTAATGGAGCCACCAGGCTACAAAAGCTTAAGGGGAAAAGATGAGCGACACTGGGGGAGGGGGGGCAACAGACAAGTTAAACCTTGAAAGAGAGATGGGTGATATGGTCAGGACAGGGTAATGGATATGTGACCAACAAAGCAGACAAGCTGAAGAGCTGGAACTGGTCAGTGACAAATTGCCTAATCTGAGACATAAACCATGAAAAATATTTTTGGGAGGCTGAGGAGGTATTAGATGAGGGTAGATCTAAGGAGGTATCTGAGGAGATATTAGATGAGGAGATTGTAGATGAGGGTAGATCTGAGGAGATATTAGATGAGGAGATTGTAGATGAGGGTAGATCTGAGGAGATATCTGATGAGATATTAGATGAGGAGATTGTAGATGAGGGTAGGTCAGACAAATCAGGGAATGTGGGCCAGAGAAGGATCCCACGATCTGGATAAGGAGAAGTGGTGGAGTATGGTGGGAATTGAGTTGGAGTAAGAAAACCAGGGCTTGGGTTAATAAAGTTATAGGCAGGGGAAAGTGAAGACAATGGTCTTTCTGCATACAGAATATCAGGGTAGGATCCATCTGTGATCTCGCACATCCTCTATAACAATGAATATTCCTCCTGCCGACGGATCTCACTCACACACACTGAGGCAGACAGCAAATCCAGCCAGTGTTTACAGAATTAAATCCCCACTGACCCCAATTACACCTTCCGAACCCAGCGAAAGCCGGGAGATATCGCAGAGCAATCTCTACAACGAACCAAATCTCTTTCGACGCGGAAGACACGTGTTTTTTTTTTCCATTTCGGAAACGCACTCTGACCCAAATAGGATATTAATGCAGAAATTCAACAATTACATGCGCAAAAGACACCGGAGACGCATGGTGGTGGTGTCCGTGTTTACCAAAAGATTAGAAAGAGCTGCTATGGCAACACATTCTTTCAACTAATCAATGGCCTCTCCTCTTCCTTCAGAAGGAATCTTGACCTGGCCAGAAAAATAATAATAAAGGTTATTCGTTGGGTCACCTGTGGTGGACATTGCGTAGACTCAAGTGTAACTTTTTCTTTTAGGTTCTTGAAGATCCAGTTGAGTTCATCGATGGAAGCCATGAACTTACTGCCTTTGAGAATATTGAAGATGAGCCCAAACTCATTGGATATTTCAAGAACGAAGAGTCAGAACGTGAGTACGAAGGGTAAACCCAACGGGGCTAATGACTTCGCAGGTCCGAGTGATAACTTTGGCCAACTTTAATGATAACATGGATCTCTCAACTTTAAACATTACATAAATCAGTCGGGCATTCATGGTGTAGAAATGGCTGCTAGAATTCAATTATTATCATAATAAACATTTATTGGTTTAAAATGGATGTAATATGGGAATGAAACACAACCAGCTCTGACGTGGGCTCAGTGGGCTGAAGTGTGAACTTTTGGAAGTGCTGAGAGAGGACTTTCAATCCGTAGAGGAATTTCCATGTCTCTGAAATGCAGTGTGCAGGGGATAAAGTCAGCTTATAGCATACGGCTCGGTAGATCCCCATAGAAAAGCGGTCTGAGCCACCAATATGGAGCGTGATCAGGGAGCCGCGTGTATTGTAGAGACACTGTAAGAGAAACATCCAATTTGCCGGCAGTTCGGCCCCATTCAGCCCCCCGTCGAGTCTGTCCCTTATTTCCTGCAGCAAAGACCCAAACCTTCATCAGTTGTTGGTCTCGTCTTAGATTCAGGAGCCATATGCCTATGCCATGCATGTTTAATACCCTCATTGGATTAGCCTCTACCACCACTGCCGGGAGACTGCTTCACTTATCTAGTGTGGATAATTTATCACATTATATGTCTGCTACATCAGGTGGAACATGGGGAAACGTGATAAGTGTACCTTCATAAAGTAAATGATTGGAAGCTGTATGAACTCATATGGTTTTAGCTAAAATATTGTGGTTGGACTGCGGGACAATTAAAAGGTTAATGGACAGACCCACTGACAATAATCTGAAAGGGGGAATTAAGCAAAGTTACGCAGTCAGCAGAGTGACTGTCAGGGCTTCATTCGACCAGACACGGAATGACACGCAGAGGTTTATAAACACGCCAGAAAGCATGTTGGGAAGCACAAGCCTGCAGACATCAGCAGAACTCCAGATACTTTGGACTACATTTCTACAATTCTTGGCCAAAGATCGGGTAGCAAAGGCAGTCCCACAAAACCAAAATGACCAATAATAAACTGATTATCACTTATGAAGGTCCAACCCTAGTTTCACCTTCATAAGAGCCAAGATGGTCCTGCGTAAAGAGGTGATCTGACTACGACGCACTGTTTAGTGAATCAAGTCCTTTGTGTAAAAAAAAAAAAAAAAAAAACCCAGGTATTTCTCCCTTAGCGGCACAATTGAAGTGCCAGTAGGACACCGCTGTACAGCCTGCTTGTCTTGCTATAATTTTCTTTACAAAAGCATGATTTGAAAGCCTCCGTAATGGCTAAAAGCCCCGAGCATCGCTTGTATTAGCTGCAACAAGAGTCTAATTTGGCAAAAGGAATAGCTTTTTTGTAAATAATGATAAAAATAATTGGCAAAGCTTGGATCCATTTAAGAACACGCTGTGTTTTAGGAGCCTGTAGTACTATCGTTAGCTTGCTAGGACTCTTGGCAACAGGGCCGATGACAAATGGTCTCCCCACCTCTCCAAAGAGGAGAAGGCTTTCGGAATCAAGAGAGTGGGTGCTGCTGAAAAAGAGGATCATGGGAATTAGCTAATTTGCATACCGTAGTTCCAAATGCCTTCCAGAGACAGGGTGTATTCGCAATGAAGATAAATGACTTTTTATGGGGGCCCAAAAAGTAGTGACTTCCGAACCCCGAGAAAAAGAAACCGGTCAGAACATTTTATGAAGCCAGGGGTCCCACAAGTGTCCCACACGGTCAGCAGGAATGTTGGGAGGTCTTGAAAAGGCAGTCATTTTTGGCTCTTAAGAAGAATGATTAAGCTCTATTAAAAGTAAGGACTGGACAAATGATCCCCACTACTTAGCTGCCAACACTTAACGTCCTCTTACGCGACTTCCGTCGATTTCCGATATGAGTGCAGGGACCAAAAGTATCCACAAAGTGCTGTCAGTTTACAGCGAGGAACCATCAGACCAGGATGGGCTTAGCCGGCCATTTAAAATATTCCAATACATGGAAAATACACACACAGTGTATCAATGCCTGGGTACCAACACCGGGGCATTTACAGCTCTTTACAGATATAACTTTTTTAATGAAATAATGTCCCATGTGTGCCCTCTGTCCACACCACCATTATGTGTAAGTCTGATTCACTTGCGTATAAATTATTTGTACAAATGTCCTGACGCGGGTAATGTAATAATACGTAAGGGAAGACTGATGCCTGTTTATAATGCAGGAGCCATAATGCACAGCTGATAAACTCAAACCTCGGCACCAGAGCGCGTTGCCGGCCCCTTTCGATCGGTGCTAGAAGCCTGCTATATAAAACATACAGAGAAATACATAAACGGACGAGGCCTCTTTAAAGAGGCACTTACATCAGTTGAGCTTACAAACATCAGTTGAGCTCCCTAGTATGGTAAACATAGCAACCCTAGCTTATCTGTCATTGGCAGGACCTTAATGAAAACAACGCAAAAAACTTTAATAGGCATTTTCAGCTTGTAAGGCAACAGCCAATGAGTTCCTACCTACGTGTCACAAGGGAAAGAAGTGTCCCCTGCAACAATTCTAAAGGAAACAAAATCTGACATAATTAAAGAACGACTTCTAGAAAGAATTGTTGCTAAATGGGTAAGCCGTTATTTCAGATTCGGAACGGCGTTTAGATGTATATTTTGCATACACATCTGTTTGGCAACAATACCTAGTTTTACAGAAATGTTTTACTTCCTAGGCCTGCATGCCACCGATCAGACTGTAAGCTCTACAGGCAAAGCGGTATATGACAGGGTGTATTATCAGACCGGAGGGACCAGGTGTTCTCTTTAATGGAGAACGTTGTTGTGCTTTGTGGTCTATTTTGAAACCACCTGGTCACCTAGCTGTAAGATTACATGCCAACCGCATTAACTCATCATACGTTTGTTTTCCAGATTACAAGGCTTTTGAAGATGCGGCTGAGGAATTCCATCCTTACATCCCATTCTTTGCCACTTTTGACAGCAAGGTAAGTGCGTGTGCCACGCTCGGACTTAAAGGGACCCTCCGCTTCACATCCACATAATGCATGCCTAAAACGTAGGAGGGCCAGAAGGGCCTCGACATAAAAAAGTAACGATTGTGGGAAGTTTTAAAAAGAGTCTCGTTTGTCTCTCTATAAAAGCATGGTATATGACGATAGGATGCGCACATATCAATAGCTCAATGAGCCTTGGAATCTTTTTTCCGCCTAACTTTTTTGACACAAGTTTGGTGAGTCCTATGAGTCAGCCTCACCATGCCCTGCTTGTTCTGTCTCTTCTAGGTTGCCAAGAAGTTGACTCTAAGACTGAACGAGATTGACTACTATGAGCCGTTCCATGATGAACCAGTCACCATTCCCGACAAGCCCAACAGCGAGAAGGAGATTGTGGACTTCCTGCATCTGCACAAGAGGTAAGAGCATCTGCAAAGAGCTAGCCAGACCAGGGCCACCAAAACACATAGAATAGTGGCTTCTCCATAGGAGGTCCATCAAAGGTCCATCACAGTCCTGATGATTTAGGCATATTGTCTAAGTGTCTTTAGATTGCAACTTAGTTTCCACCTTAGTTTCCAAACTTAGTTTGGTAAAAACATGGATGGGCTTAATGAGCCCACTTAATGCTCATGTATGGAAAGAGGCACAAAAACTCAGTTTCTCCACCTTTTCACCCAATTTACATGAGAAGTTTCAGGTATTCTTTTTTGTTCAGCAGACAATCAAATAAATTAGAACACATCATCCACAGCTTAGGCAGTTTATTATTATTATTATTATTAGTTTATGAGTGAAAACTATCATCTGCTTTTTTAAAAGCCACTTCTGGACAGCTTTTTGCTAATTTCAAGTATAATTAAAAGATGATCGCATAATTGGCCCATCACTGAAATAAGGTTGAGAGGCTGCTGTTTTGGATGGTGCAGTTGCCATGGCAGTTCAGAAAGCAATCTGGCTGCCAAAAAACATTTCTCCTAATAACTCAGCTTCACCATTTTGCGTGCCCCCCCCCTCACGTGGCTGCCACTTTAACCTTTTACTGCCAATGCTCTGGTATCACCTTGGACATTCTAGAACCTGGAGGGTTAGTTACGGTTGGCAATACTTGATCTGGCCAGCCTTGTCTGGTTGATGATCATAGGTTTTTGTATACAACACGGTGTAGAGAGCTGGTTAACATGTAGACCTTCAGCTACACCTGTCATGGTGCTTATCCAATCACATGCTGCGTACGAGTTGCAGAGAGTTAGGGAGATCCAAACTGGGGCAAACCCAGTGGATCAGATAAGCTTTCCACGTGGTGGACCTGTCAATGAATCTTGCACGGACCTTGAGCTCCAAGGATCTGAAGGATCAATCCATATCTAGCTATAGAGGTACCTACTGAGCCAAATGTACCCAACAAAACTTCAGGCTCATGGGGGCTTTTAACGTAATATAAAAAGACTTCCTGCGGATGTCCTGACTATTCCTCTTTTCCGTAAGCGGTTCATGGGCAAGAAGAAATGGTATAGGTTGGTGGGCAACCAGAAGGTGGGCAGGTTTGATTATATCTAATATATGGCAGGTTCAAAATAAATACAAACATGTTGGATTCCACCTTAAGAATAAGCAGCCATACTATACAGGACATTTATTGAGATTCCGGTCTCTCTCGTCTTTGGATCTTGAAGGTGAAGTCCTTGGGATACAGAGGAGGACATCAGAAGACTGGGAATTTTTCTGGTCTAACCAGGGCATTCTAGAAATCAATTCTGGAATACCTTCCTTCTGCGTCCCAAACTCACGGGCGTTGAAACGACGGCTTAATTTCCACACGCAGGCCACCGAGTCAAAAACCAAGCACTACGTGATGTTTTTTTGTGTAGCGGCAGAAACGCGTTCTCCGACTTCTAAGCAGTTTTCTCTATTTCAGTAACAATAGAATCTCTCCCTCCGGGAGGCTGTTGCCCTGTTATTTTGTCATTAGTTCACGGTTTGAGTTATTTTCATGCAGAGCAGTTGGCTTTTTTTGATTCAATGAGCTTGAAGTTGTGCCGAATGCATCTTCTTACACGCTTTAACCCGAGGACTTATATATATATATATATATATATATAGGAAAAACATACCGGATCAGTACAAACTGCAAATTCAAGTAATTAGCGTCTGACATGTTTGTGTTTAATTCTACATTTCCGTACACTAAATAGATCTATATAAATGGTGTTTAGGGTAATAAGCCATACTTTGGGGTAATTATATACATATATGTACAAAATAACATCACCTGTATGTGAAATGCCCCTGACAATAGGCATGTTTATTATACCTGCCATTTTTCTTCGAGGGGTTAAAGATCTGAGCGCAGAAGGCTCCTTGCGTCTTGTTTTTGAGCGCACAAGATGAAAGCCTGGCTTCTCAGACACACTTTAAATATTGGCAGTTCAGAGACTTCAGTTGCTATGACAGCGAGGCCTTTAAACCGCTCGTAGAGCAAATAACATTATTATTGTGTTTTCCCCCCTTTAATAATGCTTTTTTGCACGCTTTTTCCGTGCGAGAGGCTCTCAGCACCGAGACGCTCGCTGTAATGCACTCAAATCCAATGTCTTCCAGCTCACGTAGATTACCGAAATGGGGGGTTATAACGCTGGCGGTGCCACTCTGCGTTTAACCCTTTAATCACAGGACGGGGACGCATATCACCCCTCTAGCATTTGAAGATTGTATCATCTCCATTGTATCCTCTTACTTAAAGGGACAGTCATGTTAGTAGAATTCACTAGTGTATTCACTGTGAATGGCGTGTGTTCACTAACGTCCACGTGTGGTCGGGTTAAGCGGTGAAAGAAAGTTCTTTCCGCTGAGGGTTTCAGAATGGGAGCCCATAAGACAGGCATACCTGGGCACCCCAGAAGAAGATGGAGAGCTCCAGGTATCCTACCCTGTGAAGGCAAACGATTGAGTCTTAACCACATGCAGGACTGTCGCACCATGAAGGTGCCCGTCTCCTTTTCTTCAGCCTCTTTTTTGATTAGTGCAGAATACATTTAGTTTCAAAGTTAACCCCATGGGACTTTACTCCATGCAACCAATCGCCAACTTAACAGGGGGAGGGATACCAAAATGGGGAGGAATAATCATGTAGATGCTGGGAACAGGAAGACTGTTTTTATAAACTGGGTTTCTAACACTTACGGGGATAATTAGGGTATAGAACTAGAAAATTTGGGGAAAGTCGCAGCTTTAATTTATAGCAAAATGGAGACTTTGGTTATGTAGTATATACAATGTATCACTAAACACACACGCTACATGTTAATGTAAAAATCTATTTAATGTTTCTTTCAATTCTGCATTACGAAGCTTTCTTCAAAAAAAAATGTTATAAAAAAAAAAATTAAGGACTCTAAAAGGCCAATTCTTTTCCGTGGATATTGGCTAAATGCGGGAACATTATGCTTCGCGGTATTATCAGACGTCATTCCAAATTATCTGGGCCGAAGCTGTCATTTCAGCTCTGACCCAGTTTTTATTCAAAGGTTTTAATAAACAGGCTTCTAATAGGGTTTTTAAAATGGAGCTTTTTCAGAGCAGCCACAGGATGAGGGAACGTAATTATCTTTTTTATTATCCTTATTACGTCGCTGTGGATAATATTTTAGGGTCTCGGATGACCGGGACCTGTCACATTAAAGCCACGCAACAAACGATGTAATAATGACGTTCTTAACACACCGTACACAAGTGACCAAGTTCATTTTGTGTTGAACCAAGAGACCCATCTAAGGCAGACTTTATAATAAAGGAGAATAATGGGGGTTTATTGGCCCCGTTTAATTTATAAAGCCTTTTCCTGCTGTTTCTATACACATTATCGGGGCTTTAAAGGATGTAGAACCCTTTGATACCCTCATACCCAGCAAACATTCTGAACACAGGGGCATCAGGGGAGGAAAAAGGGGCATCAGGCATTTGGGAGAGAGACTGGCGAGACTAAACGGGTACACTTAGGAGGTATAGGATCTGTTGAACCTTTTTTAAGATACATTAACAACCTCTACTTATACTACTGTATGAAAAATGGCAGCTTTACTCATTCATTGCATGGAGGTGGTTTCCCTGTGTATTTACTATTCCAATTCCTTTCTGTAGGCCAACTCTGAGGAAGCTTCATCCAGACAGTATGTATGAGACCTGGGTAAGTAAATCTGTCTGTCTTTCTTGCAATAGATGTTTACTCCACTGCCAATAAATGACAAAGGGGACGGCCGGCATAGTTCATAAAAGAGATGAGTAGTTGGGCAGAAGCAGCATAAAAACCATAAAAACACGCTCGTGTTAAGTAAATATATGACAGTACATAGACACAGAGCAGCACATGCTGATACACATCACACTCACCGGAGGTATCAAGCTTTGTATTAATCTATAAAATGTCCTCAAACTGAATGCGCTATTATTATTCTCTATTTATTCAATAAATTCAACCCTGCCAACATTATGGAGAACCTACTATTCCTCCCCTGCTCCACTCATGCCCACTGTGATGATGCGCAGAACCTGGTTCACTTATAGGCAAATACTGCATAAGTGCCGCTATACACCCTATGCGCTAGATGCCCCTAGTGACTATAGGTGGAAATGCAGAAAAATAGCTGGTCCTAGTAAGTCCTTTGCCAGCCTGAGCCATTCAGAATGGATTCTCCTAGGCTATTGACGCTACGCGCCGTAATTATTTGTTACCAGCGCTAAGAAACACCTGAACAGACCCTTGTCAGGCGTATAGCGTTATATTAACAGCAAAAACACGTTGTGCCTCCTCTTTAAAAGTGGGAACAGTAGGTCTATGATGAGCCGTAGGGGACCAATGCAGGCGTGATTAGAAACCCAGGAGCGATGGGAGAGCAATATTCTCAGCTTCAGGTTTCCCAGGCAACTCAATGCTCGATCCAGGAACGAGATGAGCCATGTTGACGTATCTGAGAAGTCCCATGGAGCAGTAATGACAGATTGGAAAGACAGATCCAGGCAGATTAATAATGTGCAGAGCGAGTTACTTAAATCAGCCTCACCGGCCACTACTTAAAACCTTCCACGAGAGGTTTAGACAATAATTATCAAGTTTCCTGCCTCGGACGTCTCATTGGTAATTACTTAAACACCAGCCCATCTAGTGAAGAACATTTAATGTCAAATACTACGTGTTCCTAGGTTCTTGGATTCCTGCGGGAATACCTCCGCTGACTCAGGCGAGACTGACGCTGAAGGTACCGCTGGGGGATGAGTAGAGACACGATTTGGGCAAGAACTTCAAAATTACTTAGGAAATCTGATTGTCCGAACTTTCTGTGACAAGATCCCTTGTCACAGAACTCTGTTTTCCCAATGTCATTCAAGGTGCATGTTTAATGCACCCAACCACTTCTGAGTCCTGCACTGGTTGTAAAACAAGACCCAATAATTTAACGATTAGCAGAAAGAAGTGGGGGGATCTTGTGCATTATCTATCTGTACAAGCAGATGCTGGGAGTACCAATGTGTGATTAAAAATATAATACAAACGATTTGTTGACTCATCAGACATATCGTTTCCGTGCTATGGGGGCTTGGGGTCCAAAGATTTTCACAATGTGTGTCCTGTTAACAGGAAGACGACCTGAATGGAATCCACATTGTGGCGTTTGCAGAAGAAGACGACCCTGGTAATTATTATTATTTTTCTGGGATGAATGGCCTTTCTTGCTAAATGTTCCATTTGGGTATCAAGTATCACCGCTGGGCTGTAGAACCATTTTGAGAGAACTTTCAAGTCCATTTTACCCCAACTACCTGCAAAGAAACATAAGCCCTGCATATTTGGGCTGTGGCTTAGTTGTCCGACGGCTGAGGTTCCTCGTATGATCACCGGCAGCCTATGAAGATGTATAGAGCGCTTATAGTGGACGGACACAAAGCCACTTCTCAGAGTTCCAATAGCTAATGAGGAGCCGGACGTGGGAGCTTTGAGCGTGAAAGGCTTTGGTTAAGAAATATGTTTAATTGAAGTGAAGGTTGCGTAGGTGATAGGTATATCGATGCCTCGCTAGTTTTTTAGGGTTTAAAAGGAGGATGAAGTGATCACCATGAAAAAGTCCATGTAGATCTCAAAGACCGCTAGACGGCACTACTGCCCTACGCTGGAGCTACAAATGTTGGGCGCTAAAAAGGCCCTCAGAACCTCATGTTACACATTGAAGTCTCCAAGCACCAAGCAGTATAAACCCAGCACAAAAATCCCTCTCTACTGCTGAAAGGTCTAGACTCTGTGGCTGTTTGTTGCCATAGTCCATATAGAATGGCAATAATCCGTAAAGCAGATACGTAGCTTGGCCATGTATTCCATAAAGAAACTGGCTTACAATATTCACTTTGGAGCTATTAACCGAAACACTCTCTTTATACAGATGGTTATGAGTTCCTTGAAATCCTCAAAGAAGTTGCAGAAGACAACACTGATAACCCAGATCTCAGTATTATTTGGATTGACCCAGAAGATTTCCCGCTGGTAAGAGCTGGTTCCGTAGCTTTGAATAGGTTAAAAGGCCTTAGGCGTACGTAAAACAACTTCTAACACCATTGTGGCCAGTTTTGATAAAGGGTCCTAAACGTCATGGCTTTGGAATCCGGTTTATGTTCATACCAAAATACATGTTGCAAACTGGGGTTTGCAGAACAACGAGCCTTAAGCATCAAGATTAAATTGTGAGATGAACAATCATGGGAGTCCATATGAAACATCGACCTTTGTTGCTTATAGGAGGTTGACGGAATAATTCATGTTTCTCATTGTTGTTTGTTTCTTCTAGTTGATTCCATACTGGGAGGAGAAGTTTGGTATTGACCTCTCCCGGCCTCATATTGGTATAGTGAACGTTACCGATGTAAGTAAACCATGACAATAAGTATTCCACAAAGCCCTGTATAAGTCAGGATATTGTGTTGGGGCAGAAGAGGGTGCGGTATGGTGAATAACGGCCAAATAGAGGGTAACGAGGGACATTTCCATATGGCTGCAACAAATGGTCGCTGGTTGTCTGAGCCTGATAATTGGCCTTCACCCGGAGCCTTGCCTTACTGGAAAGCGATATCAGAAGGGGCTAAAGTGAGGCAGACATGGCAGCTGTCAACTGACAACTCTAACAATGACATTCACCGCGATAGGTATGGCTGCTCCGTAACGAGCGCGCTGGCGGACGTGTCTACCTTCTACCGGGTGTGACTTCATCCTAATGCTAATTTCAGAATCCCGTAAATATGTACAGTCTTTACTGTAGATCTATTTTGCTAAGTGCTAGTAAGAAGCCAAAGTTATTTTTCCAATGCCACCAAGAAAGCAGCTTTTACAGGGAGCTCTGTCCGTATCTGGTCTCATGGCCCATTAGGTGTCAGCTGTACAGCTCCAGAAAGCAAGGTCTATTTCAGTAGGGTGACTTCTAGGATCCAGTCATCCCTCACCACCCAATAGACTGCATGTCTCCCTCCATGAAGTTGGACAAACTAATATTCCTCTTCGCGGTGGAATTCACCAGTACTTTTGCAGTTCCTTTTCTTTTGTATAGTTAGCAAGCCTCTCCAATTCCCATCTTCGCCTCCTTGTGCTTTTGTACTAAAGTTTTTTTTTTACCTGGTAACTTGTCTCCTTTTCTGCACATTTCCTTATTCACGCCCTCTTAAAAAGCACATCGGCTGGCCTCCTGGCTTTACACCATACAGAAACGAGCCCCCGATAAAAGCATTTTCGCAGTTTTGTTTTTGTCCTACATGCTTTTTACCATTTTCCATTTGTTCTGGTTCCTTTTATCCCCATCCACAGCTGGCTCGTTTTATGGGGATCTAATTACTTCTTTTCCCTGCAATGTTCTGTGCCGGTATAATGCGGTGTGACACGGCGGCTCGCCACATCTTCTTGTATTTGAAGAGCTCACTGCTGTAAAGTTCACTATAAAACAATCTCACCTACTGGTTTCTTTATGGCACATTTTCCAATTTATAAAATAAAATGTTTAAATAAAAGGCACCGTTGTGTATAGTAGGGCTAGGCACACTGAAAAGTTCAGAGAAACTCAATATGCTGTTACAATTCTTAACGCTCCCTTTCAAGGGATTAAAAAAACACAATCGGTATAAAAACATCATATTCGACATCTGTAGATACCGACCTTCTTTCCTAACAGTTTTAAGCATAGACACAACACACAAACTGTAACAACGGTTCTATGGTAACTGTCTTTTGACCTATCAGTAGATTTTACTTGAGTCACATGACTAGAGCCTAGGATTAATTTATTCTGCAGAAAATACTCCATGGAAACAATAGGAGGTACCTAAAATCACTCAAGGTTTGGGTGTTTTACGTTGGCTGTCTTATACGTACAAAGAGCACACATTGGAAAGGTCAGGTGCTAATATCCCAAAGAAAAACCAAGATGCAAAAGAAAATATAACACATATAAGAATGGGTTTTGACTTCGCATTTTGGAAGCTTCTTAATATGGTTTGGCAAACTGATGCAATTGATATATTTCTTCCCAGGCTGACAGTGTCTGGATGGACATGGATGATGAGGAGGATCTGCCCTCAGTGGACGAGTTAGAAGACTGGATTGAAGATGTTTTGGAAGGAGATATCAACACAGAAGATGATGATGATGACGATGATGACGACGACGACGACGATGATGACGATGACGACGATGATGATGATGACGATGATGACGACGATGACGATGATGACGATGATGACGATGACTAGAGAGTCATTAATTAAGTCGTTAGCATCTAACTAGTTTGTATCCGCGTATTCACACGTCGCAAATCTGACTTCAGCAACAATGTATTTTTATATGAATTCTCAAACGTTAACCACTCTGTCATTGACCTCTAAAAGTAACCAAGTAAGACTAAGAGATTAAGAAAGATCCTTAAAAATATAGAAGCTTTCTAGAGTCCAAATTAGTATGGAAAAGGGTGAGCACCTCAACAAGATTCAACAATTCAATTCCCAAATAATTAAACCTTTTCCTGGGCCAAACCATGACTCTCCATCTCACTTATTCAACATAAATAACCTTCAAACTGTCAAAATAGAGTAACTAAACCAAAGGCCCATTTACAGGTTAATTGGTACATACACTCTAACATGTTCCCATATGGTCATCTCCAAGAGTTAGCTCCAAGCTCTAGCTGCGGTCAGCTCCTGGCTATGGCTGGAGTTATCTCCATGTTCTAGCTCCTAAGACTGGAGTTAACTCTAAGTTCTTGCTCCTGGCTATGGCTGGAGTTATCTACAAGTTCTAGTTCCTGGTTAAGGATGGTGTTATCTCCACGTTCTAGCTCCTGACTTAGACTGGAGTTATCTCCATGTTCTAGCTCCTGGCTACAGCTGGAGTTATCTCCAATTTCTTGCTGACATGGATTCCTTGGTTTAGTTCCATAAGTAAACCAATTTGTAGACCCTCCAGACAAAGACTACCTACAGTGAATGTTTGCAGCATTTCACCTTTACAATTCAACATCGTGAAGTCTGTACGAATTTTAACATTTTTAAATGCAAGTCCCCTCCCAATTGTACAAATGTAATGTATTTATATTTTTTGGCTGTTTACCCCATGCCGAGGCACATAACACGAACATCACTCACAAGGTCTTAAATGGATTCATTGCTGTGAAGCTTGTTGGAGATGGGAAAAAAACAACATTGATTATTCCAGATTTGGAAGCCAAACACGATACAAAAAAAAAAAAAAAATTCTACCATCCAAAAGAGCCTACGTGTGTTTCTTTCTCTCGTTGTGTTATTTACCAAAGTGCAGGCAAATCATATTTTTGTTTTTGTTCTATAGCGTATTTGTATGAATTAGTAATATATATAATATATTTCATGGAGTTATTGTCCACAAATTGCTTTGCCAAACCACCCCAAACGTTTAAAGCACCAGTTTGGGGTCAAAACCAAATGAAAATGGGGGGGTGGTTTAGAACATTTTATAAGAATATTATTAACCGCAAGCCTTCGTTAAAAGGTTTGCTCGTGTCCTACACTGGTTAAAGACTGGTTAAAGACTGGTTAATGTTCGGCGCGTTGGTTAAAGAAGGAGGTGATACGCAGTACCAAACCAGTAGGCATCTACAGGCACTAGACCATTAACCAGGAGAATCCCACGATGCATTGCTCAGGTAGGAGTTGGTACAGACTGATGTCTATGTAAACAACGCAGGGAATAATTACACATAATATATACTTAGATGTCTGGTGGTTATACTGCAATTATCTCTTCGGCAGAAGCAGTGACTCACGCGCTGTTTTGTGAAGTGTTCAGCTACCTGAGACACTGACAATCGCTTTGATGAAAAAGGAAGGGCCGCTATGTCAGATTAACAAAAGGCCGTTAGAGATACACGATTTGGATTCCGATCCTACCATGCTAAGTAGATTTATCTAGGCTCTATCCTACGTTATATGTGGATCGCCGAGTGGTCGTCAAGGGACTTAAGTCTAGTTAAATCCTGAAAGCTGATTGGCTGCTACGGAAACATTCCCTGCGTAAGTTCAACAATTCTAAAATTATATATAAAAATAAAATTAACACGATCTATATCATTATCCTATGATAACCAGCTAGTATTGCCAGTGTTCCTCTAGAAAATGTTATTTCTTCCTCTCGCTCCAAGCTTCAGACAAACAATGTCTTATCTAGAGTTTGGTAACAAATTAAGCCTCAGATTCTGAGTCAGGTAAAACAATCCGGAAAAACGCTTTTTAGCTCGTAGGGAAACCGAGACTTTGTGGACATCGTTTGATCATCCCGTGTCTGGGTAAGAACGCCTGTCTGCGAGATCGGTACTCGGCTATGAGGAGATATCCGATATGACGAGGGTTCAAATGTTCATCCCGCAGTACATTAAGGGTTGGGATCCAGCCATACGGTGCGCAGCGGATACAGGTTTTATATCCGGCATCATCGCCATCCATTAGGGTTTATAAATACATCGCAGAGTCAGATGACAGGACTGCACATCAAACACCGGGCAACACGGCACCAATTAAAGGTAAACCTTGTCTCACTGGCTTTACAGAAAAAAGGGAAAAGTCAGTTGTTTGGATGGAGTGATTCCAAATAAAAAAAAAAAATGAAAAACTACCCCAAAAAGTAACAATTTATTTTTTAAATTTTAAATTCTATTTATGTGAACAGTCGGTCGTGGGGAACTACAGTATGTGTCTGGGGGGAAAAACATATTACTAAAAGATCCCAGTAAAATGATTCCACAGCAGGTGGGGCATTAAATGCATAGTATGAGCTCATGTGCTGATGTCACAGAAAAGTCAGTTTCTGATTGGTTAGATAAGCGCTCTGTGTGTGAGCTGAAAACAACAGGATATGCGGTCTACAATTATATATAAAAACAGGAAATAAAGAGACCTTTTTAGGGAAAAGGCAAGAGAAAGCCGAGGGGGTGGATTAAACAGAAATAGGACATTTTGGGAGCACAAGACGGGAAGTGAGATTGTTTGCTGATATTAAAGGAAAGCAGTTGTACAAAGCAAAGCTGTGAAAATTATTATATGCTCCTCGCATGGATGACTTTACCTTTATTTAAGATGAAAGAATAGAGGCTTTATGGCTGGCGATAACGGGCTAGTGAGCTCGGCACAAATAGCCCTCTAGAAAAGAACCCCAGTCTAAAATCCCCAAATAAATAAAAAAGGAATTCAGTTTGAAGGAACGTGAGAATTAGTTATCGCAGCAATTTGATGCTTTCTCCCCAAATTATACAAATGGCAATTTTTTTTTTCTTCTCTAGCCACATTCAATCTCCAAAAAAACAGTCAAAAAATGATTGTAGCTCTCTTTGTCCGAACTCTGCCAACTTTTAGGTCATTTTAAGGTGCCCATAACTAAATGGCGTCAGGACCATTGGCGACTATGTAGGGAGCATGTTGCTTTAGAGGCTTTTTATGTAGAACGGATGTGTACGTTAATTGAGCTCTATACAGCCTAAAAGATATAGAGAGTGGCTACGCCAGTGGAATCGCGTTGTTTCTGACGCCCTGTAGGTGGCGCACTAAATTACTCGCCGCATTCCTAACTCACCATCCACTGAATATAAGGTTTATCTCTATGTTTCCTTATTTATTTAAACATTCAATGCAATTTTTGTCCTCAAGGCATTATAATGGGCTGAAGTAGCGATTGCCTTATAAAAACCGCTCCCAGTGAACGCGTCATGGCGGCCGGCTTCATAATGGCCATTGATATAGCAAAGGTTGATTTAGTTCCTTGGTTATTCCCTGGCTGTCGTTCCTTGCCATATTACATTTAAGTAATTTAGTAAAAAAAATCTTCACCTTATTTCCTTTACTTTGCCAATTCTTTGAGGTTTCACGGCGGGCTCGCACAGAATGGACAGCCGCAGTCGGGGGACGTTGGGGGCTTATAATCAGTACTTT
The DNA here is from genome assembly GCF_027358695.1 of Spea bombifrons. Lineage (NCBI taxonomy): Eukaryota > Metazoa > Chordata > Amphibia > Anura > Pelobatidae > Spea > Spea bombifrons. The sequence continues at coordinate 27,432,756 of NC_071095.1, read as the reverse complement.
GGGCTGCTTATGCTTCATCGCCCTGCCAATGATATTTTAATAGTACGCTTTTTGGGATGACACGAGGACCCACGTCATGTTTCTGCTGACGAGTATTTCATTATGTAAAGCAGAGCCTTTGACGCACTCCCTTGCCCAGAATTAAGCACCGTGGACATTCAGTATTCGTCTGTTTGAATATATATATATTTTCTTAATGGCTACTACAGATTCCGCAGTATTGAACACGACGTGTACATTATCGATTGATTTCAACAGAGCGGAACCAGCCTGACAAATCCCTGGCAAACGTCTCCCATATTAACATGGGTTTGGAAAGAAATTTTACATTTCTGACAATCTAGGGGTTGACCAGAAGCAAATGATGATGCAGGAATCTGCCCCTCTTTTTGACCCACCTAAAAACCATCAAGTAAAAAAACTAACCGCTCCCTCTGATGAATAAAATGATTTATTTGTACTGAAGCGACGCAGGAATACAGATAAAGCTGCAGAGCCCCCTGCATGTATTCCCCCAGCTCTGCCAGGGAGGAGTGGAATGGGTTAACCGCCCCCCCCTTTCGTGAAAGGGTTAACATGTGCCAAGCACCCCCAGGTCCCATTCTTCCAGAGCAAAACTTTAATGACTGTCGCTCGCCCGGCCCCATCGGACCGGACAGTATGATGGTTTAGCCGGAGCTGAGCCTCTCTCTAACAGTCTCCGGGGCTCCTTTAATGACTGTCGCTCGCCCGGCCCCCTTGGACCAGACAGTATGATGGTTTAGCAGGAGCTGAGCCTCTCTCTAACAGTCTCCGGGGCTCCTGGAAGCCAGCAGACTGTAGACTTCCTCTGTGAGAGCGTCTCTTCCTACTGGGCGTGAGATAATTAATACAAAGGCATCTCTCTGCCTCTCTCGCTCGCTCTCTCTCACACATCCACACGCACGGTCTGACATCACTTATTACAAAGGGTGGAGAGAGACCACATTGAAATCAGTTCTCTCTGTAGGGGAAGGGAATCTTTTTTCAGACAGAGGCAGGAGGAGGAAGTGGGCATCAGCTGTGTCTCACACCGAGACTGCTTTCAGATATACAGACGTCTATTAAACAGATAGAGAGAGACAGACAGCGAATCTGCATCCCTGCAGCAAAGGTCTCGCTTTGAAAGCCAAGTGGAGGATTTCCAGGTTGGGAGCGGAGAAGTCAGCATCTTCCCGAGACACAGAGAGATCTCTTCATTGGCGTGAAGGATACGGTAAGGAAGACGGGTTTCTGCTTGGTGGTCGTGAATGAATCGGGGGGGGGCAGCTCACGAGAGGGTGCGATACGAGCGCCTGGAGCCGGGGTAGAGTTTGGGAGAGGACCAAGTGGAGGTTACTGGAAGCTTGGCTTCATAGGTGTGGTACCCACCCCACGTGCCTCATCCCAAATTCTGTTCTAGCGGGTTACAGACCCCCGTCCCTGCTGTATCCCAGCACCCCACCTCGACCAAACTTTAGGGACGGGGATGCCTCCTCTTGCATACAGATGAAGTTAAATAACTTTGCCCCGAGGGGGATGATTGTGGACGGGTTGTATAAGAGTTGTCAGCTCCCGGAAATTTAGGGTGGTCCCCCTGCCCTCCCTTATGCCCCCCACACCCTTTATCCCACCGTCTGGAGTGGGCGGAAGGGAAAATCATTAGCTAGATATGGGCTGACATCCAGGGAGATCATGACATCTTCCTCCATCCATTCTGTGGGATACAATGTATCATCCCAACATCTTAAAGCGTTCCAGAAATACGACTACTAGCCACGCACCGCCCTCTGTCTCTGAAAGGGTTAACAGAAAGCAGTCACTATATATGGGGAGGTTTAAATTAACTGATTCCATGCCAAGTGCTGCTCTGGGAGCGGGATTTACGGCGGTGGAGGCTGGTTTAACATGTCGCTTGCTGGGATGCTGAGTCTCGTGTGCTCACACGCCCTTTTCCCACCGCGTTCCTCCACCGGCTGGATGATGAGTAGCTCAGGAATCTGTGTGTCCGATAAGTGCCGCACAAAGTTTGGGTGTGTGATAAATACTAATATTCTGGCATTTCTCTGGTCCTGCCAACGCACACCGATCCACAGAACACGTAATAAGCAGGAGGATATACGCTGGGCAGTAAACGATAGACAATAATATTTATAGTAACGTGTTTGTGTAACATGCAGCGCAACAATTCATTCTGTCACCCGTTGAATAGTTACAGGCATAGATAATATTTGAAGTGTAATAATGGGCAGGGAACGGGTATTATGCGACATATTGCACAGTAACGAGCAGGGACCGGGTATAATACAGTAACAGGCATGGACGGGGTATTATGCGGCATATTACACAGTAACGGGCAAGTACCAGGTATAATAAGTTAATGGGCAGGGACCGGGTATAATACAGTAACGGGCAGGGACCGGGTATAATACAGTAACGGGCAGGGACCGGGTATAATACAGTAACGGGCAGGGACTGGGTATAATACAGTAACGGGCAGAGACCGGGTATAATACAGTAACGGGCAGGGACCGGGTATAATACAGTAACGGGCAGGGACTGGGTATAATACAGTAAAGGGGCAGGGACCGGTTACCATAGGGAATGACATATACCACATGATTAGTGACACCACCCCGTCGGCTTCCAGCGCACAATGTGGTTGTATAAAGGGAGATATGCACAGAGTGCGCTCCCGTAGATACGCACGGCGGGTACCTGTCGCTGTTAAAGGCGGTTTGATCATTGAAGCCAGCTATGTGACACGCAGTTTAACCTGGTCCGCCGCTGAAATCTCTCCCCCATGCACAGAGCCTCCCCGCATAGGGCTGGGAATGATATACCAGATGTGTATTATCTAAAGCTCCAGCCTTCAGCCCCCATTACCCCTGCTTCCTCTCAGACCCTTGATTGATGTTCTCAGTAGGATCAGCGGGATTTGGTAAAGTGTAGTCTGAAGCACAGCAAATCCCCGTCTCTCTCAGACAATCGTGGGGGATTTATTAAACGATGGGATATTGGGAGAGCTTACACTCCGGCGGAGATTCCTTTCTCGATTAACGGAATCTCATTCTCAAGCCAACAGGAGAATTCCATAGATCATCATAACCATTCATTCTGTTCCAAAGAGCTTACAGTCTGAAGAAAGCAAGGGCACGTTTATAGGCAGCGTTTAGGCGCAGGATCCGTGGTCTCGCCACGCACGGCCATTGAATAATGGTGGCCTGAGGTTGTAATGGAATGGAAGAGAGTTCTACAAAATACAAAGTCAAATCAAATCTACCTCGTTGTCAGGTCCAGTCTACAAAGTAATATCCTTACTGTCCTGGGACCGTGCTCATTAAAGGGATATGTGGCCCCTTCCTTCCCTCTCTGGTATAACTAATGTCAGGCCGGATCTTCTTGGCCCCGCTCCGAAGAACGAGAACCATTAAAGTCTTCAGAGTGATGGATGCGAGAGCCCAAACCATGTCCGGCAAACTGTATTGGTGATTTATTGGGACTGTTTCTGAGTCACATGGAAATTAAACCGCTTACTACGGAAAGATCTGTATATGAATTCTGACTGCTTTGCTTTTTCTGTCTGGATTTCTTGGTGTTTCAGGGAGAAACAAAATGTTAAATAGGGAAGCGGGAAAGCGATGTGCCGTATTTTTGTAAAACATTCACTTCCCATTTACTCGTCTCTGAAGCTACAAACCCTTTCGCTTGAATACATTCGCTTCTCTTCTTTAGTTTTCTTCCCCGATTCCGTTTCTATACCGAGAAAAATATTGCCTCCCTTTGGCCCCGCTTTGCAAAATAATGTAATCTGAGCCTCGCTAGAACTCATTCCGGCTAATTCCCCATTTCATTTACATTCCGATTGTCAGAAACACATAAAGGAGGAGATGTCAGATGAACAAGAAAAAAGGGAATTGTGATGTGTGGGTGTTTACCAGGATTCGTTACAGATGGATAGCAAAACGCGTCGTGCACCTGTGATCTGGAGTGTTCTTTAGAAACATATTCTTCCGCTAACGTACCTAATTCTTCCCGCCGGAATGTTCAGCGTGCAAAGAAATCCCTCCGTCCAGAGAAAGGACCAAGGCGATCCCCGACAGCAAACAGGGGAAACCACGTAACGTCAATAACAAAGTGTGTGCACGGAAAATGCCCGGAACGCCAAATAAGATGGGTCAACGCATCAAGTACCACAACATCTCAAACTTATGACAAAGAGATATTTGGCAAAACTTCTACGTTGAAGAACAGAGGAACGGAACCGATGCTTTTGCCTTATGGAATTTGGTGAGGTGACCAGGTCTCCATCCCAGAATGGTCTTGCACTTTTTTCCCTAGATGCAACAGGCTATATTCACAAAGAGCTATGAAAGGGGGAAAGTGAGAGAAATGGAACTATCACCATGGAAACCAGTGGAATTTTCATTCCGATTTGGTACCTGCCACCAAAGCCATTCTCCGTACATAAGGCCGATTTTGTAAGTCTGATGCAAGGTAGCCCCTCATAGCGTAAATGTCAAAGTGATTCAGTTATAGATGAATTAGGATTTTATTCAGATTCATATCTCTTTCAAAGACTTGTATGCGTATACAGTATCTATATATCAAACGCCAGCAGCCACGGACTGAAAAATACAATTTTACCCAAAATTTTAAAAAGAAAACTCCGCCCTCCATTATTTTTTCAACCCAACGGTTTCCTGAAACACGCAAAACGCCTGGAGAGAAAAATAAAGAGAATGTTTCTATAGGAGCCACAATAAAATATTCCCTAGGAGTTGGCTTTCCGGGTTTCTCGTTCTGATGTAGAAGCAGAACCCCCCTCCCTGGATTATTAACGGGGAAACCAGTTTAAAACCATTGGCTGTCTTTCTCAATCTTAGCTAGATTTTTTTTTTTTTACCGAGGGTCACTGTTCATGGCAATAACTGACCGAAAAAAAAAAGTATGTTTCGTTTTAGAATAATAAGGTCAAAAAAGGGAAACGCTGTCAGGAGGTAAAGAGTAAATTTCATTTCCTCTATTTAAAAAAAAAAGAGAGAAAAATCTTTGTTTTGTTAAATTCCTTTCAGCTGCTTTTCTCATTGTCCGGGATCTGGAAGCATTTTCGCAGATGCACACAGCTGGCCGTTCTTCCGCCTTTAACCCTTTCCTTGACCAGTGGGCTCTGAAAACTTCTGATTTTCAATTTACTATTGCTAAATTTAATACGAATTGTAATATTTCTATGCGGTGGCTGCTTTAAGTGGACCTAAATAACAGAAATGTTACGAATCTCATGGGCTTTGCATAGAAAGGCATGTTTAACCCATCGATGTCCGAATCCAGTCCAAATACTAAATTATTTAGGAGAACAAAACTCAAAAATTTGGCACTCGAGGGCCAGTTTGGGCCACAGCATATATACTTGTCAAAGCAGAAATATGCCTTAACGGAGTTTGCCCATATACATTGTGTATCCAATAACCAGAATTCTCTCACAATGCCACTGCATCGCTTTGTATTGATTTTCATGATGCCCGTGAGGGAAATAGAAGATCTGTTTGCGTTCATACACTCTTTAATGAAGCAGGCCGACCTCTGCCAGCCTCCTTGACATTTAACGTGTCGTTAAAATGGAATGAGTATAAATCATGTATAAAAATGTTTTTTTGTTCACATTTTAGGTGCTTATCATATTACACGTTTTTGTCGCGTCCTAAGCCTTTATAACAAAGTATCGTGAATAATTGTATCGGAATATCGCGTTTAATACAAGCACAGGACAGACTAAACATAAATGCAGGTTCAGAATTAATGGGGTCATTTGTTTATTGTTCTGGATCCTCTTAGAGATTCTCCAGATGTGCAGAAAGTAACCTCGTTTATAGAGCCGCGTATAATAACCCGGCGGCAGTTTACAGCAGAGAAGCTTAAGTTTCTTTGCACAGTGGTGACGGACCAGGCATCTGTTGGCATGACGTCCGCTGGCGCATGCTCTAATAATTTCAGCTTGACCTGAATACATTCAGATCCGTGGGACTAGGGATGAAACATACCATCACGCTATCTACTCTGCCCGTACAGCTGTGCGTGCGCGGGAAGCTCTGCTCCCGGATGAAATCAGCTCAGTATTACAGGGCACAACTGGGATTTCAGTACAGTCTGGCCCCTGGCTGGCCGGTAAAACAAAATCCATGCGGTCTACTGCATCCCATTGATTTATTGGAAACCAGTCAGAAAACAACATGCCTCGCCTGCTTCTGAAACACAGACACGCTCAAAATTCACATTCCAGATTATTTGTAATCCTAATTCTTGCCTCATCCTGTCATCATGTTTTGTGAAAGAAATAATATACACATTTCCCCGTTGCACTGAATGCGGGGGCCGCCACCTTGCTGGCCCATCACATGGTTTAAATCGCCCCCTCGTCCCAACATATATGTGATAATAGCTCTACAGAGTAACTGCACGGCTGGGAACAATCTCTAGAGCTAGAGGCTCATGCGCCGCTCGCTAAAACAACGCGGGGAAAGAACAGGAAGCGGCTTACAACTTCCTGCTTGGAAGATTCCAATGTGATCCGCACTGAGGGACCACGGAATTGAAAATGTGCATGAAATGCCCCGGCTGTGCCTTTGGCTGATGCCAGAGCGGGAGAATATTAGTCTGAGTAACCAGAACAGAATATTACAAAAAAAATAATAATAATAACAAATAATAAGGTGGTTTTTAGCTCTGCAATAAATGATTTCCCTTTAAAGTGCCAGTAAACTTGTATTTTGCAATAAATAAATATAATACAAAAATAAAAGAGATCAAGGGAAAAAGACAGCTTTCTCACCTGCCGACGCAGAGCTGGTCTCTGACAGTACAGGAGGCGGCTGTGTCCATAATCGAGCAGTTCAGACCCTCATCGTTAATTGAACGTTACTGAATGTGATGATTTACAATTGTTCTTTGGTCTTATTTATTCAAAGCACTTGAAACATGTTTTGGGGTAATGGAACCCCAAACACTCCAAACATATTCAACCCAGTAACTATATGAGACAGTGCGTGCGGCTATACAGTACAAATGACCATTAAAACGATACAAATATATATAGATATAGTTATAGTTATATAGAAATCAATCACTTTCACAGCTCATGTTTGGACATTTCTTTAGAAGGAAAATCAAACTTACCCTTCGGGTGATTTCGTGGTTTCTCCAGTGAGGCGGCAGTTCTCAAACACGGAGATAGTTCCTATTAAAAAGAATGATGTTTAATTATTCATAGGACAGAAAATGGTCAGATAAAAACCCCTGTGATTATTATTGCCCATATTCCCAGACGTGCCCCAGTACTCTGCACGTGAGAACATACCTGTTTATGGGTACAGCATTAAAGCGTCCTGATCTAACTAGATCAACGGGTAGGGGACTGGCCTGTGAAGAAAGCGAGAAGAGGCTGAAATGAAATCATATGGTGGTAGCAGGGATGCTGTAGGGAGGCGAGGTAGGGATAGCTGGGGCTAGACAGGTAGCAATTAGGTAATGAGCTTATAGTATTGGAGGCTGTAGGTCAAGCAGTCGGGGCATAGAGGCTAAAATCAAGATGGAGGCTCTATATAGGTCATGTCGCTAGAGCCATGTGCCTGGCGGAGCGAGGAGGCAGTCTTATGAAGCATCAGGAAAACCCGCAAGGAGTTCAGGTGCTTTGAGGCTGAAGGACATGCTGGCAATTGACTGTATGCTGTTGGCGGGAGGCTGCAGGTGGATCATGTGATGCTTGACGGGTAGCAGAAGCTAAAGATATACTGTGAAGAAAGGGGTCATGTGATGGAGGCAGGCGGCAAAGCGTGTGACATTCTGGGGGTAGGGAGATCATGTGATGAGTGGATAGGGCTGCAGGCAGATCATGTGACATCTGGGAGGGGTGTCAGCCTTTAATGAATTTTGTTTAAATACCCTCACCTGTGTTGTTTGGTGAGGTCACAGCTCAAAGATGAGTGTTAATGAATTGTATGACGTGACTATTAAGGACTACTATGACTTTCTATAAATTCAATATATCCAATATATATATATATATATATATATATACTGTATATATGGGCAAAATGTTATCACTCCAGTCTACACACAAATTATATAAATCTAAGTAATGTCAAGCCGTTAGGAATAAAACAATCTTGGTGCAGGATGGGAGCCAAGGGTATCATTATAAGAGCCCCTGGGTATCTGCCAACTCGCAGGAGGTCTGTGCTTAATGCCAGACAGCGGCAGAACCCCTGAAATGTCCTGCTTCTACAACAAGAGACCAAGATGACTCGAAAACCAGAGGACTTGGTGACAGCACAACCTCTACCGAAGTCAGCGTAACGTTGATCAGATAGGCTGGCTGGTTAGTGTCGACTCATAGATATTCTTAAGTTAATGGCGGCCAACTTTTGAGTCTTCCGCCAAGTTGGTTTTATGTATCGACAGTCTGACCAGTTCAAGGCCAACTTGGTTCTTCCGGAGGAGTTGAGTCCTAACTCTTTTCCACCTTCAATTTCCTTGAAGCGTGCCGATGATGTGTCTTCCGGGAGTTAAGAAGAATCTGAAATCTGGTTTAGCTGGGACTCTAGTTGAATTTATTCCATAGACGAGGCTGTCGATAAACACCATCTTGGATAATTCGACTGGAAGTCTAGTGAATGGACAACTAAGAGTTCAGAAAGGATATAGCCAGGGCTCAGAATGCCTGAACATGAATTTCGGGGAGATGTTATGAGCATAAGTGGTCTCCTCATCATAGCAACTAAAGGAGTGTCTTCTTTGCTACGGCGATAACACTTTTTTGAAAGCTTTGCATGAGAATTTCCGTAAGACAAAGATTGGACTGTAAAGAATACCTCTCCAGATGAGAAAGAAAAGGCCTTCAGACACAGCTTTACGTGATGTATATATTTTATATAGATAAAATGTTAGGATTAGCGTGATCTGGCCCCCCTTCGGTATGTAATCAGCCCCCCCCCCCGGCCATGACCCTGCACTCAGTTTGCGGAGTGGATTTTTAGATGTGCTTGGTTAACGCTAAATGGCACCAAGGGGGGGTCCTAGGCAGGGGTGGTGCACTAGATGATAAATTAGGATAGTCCCGTGACCCGGGGTCACTTAGAAAGCATGCTTTCACATGGGTTAGCCTCTCATTTAAAGCGTTCATTCAGTTAACGGGCAGTTTCCTTGTCTCGCGATCTAACCCATGGGTTCCACCGCCTCCTACAGCGGTCTCGTGACTCTGTAACTAATTCCTGTTCAACAGATTATCCCACATCCCCTAAAACAAAACATTTCGGGGGGTCTGCTGAACACGATCCCCTAAATCTTCTTATACTCGTATGACAACTTTTTTTTTACACTTGACGCGAGGGACGGGGCGATTTAAAAATTGTGCCGCATTTATTTCATTTATGAAAATAAGTTGTTTCATTTGATTTATTCAACTGTAGAGTTTTTTTCTGAAAACGTCGACATTTTCACGTGTGTGACGTCACGGGTAAACATGCCAAGCCCACGCGCGATTCACGTTCACTCGGCACTAGTTCTGCCGCTTGTTGGTTTATAGAAACACGCAGGCACTCATTGTGTCACGGTGCCACTTTTCACACGCCTCCCCGTACATGCATCATCGTGATAACAGGGCCACGTCATGGGAATGTTTGTGCTTTGCGAGATTTTGGTCTTTTTTTTTTTTTTTAATACTCGTATTTTTTAACGAAGGCTACAACATCCACAGTCTAGAAGGAAACAAGAGATAAGGGAAAAGCTACAGCGTCGGACTTGTTTTCTGGAAGCCTCGGTCGTGCATGCCCGGCCGTGGATTGTTCCGGAGAAATGGGTGCTCGGGACACAGATATAAAGGGCTTATTGTCAAAACCAACCCCCCCCATTGCTCCTTTTGTTTGTTCCCCACATTTTTTTGCATAAAGACAACCGGACATTCCATTCCGATCTGGGGGGGGTGGGGTTTGGAGGCTTGTGAGAGCCACATTAGTTCACAGTCACAGAATAAAAATGTTCCAGGGGATAGGTTAAAGGGGCAAGACCAAGAAAAAATAAAAAAACAGGGAGGACACAAGGATGTCTGGGAGAAAGTGAGGGAGTGATCTGCAGGCTGCGAGAGAGGAAACATTATAAATGCTTGGGGGCCGGGTACTGCATTGCTTTGTGATTTGCATGACCTCCGAGTGATGCTGAAAGGGTTAAGGCGGAAACTTACAGAAATGAAATTTAGAGGTTTGCCCTCGTTAGCCATGGGCTGATAAAGGGTGGCATCCCCTTTTATACCCCCCCCGAACATCTCCACCCTCAAAGGGAAAAATATCCCAGTTTAAATAGATGGAAACCATTAGGAATCATAGGTACTTCATCAACGTGACCTTGACATGGAACCAGTGGGCACAGAGGCCATTGTGCTGGGACACAGCGGGCAATGTATGGGTCCGCATGTTTCTGCAGCATCCTCTATGCCTGGTAAACTACAACTCCCATCATCCTTCTGGCCTCAAGTCAACTCTAAAAATTGACTAATACACAAAGGCACAATCTAACGAGCTGCATTGCCCCTAGAGAGCGATATTAGCGAGCATAGAGATGTACTGACTACAGTAAGCCACAGAGACCGCTGTGAAGCTGCCAATCCAGATCTTATCCAAACCAGATAGCGATCCTATCCAATCCAGACCCTATCCAATCCAGACCCTATCCAAATCAGATCCTATCCAAACCAGACCCTATAATGTTCCATGTTAAGTGTATAGAGTAGGGTCCCTCATAACCCAGACAGCTTCAGATGGACTCTGTAGGATCTACGAACACCAGCGCCATGATGTCAAAACATGTTCTTTCCATGTTGCGTGAACATTGTTGACGCGTGAACATTCTTTCTTGTGTGAGAAATGATTTCCCTTCTTTAAAGGAGAAAAGCGTGAAAATAATTAAAAAAAAAAAAGTTTACACAGGTTTGTCAGTTGCCATGACAATTTCACCACATTTAAGTTGAAGAAAACATTGCCCTTAAGGCCTTTAGTTGTTGCCGTGAGTATAGTCAATGCTCACCAGAAATCTTTATGTGAACTGTAAAAGGGTGTTATTTGCTAAACGTTTCGTTGGTTGCCATGGTAACTACACTACTTTGTACCAGAATCTAGACAAAGCCTATGATCATGCTCAGACTCCCTAATATTAAAGCCCTGGCTGTGGGCGCAATTATCAAACCATCTCGGATTTAACCTATTTGTTGGTGACAAACTAATTCTCATAATTTGGCCCCCAGCTCTGAGTTTCACAATCCACAGATACCAACAGTCCTGAATTTGCCAGTTCAATCCCGACAACCAACCTTCTGATCCAGGAGATGCCTTATTGGGCATGCTGGGGGCATTTGCATGCACAGTGCCCTAAAAGGAACAGGCAAAGGTGGGTTACTGATTGGGGGTCCACGAGGAGTGCACTCGGTGGAGACGCAGCTGCTTACTGTGGTTAGAGCCACACTTGACATTACATGTGCTCCAGTTTGGGACACTGGAAATCCAGCTTCGGATTTGGGTTCCAATTTATCGGCCTTAAAAATCTTAAGAGACTTCGGAGTTTGTGTATAAAAGTAATTCTGGAGCAAAGTGTAAAATCGGGTTTTATCACCATAGCAACAAACTGCGAACCTGCAAACTGGATCATTCCATCAGTTGCTATGGTGATAAAATCACTTTACGTTTCATTCATGACTCCTGTTGCTCTCGTGTTGACTGTCGCCCCTCTCCTCGTGCGGGGTCCAAGGATCCACCGTGACCCCTGTGATTGGTGAATGAAGCTCGGACAGCCTCTAAAAGCATTTGCTGATGGAGATCTGATTCCACACGTTGGCCTCTGTCTCAGACAACTCAAACTGTTAAGATCACAGAGGCTTAAGATAAATTTAAAATGAACGTCCCTCCTGTACTTCGTGAAATCCCTTTATGTATTTAGATGTTTCTGTATCTCTCTTTGTTCCAGAGTATTGTGATGTACGGGTATCGATTTGCACTTTACACCCACCCCTGTCAGTCATAGTAAACCCCCCACCACCTCCCTGAGTCGAGTCTGACTTTGGAATGACCCACATGCCCCCCACCCTGGCAGAGCATTGCAGCTCTGTCATTAAACAGGTGTCGGTAGCTGTAACCGTTAATGTTCGCAGATGAATCATTGATCTGCGTTCCCGGCTGCGTGTAGGTCGGGGGTCCGGGCGCGTCGGACGCACACTAGTCATGGGGGCATATTTACAGGTTGATGAATCATTGGATTGTAGTTGAAGATTTCCAGCTTCACGCCCACCTATTAAACTGAATCCTCACCAAAGCATCATGACCCGTCCTTAAAGCGAAAACCAAGGACCGTCACGGGAAGTACCTTCTGTTTTATGACGGATCCAGTTAAAGGGGAACCGTCGCCTTCGCAGCCTGAAGCACTTTCATTGTGGTCGTCAAACAGCGCGAAGACTTGTGGCAGTCATCAATTTCCCGTCCTGCTCCTTATTCCAACCTATATCAGGGCAAAGAGCAAAAAGATATCTACCACGGAATGTTCACCATTCCACCGACTGTCGCTGCAAGTCCCCCGGCGGGGGAATAAGACGCGGGTGGAAAGTAGGAGAGCGTCCCCAGCCATAACGTAAATATCATGGCAGCCGTGATGGAAATCCAGAATCTCAGCCGAGGAAAGTGCTACTTTTCATCCATCATTTTGGGTAAAACTTTAAAGATATTCACCAGCTGACAGATTCAACATAAGGCAATGACGGTGTCTCAACTGAAGCGTGGCCGAGTCGCAGCGGACATACGACGGATTCGAATATATAAACGGCGTAAAGTGTACATTCCGAGGATAATACCGGAATTCTCCCGCATTTAACGACACACAGACTTGTGCGCCTCTTTCACCTACTTCCAAAATGTCCTCGGAATTAAAGCCTTTTGATTGAAACCAGATGAAGGGGACTTGTAGCTGACGTGTTACGTGAAGGCATCTGGACAGCGTCACCAATGTCACAGGTTCACGTGGACCTGCAGGACCTGTTGTTGGGGGAAATTGTAACAAAAGGGGTGTATGACGATCTTGGAAGCCAGATGGCCATAGAAACGATTGTCTATAAGGGGAGCTATTGAAGAGATTGGTCTGAAGGCCTGGCCAACTTCTTACCAAGCTGGAGAACATCTCCCGAGCCCTGTTATTGCAGGGGAGCTGAGAACAAGAATTATCTAGTCAATTTCCTGCCTTAAGTTCTCCCCTTCCAAAGGACGCCTAAACCAATCAAGAACAATCAGCCACTTAACAATAGAGATAACATAACGGGGAGGAATAATCACGCGGATCTTGAGATTAGGAAGTTAAAGTGGCTGTTTCCATTATGTGGTTTTAATACACATCCAATGTTTATTAATAGGGGGAGTATTTGAAAAGTAAAATGTATCTCCAGAAAGCAGAGCAGCAGAAGACAATTTGGTAAGAAGGAAAATAGTTTTGTAGAATGGATCGGCTGGATGTATCTGGAGATTCTGCTCGGCACACAGAAAACATCGAAGCCAAGAGAATGATTCAGAGCTGCAGGAAAAGGGAGTTCAGCTGGAAAACTTCCTCTTAAAGCAACAAAAACAGGAATGCAGGGACCGCCGCGGCGTGTGAAAGGAGAGCGCTCTGCGGAGAGAGGCTACCGGATGCTGTTATGAGGGAGGTCACTTCCCCCGACAGTGTTAATGTCACACAATGGCAGCTCTTTAATCAGCGGCCGGACCCCATCGTGAGCTCGTGCTGAGTGTTAGAGATCACTCTCTGTTTAACCATTTCTGCCAGAAGCGGTCAATGATCCCATACGGCCTGGAGCGCAGGTCTCCTCTCTAAAGCTAGGGGGTAAATATATGGTGCAGGGGGCAATATATCACAATAGAATGTATAACACAATACACAACGCAACTCCAACCCATAATCCCAACTGTCAGGACTGTCCTGGTACGTTCGGGACTGCTGGCAGCTATAGAACCAGTGTCACTGATCCCCTTTCCTAGTAGTACAGGTTTAGTAGCATTGCCTGCCTCCTTCTCACCGCAGAAGGGATACAAAGATCTCACCCGGTTCAGCCTAGAAGTTCTGTTAGCAGAAGTAGTAGATACAGTGTTGTGAAGAACACACACAGGTCTCGCGCACAGAGTTGTGCTCCGAGCTTTCATTCTGCCTGTCTGGTCTCTCGGAGGCCCCAGCCTGTGTCACAAGCAATAAACATCAGTGATCCTCCAGACAGAATATAAAGCAGTCTGCGGGGGAGACGGCTGTCGTCTTCTTCCTCCCCGTGACCGGTTTGTATTTGCGCATCTCAGGGGCAGAGGACCTGTCTGCACTTGTTACCGCTTCTCTAATAAAATGCGTTTGGAATCACTTAGTACGGGAATCGAGAGGATGACAAAGGAAGTAGAACCCGTAGCCTTCCGAGCACAGAGTCCCTGATCGGGCATTTAGAAGTAGTTTCATGGCCAGCTGCAGAAGGAGAAGTCTTGGCCAAAATTCAAAGAATTCTAAAGCAGGTCCACCACATTCCAAAATCCTACATTCTACAGTTCTATACGCTGCAATAAACCCATACACTGCTATATACAGAACAATATTTGGAGCAAGGGAGCAGCAATCTTGCATGATTATTCCTCCCCATTCAGTTTTTTAGTTGCTGATTGGTTCACGCAGCCTTTATAAAAGGTAGAGAACTTCAGGACGGGAAAGGATTAAATAATGCCGGGTTGGGCCACCTTTTCTCACATGATTCAGCCGAAGTGATATAAAACAGACCTTTGGTTTTAAACCAAATATTTTAAAAATACTATCCGTTTTTTTTTTTTTTTTAAAAAGTAGATTTGCTAAATGAAAGTATTTTGTCCGTTCCCCTTTAATGTGAGTCACGAGCATCCGAATGTCTGGCTTCCGCAGGCCATATCTGCATCTGCTTGGCTCTGCTTTGACATTTTGCTGAAGATTGCTTCCCGTTAGTATTCCTCCTCCTATCCAGACAAACAAACCGGGGCTGCCGGCGGCGCGGAGGGAAAACGGACAAAATTCACTGTTTTTACTCGTTCTATAAAGCAGGAATTCACATGTCAACGAGTATAATCATAATATACTGAATGCCTGTCAGCGGAACGTAAATCCTCTCCCCAGACGTGTTGAAAAACCTTAATGTTGATACAATTAATATTCTATTCTTCCAGATTCCTGCCGTCTTCAAACATTAAGACATCATTTTCTTTTCTGGTGGAATTTCTGAATTGTCAGGGAACAAAGGGGTGCGATTTTCCTGTTTAGATGAACTGAGTTCATTGCGGCAACAGAATTGGCTATGAAGCCAGTCGGGTAACCCGCTCCAGGGGCAGTCAGGCATGTATGTTGCCACACACACACGTGTCTGCTCATAACATGCAGGCGTACCCAGGAGCTCGGAGTCTCCGGGCCACTTCTCTCTTTCTCCGGGCAGGGCAGTGGCTTTTGGCCACGCCTACTCCCAGCTAATTTAATGTTATCTTGGGCTAGCCACGCCTTGCATGAAGCCACTCCCCCAGTACAGGAAGCTAAGACGGTATATACATGTATACAAATTGTTTATTTTACGGTTTATTGTTTGGGAAAAGTGACGGATCAGATTTAAAGGGACAGCAAAGACATCTACACGGTGCTGGATACGGGTACTTCTTCTTTAATGATTTCCACAGAGCTCCTCGGATGATTGTTTCATTTGGTTTGGGAGCACAGCGGGTGAATGCACACACGGTACTAAATGTTTGAGTAATTACCCCACCGTCCTAAAGTCTGCGTAGTTCTCACTTCCTGCAGCTGGACGTCAGGGTCTCAGGTTGTACCCCCCTCGCCCCTCCTCTGGCTGCTTCCTCTATTTCTTTGCACTGAACGTGTAAAAGCAATTTTTCTAAAGCGCTAATTGTGTTCCTGTAGCTGTGAATGAAGGGACGGGGTGACAAACCCATCTTCGCTCCGAAACACCAGCTAAGTGGCAGGCACACGCTAACTCCCAGGAAGCATAGCCATCCATAGATGGGTACCTAGCCTGAGTTTAAAAGACCATGTAGGAGATTAGCTAAGGAGTCTGGCTGAGCATATTCAGAGTTGTAGTCTACAACAAACAGAGATAGCTGCTTTGAATCCAGAATAAATATTAATGGTCTCCAGTCACATCATCCCTGCTTTTTTCACCCCATCTCTAGTGTCTCCGTCGGTGCATATGGCAGCGGGCATGAAATGGAGTCATTAGGGTGGTCGAGGAGTTGGGTACGGGCTGTTTACGTGAAAGAGCCCTTTATCATGCTGCAAAGTAAGAGTTAAAGTAGTAAAAGGGGCTTCAATTGGATGCATTGTTTAATTTGCTCATTGGACTCCAGGTTAAGAGCTGGTTATCAAAGGGTTAAGTTGGAGGCACGTAGAAAATTTCCATCTCTTATCATCGCACCCTGTGCGGCGTCTGATAAATAACACCAACCCACAGCTCCCAGCCCGGAAAATCTGCTCAATGTAGCGCACACGTCTTCAACACCTCATCACCTCGGAGCTGCTGGGGAAAATAATCCACGAGACGAGCAAAAAAACGGGAGATGTAGAGGCCGCCGGCAACTGAGCTCAACGTACTCCATGTTTGTTAGCGATAAAGCGAACCTTTCATGTGTCTTCCTTGTTAGTGTTATCTTTCCAAGTGCGTTGGTTGGGATTTATCGCCATATTTTAGATAAGCGAAGCGGTGCCTTGGTGTGCCGTGTGTGGGGCAATTCACTCAGCTTCTTCTCTCCTCCTTCCAGTGGTCAATCAAACCAAGGTTATCATATTTTGGGTTTCCCATGTCTAACCCTATGACCATGGAACTGACACCCAGAGCCCCAGGACTGGAGCGACATTCCCGATTGCGAACCCACTGTACAACGCTGCAGAATATGACGGCGCTATATAAAACAATAAATAATACCTCGATTTCCAGCATTCACGGCCACGCCCACTACATATATATATATATATATATATACACATATACATTTCTGATTTCTTTATAGCTGTACAATGTACGCCACAGTACCCGCTGAGTTATTTGAACCCCTTCCAAATTACACAAAAACTCTCCTCCCCTTGTACCCCGGGGACTTAACTTCCTGTAATCGCACCTTTCTCTGCCTGGCTCGGGATTCTGTGAACGTCTTGGGAAAACAGCTTGCAAATTCTTTCTTTAGCGCGAGAAGTTTTCAGAGGGCAGCCGCACGCACATGCCGCTCCGCAGGTGGCATATTTAGGTCGGAGAGGCAATTTGAAACAGGCTGAAATGATTTTGCAGTCAATGATGGTCGCAAAATGGGAAGCCGTGGGTGGTTTTTCGCTAAAAAAAAATATATATTGTGTTACGTTCGTGTGCAGAAGACTCTGCTGCTAAGTAGACTGTGGTGCTTTCGCTTTCTGATTAGGCGATCAGGGCAGGGGACCATATGTTTGGGCGTAATTCAGGAACATTTCTAAATAAAGACCTAAGGCTAGTTCTTATGGGCACCCCAACTCGCTGGGACTCATGAAGTCGGCCATTTCCACCCTTGAGGGGCCACATGCGTTCCTTCTTGGGTGGTGTGGAGTTGCACTGGTGTCAAGCTTAAAGAAGGTGGAAGTATCAGTGAGGAGAACAAAAACGATCAGGAAAGTTGATGAGGGAACAATATTATTACATTTTTGTATTTTTGACCACAGAAATGGTAAAATAGCTCAAAAGCTATTGTTGCACGTAATCCGACTGGTAACCTGGTATTAAAACTCCATCACGACCAATGGTTAGTGGCTTATCAGAAATTAGCCACTTAGAGGCAGCGGAGTGAAGACAGTAGTTGGGTTCCTAACCTAGTTTGGTCACCAGGTCAAGTTCACCTAAATGCCATTCCATACAAGTGTTTTTATTGGGTTCGACGAGTCCCTGTTTGAGACCCAAATCCCTCTGTCCGTGATGTAAAATCGACGCACTTCTCCATTTAATATTTAATTTAATTTATAATATCTCCAGGCAGACATGGAGGAGTACGATGCTTTACTGCAGGAGCTCTCTGAAAACATAACCAACGAGGACCTGGACCAACTCAAATCCGCGTGCAAAGAAGACATCCCCAGCGAGAAAAGCGAGGAGATCACTTCCTGCCAGGACTGGTTCAACTTCCTGGAAAAGCACGACAAGCTGGCAAAAGGTAGGCGCCCCAGGTGTCCAACCCAAGACAGGGGCAGGTAGTGAAACTGCGGACCAGCTAACAGTGGGGGGGATAGAAGGTACGTTATCGCTTTAATAGATTTATTACTGGCCATAAGCTATTTTTTACAAGCCTGCCGAAAAGCTGTCGGAAAGACATCGAAGAGCATTGTCTGCAGGTTATTTACCGGGTAGCTATGGGGTGGAAGCAATAATGTTAATAGAACAAGTAAGAAAGACAGAATGGAACAACATACACTACAATAAACAAAAATATCTCCGTATTCTAGCACGGAGCGGAATGTGCAGCCCATACGTGGAGCCGGTTTACGTAGGAAGAAGTCAGGGCAAATTGGGAAAGGTGGAATTGATCTACTTTCCAAGAGTCATCTGTGTTATTTTTTGAGGTTTCTATAAAAGAAAAGGGAAAAATACCTTTTTTCCTTAATGGGTTGAGTCGCCTGGGAGATATCCTGCTGGGAGGCAGAAGAAAGGTTTCAAGTAGGGTCCAAACACCGTAGACCTCCATCAGCATTAGTGCACTTTATGCAAAAATTCTCGTTTCCATGCCAATAGTTTTCCGATGTCTTCCGCAGATACCAACCCCAGCCACGCTGGTCTGCCACCGCTGTGACAGCCCTTAAACCCTTAACTCCGCGCCGTCTCCAAGCGTTCTATACAAAAAAAAAAAAAACAGCTACTGACCTCCTTTTTTTTTATCTAGCTCTTTTTTTGACTCAAGGAGCCTTAATTGAGATCGTAAGAGGTCTCTGATACGTTGTCATCATTAATTAGTCATTTTAATATTTGTTTTCCCATAGGAAAATATAGGAATATAGAATTTTTTTTTTTTTTTTTATTTAGGGTTATGCTTAATTTCCTGTAAAACCGACTGTCTCCGACTTAACCAGTAATTTCACATCAAATCAGTTCCTGAAACCCCTACAATTGTTCCCGTTTCTCTACATCTAAAACATCTAGAGCATAAGAAATAAGCATTTCTCCATGACAATCTACCGTTTTCCGTCATAGGAGTAGAAGAGGAGTTCTCCTTATTCCTGTGCACAAGTACATTATAAAAATGAAAGTTTGGATAATTTTTTGATACATTTGTGTCTCCATATTTCATGCTCTCGTTTCCGTCCATGTTCTTCCAGCAGTAAATGTTAATGATCTAATATTAATATCATTTTTGTCAAAGAGCAGGGCTAAGTTTAAACATTTCCTGTCTTTTTTTTTTTAAAATACCCATCAGCGAGGCAGTCTAGGCGTTTGTGACAGAATATTATTTCGCAGAAGCCACTTATTAAATTGCCACTTGCACAGACTGCACCCCGGACTGGGGATAATTATACCAGCGCTGTCATTAAAGTAACATTTCTGTCCGCGTTGAAGAACCGGGGCTTTACTGACCTTTCGTCGGCCTCCAGTTGCCAACATGGTTTCCTGGCAACGTGAGCTGCTGTCCCTTCTCCAATCAAAATGGGTTTTGGCGTCTATAGATGGGCAGAGGGTACACACGGAGAGAAAAGTGTGCAGGGAAACAAGAGGGGGCATAAGGGAGAGAAAATGCCATATGAGAGTCAGACAGGTAGACCCTCCTGCCATGAGTGGATGAAGACCAATGGTGAGGACCCGTGGGGTTAATCCATCACGTGGTTAAACAATGCGATGAGATGATGGAAAAGCAAGTAATATTTGTGGATTAATTGTGTCAGTGGCCCATTGAAGAGTGCGCTCTTTGCCAAATCAGGAGTAAGTTGAGTTTAGTCTTTAGTGAGTTGAGCAGGGACTCAAACCAGTTCCATCAAGTCCACTGGGTGAGTATGACCACGGACCTCGGTTAGAACTCCTGACTGCCCAGTCAGGGCGGACATGGCAAATAGCCGGAACATTCATCTACTGTTTCTCAGGACAGAGACGGCCGTTCAACCATGGGGTTGAAGAGATTTAAATCTGATATGGTGGAGGACTGAGAATGTAGATGCATTTCATATGAAACTGTGCTCTAATCCTATCTTCCTCGTTCTCACAGACAACCTCGCCTACATTGAACATATTTTCGAGATCTCGCGGAGGCCCGACCTTCTCACCATGGTCATTGACTACAGGACCAAAGTACTGAAGATCTCAGCAGAGGAGGAACTTGATACAAAACTTACTCGGATTCCCAGTGCCAAAAAATACAAAGGTATTATAGCTTTACGTTAAAACTACGACCTAAATCCTGATCTGATTCACAAACAGTACATTCTCCCCACTACAGCGGAGGGAGGGAAAAAAACACATTGGCGGAGGTTGACCGTGAAAAGCAAGCCCTCTACGGCCAGCCGTAATGTTGGGAGGTGTGCGATAATTTACACTAGAGCTATGTATTTCACTGCATTTTTCACATGGATGTTCAAGTCTGCTGGATGTTGTAAGTCGGCTGTCACCTTAGCCAATAGGAAGCTGAACACCCAGCAGAGAACATTAGGAATCTGTAACCTTATATACAGTATTTCCAAAACTAAGCTTCCTCCAGACGCAGCATTTAAATAAAAATATTAAATCACAAGCTTTTAAAAATTGGGCCATATTCTTATTTTTAGCTGGAAACACCTCATTGCCGTGTGACACAAAACCAGGCACTGATACATCGTTACCATGGGAAGTGAAACGGCTTCCTTTAATATGTCTGTGTATGTTGGTGTATGGGGTTAGCATGAGTGTGCGTGTTAGTATTTGTAGTACGCATATGCGTGGGTGTTAGGGTATGATGTTAGCATGTGTATGTACGTGTTACTGTATAGTGTTACTGTGTGTGTGTATGTTAGTGTATGGGGTTAGCATGAGTGTGTGTCCCTCCTTGCAGTCACACTGAAGATTGGCCCCACCCATTTCCTATAGTGTCCACATGGCTGTGACACTCATCTGAGTATAAAATTAATAGTTGGGTTGCTGAAAGTTAGGGGAGGTTGGGGTTAATTTAGGGGCAACTATGCTTGATGGGGTGTTTAGGGTTAATGTAATGCTGAGGACTGAGGGTTAATTTAATTAATTTAATAAGGTTCAGTTAAAGTGCAGTTAGAGGTAAAGGGGGGCAAACTGAGGGGAATCTAAATCCTGGGGGCAGTGAAGATTATTAATGGATTTATAAAAGTATTGTGTCAGTATGTTGCGAACGAGTCTGTGAACCTATGAGGGCACTATGGCATATCTGGGGGGTATAAGGCATATCTGGGGAGGAGGGAGTGGCATTTCTGGGGGTATGTGGCGTATCTGGGGGTATGTGGCGTATCTGGGAGGCAGCGTGGAGTGGCATATGTGGGAGGCAGCGTGGAGTGGCATATCTGGGAGGCAGTGTGGCATATCTGGGAGGCAGCGTGGCAAGCCTGGGCTCAGATGTGCATATCTGGGGGGGCAGGTTGGGAAATAAAAACAAGAAATGCATTTTTATCAAAGTTTATTTTTATTCTGCCGTTTGTTTTTAACATCCGGTTATTTTAAATAAATGAAAAATTTACATTTATTTTTTTATCCGATTAATCGAAAAAAATTTGGCCAACTAATCGAATAGGAAAATCATCGTTAGTTGCAGCCCTGAACTGCAGGGTCACATTGAAGCCTAGTCAGTGGCCCACAGGGGCCATCTAAATGCCAACACTATGGAGAACTTCCATCAGTTTCAATAACAAC
This sequence comes from Spea bombifrons, assembly GCF_027358695.1. NCBI lineage: Eukaryota > Metazoa > Chordata > Amphibia > Anura > Pelobatidae > Spea > Spea bombifrons. Next base: position 27,410,840 of record NC_071095.1, on the reverse strand, counting down.
ATTGAAAATGACAATATTTAAATAACAATATTAACCCTTACAAATCCCATAAAAATCATTCCATAAAAAGGGAATTTCCTGCCTAAACAGTGCTTGGTTCAATGGATTATGACAAACTAGACCGGTATAGAATATACAGTATATACACGTGTGTGTGTGTATATATATATATATATATATATACACACCAGTATATATACTGTATATATGTACGCCTGTGTATATATATATATATACACAGACGTACTGTATCTGTATATGATAAATATATGAATTACCGGTATACATTTTTTATTGTTTTTGCCCATTTTCTGTGGTCATGAGGCCTCTTCAGCAAGCATTTAGAAAACGGGTTCATTTTCAATGAGGGACTATCAATAAAGAGCAATTCTGGTACAAAATGTAAAAAGTGTAACTGGGCCGCCGACTGGGCCCTTCTACTGGTTGCTATGGTGGCAGGAGCGCCTTTAAACCATTGAGGGGAGGAGTCTAAAAACCAAAATTCACACAAACAAGGCACATTGGCAGCGGCTCTCCTACCTTTGTAGGTTTTCTTGGTGACAGGTGGGCAGAGAGAGCAGCCATGACTAACCCGGTCAGGCAGTAAACAGACAGGAAGTGACATCATCAAAGGCATACTTCCCATGCGTGAAACACAAAATTGGTATTCCATATCCAGGAAGTGACATCACCAGGCCCGCCACCTTTACACATGTCTAGTTGGGGCAATTTTGTTTTAGGGGTGCAGGGCTGCCCCCAGACATTTTATGTGACGTAATGCCCCACTGCTGGGTATCAGTGTAACTGGGTGGGGCATTTAGATGAAGAATAATGGGGTTTATTTACCCCGTTCCATTTATAAAGCCATTTCCTAGTGTTTCTATACACATTATCGGGGCTTTTAGGGCTGTAGAACCCTGTGATACCCTCATACCCAGCAAACATTCTGAACTCCTAGAAGAGAGGGGCATCAGGGGTTTTGTGGAGCAAAGAGGTACTGACCAAAGGAAACAGGGACACTTGGGTGGTATAGGCCATTAGTTGGCCATTAAATCTTAAACTGAGCAGATTTTGTTTAATAGTGATTAGAATGGAATATGCTTTGGATTATGGTATATCTTTAGGCTATTTAATATTTACACTTTAATGCATGATGGCCGAGGGGTCCCTTTAAACCATCATGGTGCCCCCCTTGTAAATGCATGGGAGCATTCTGCAAAATGCCCCCCCATACGCATTTGCCCCTTACGTGCCCTCCGTTTATTTGCCACGCAGGAGATCAGTTCGACTGTATGTGTTATATGACTACGTACCACGAGCTAGCACCAGCTGATGAGACCATGTGTGGGCATGCGCTGTAAGCATTCCCATTGATTACAATGGCAGAGCTTCCCTGGCGCTGATTGGCTGTTTGAAGCAGGGCTCCCCTGCAGTGATGGGAGTGATTTTGATAGTTTAACGAGATTGGGAAATTAAGGAAATTTGCGACAAAGAGGAATTCCTAAGGATGGGAAGAGAAGGGCGGATGTTTGGTAAACAGATTAATCGCTAAAGTCTTTTTTAAAAATAAAAAAAAGTCCTAATCCTGCCGGATTTTTAGCTCTTCTCGAATAAACATCTTGATAAACAATCACTGGGCATCACTGAGAAACCGGCAAAAAAACAGGGGCTTCCATCCTTGAGGACTGGAGTTTAATGCCCTACAATTGGGTAAACAAAATCTTTTGTTACCAAAAAAATACTATCTCCGCACGACCATTAAGATGAGAAAAGGAGCTGATTCTGTCCCCAACTCGTTTCTCTGTTCCAGATATTATAAGGCAGCCATCGGAAGAAGAAATCATCAAGCTAGCTCCTCCACCGAAGAAAGCCTGAGGAAGGCGGCGATGGCGACTCGACCCTATCCTGCCTCCGTCGTTGCTCCCCCTGTCCGCCTTGGATCTCCCACTTTCCTCCTTGCACGATCCGCATCAGGAGCGAGGAGCGAGGCGTGGGATAGAGCCGCTGGAGATCCGTGTCACCGGCGACCACTAACGACAGTCCTAACCCCATTGTGTGCTCCGTGCCCCGCAGTCTGTTCTATGGCGCGTTTCGTAAGCGTGTGTGTGTGTGTTACGTAGAAGTATACTTTGTTTTTATCTTTTTTGTGGGATAACATGTGGCTATATACTATTCTTTTTTTGTGTGTGGTTTGGAGATTTCTATGCAAATGGAAATGAAACTTTTTGGTTTACGACCCCTCCCCCAGCCCTCCCCTGTTGCCTTAGTCACCTCTGATCCACGGCAGCAAGCACTGGCTGGTGTTGGCCGTGTTGGGTGAGCCAGGGGTGCGAGCGCTGGCACGTGGGGTGGCCTGGGGTGTCTGTGATGTCCAAGAAGGATCTGGGGGTTGGGTCGTGTCAGGACATTCCAATTTCCGTTTAGAACCTTTGTCCATCAACCAAATCTGCTGAAAATATGGAGGGGATCAGGGACACGTTCGCACGCTCCAGTTAATTGAATTTTACGAGGTTCATTCTTTATTCCTTCAGCCCAAGGCCCTGAGCCAACACTGTCTTAGTTACCTCCATAGACCACGTCCAGAACTGTGCCATCCATACAACATACAGATTCATTGTAAACATACGTTTATCTACAAGACGTTCTTTACAGCCTAGGTGTTATAATGGAGAACCTGTTTCAAAGAGATTACAGTCTAGCAGTATAATGTCAGACCCTGTCCCAAGAGCTTACAGTCTAGCAGTATAATGGCAGACCCTGTCCCAAGGAGCTTACAGTCTAGTGGTATAATGGCAGACCCTGTCCCAAGGAGCTTACAGTCTAGCGGTATAATGGTAGACCCTGTTCCAAGGAGCTTACAGTCTAACGGTATAATGGCAGACCCTGTCCCAAGAAGCTTACAGTCTAGCGGTATGATAGCAGACCCTGTCCCAAGGAGCTTACAGTCTAGCGGTATGATAGCAGACCCTGTCCCAAGGAGCTTACAGTCTAGCGGTATGATAGCAGACCCTGTCCCAAGGAGCTTACAGTCTAGCGGTAGAATGGCAGACCCTGTCCCAAGGAGCTTACAGTCTAGCGGTATAATGGTAAACCCTGTCCCAAAGAGCTTACAGTCTAGCGGTATAATGGTTAAATAGGGCAGCAGGGTAGAAGAGGGAGCCAGTAAGTAAAATAAGTTTGTGAAGAAGGAGAAGTCATTGTTGAAATTGTAACAGAGAGACCAGATAAAGTATGTGATGCGGTTTATAGACTGACTGAACAAGGTCAGAGGCAACAAAATCAATACAATGTATTAACTGCCTCCGCCACTCCAGGGTGATCGATGGGGATTGGTATGTGTCTAATTAACCCTTTATTGGCAGGCAGTGGACAGCCCTCTTGTGGCAGGAATTAGAAGGATACCTTAATCTGGAAGCCAATGAGTTTAAAATCAATGTGCACCCTTATATGCAAATGAATGACTTTTATCATGCAAATAATTTGCATACCAGGGCCCAACACCACAGAGAGAGAGAGGCTAACTAGAAAAATGTCCCCCTGATTCATACATTTGATCTATGCCTCTGTCCAAAGGAGTGTTTAGGTGACAGATCCCCCATATGGCAACATACTGTATTATTTTTGTCACATTTGGCATTCTATGTTTGAGGGAAAGATTAATTATCTGGGGTCTGATGAGCGCCACCAGGACGGGTATGAATTATATATGTTGTTGTAGTACGTGCTGGTCTGAAGTACTAAAGGTATTAAGATGATTTTCCCCGCGCGATTTGCTGAAGGACACCTCGATTCCCGCAGAGGGGACAGGAATAAAGACAGCGATTGCGTATCTGCCAAAAGCTAGTCTCACGCTCGAAAACATTTGGCAAAGGACAGATGCCATTTAACTATTTCACTGACGGCACCGCGTGTGATATATTCCTTATTCTCTAAATTCTTAGGGGGTCCGAACAAAAACGACCAGCCTACGGTTTAACCAAATTACAAACATATAAACCCATAAACCGCCTATAATGTACAGAAAGGAAATGTCGCAGGGCTCCTGAGGTTTAGACAATGCCTAGTGTGGCTTTTCAGAGCCGCCAACATTTTTGTTACATTTTTGATTCTGGCTATTCGATTTCAATGTTTTAGGGTCCCCCCCCCCAACAGACACACATCTGGATCAGTGTCACATGGCGCATGACTTAGTTGGCAAGAGCTCAAGTGGATTATGTTACAGGAAGGAGATACAAATAGGAAAACAAATTCTAATAATAATTATTCCAGAATTCTCCAGCATAACTTTGACGTTTTACTCCTCTGCTTGCATATCGTCCCGTGAACCCACCACCCTCTCTGCACAACCACAGCAGAATGAGAATAATAACGTTAACAATCCCCCGTGACACCTCTTATAGCTATTAGGCGCCCGCAAACTAAGCAGGTCGATTTGGTTGATGTTGCACAGAAGGCTTCTACACAATAGGCGTTGATTCCACCAGATCTCACAGGCCTTCAAACTATCGCTTGGAGCAAAATTACAGACGGAAACTCAAACAAAAGGCTTCTACATTCTCCGGTCTGTTTCCACTCACTCCTATCGTTACGTGTTATCCCGAAATCTGCCAAGGGCCGTCAGGAATTCGTGCTGCGTCTGCTTCTTTCAGATCTCTGGGAGGGGGCGCATGGGACCCTGTGTATTGTGTTTCTTAATGCGTTATGATGTCATATTTACCACCGCTGAGGACCACTTGGCTTTGTATGTTCTGATGCCCCCCCCCCCGCACTCCCAGCTATTTTTTTTTTTATTATTATCCTATTTTTGTTTGGTTGTAGAATCACTGAATTGTAGAAATTAGAAAAAAAAACTTCCAAAAAAATAAAGATTTGAATTTAAAAAAATAAAAATAATAATATTACAAAGATTTAAATGAACTAGTAAAAATGTGTTTTAGTAATAGACGATATTAACCTGTTTAACTTTTTTTATTTATTATGTTTTATGCAACGTGTAGAATATAAATTTATTTTTAAAAGCTTCTACATTTTTTTTTTATTCCCCCTCCCCCAAAAAAATTCACTAAATATAATTTCAAGCTATGGGTGGTCTCGTACTATATACCTAATTTTTTTTGGTCTTTCGCCTTCCTATGGTTTAAGTGGCTAAAAAGTAAATGCCGAGTTGGTGCAATGATACTTTTGCGGATGTGTTTGTAATTTGTTTTTTTAACGTGCAAATTAACTTATAAAAAGTGATATTTTTGTCTACCCGATGCTTACTAACGATAAGCACGTTGTAACGCTTGCTGATGCTAATGACCATTTCCCCCTTCATGCATCACACATGACAAGGGTCTCCGAAAATAGTTTTTTTGTAGGCTCTCTGAGTAAAAGGTGAATAATATCAATCTATATATCAAAAAATATTTTTAAAACATAATCCACATTTAATCATAAATAACCAGTGCCTTTCAAGAAGATAGATTATAGTTTTCTGCATTGGTATGATCAGTCCGAACCAATTTCACTAAACCCTACACATATTTTTTGGGACATTTGCCCTTTTAAACTATTGACAACGTTAAACTCAATATTAGGAGTACTTAAAATAATAATAAAAAATATATATATTTCAAAATTGGCGTCTATTTTTTAACAGGCCAAGGGAACGAATGCATATATTTTACGTACCATATAGATAGGGCACTATATTTCTACTTACTACGTTTTCGTAAGGATAGGGATATTGGGGTAATTATATATATATCGAGTAAGGAAACAAATTAAGTTTTAATTTAGACATTTAAAATCAGATTTGGTGTGAGAAGATAAGCTGCCAGAAAACTAAGGTTTGAGAAATGATACCGATTTGACTACCTAGAACCCGCTGACTTTGTGACTTTGGGTTTGATAGGGAGAGACTGAAGCACAGCACGTTAAAAGCCAAAATGTACGATCAAGCCATATTTCATGAATTAAAGCGATATTGTAAAAAAAAAAAAAAAAAAAATGGTACATGAGTGTTTAGTTGCACTTTTCAATCAAGAGCAGGAACCTAGAACACCACCTGTCCACCTGGTAGAACCAATAGGTTCTCCTCTTTGAGCCCTTATTTTAGGCCAAAAAAGGATTAAGAAATTCTACCTTTTCCCCCCCAATTACATATGGGAAAAGAAGCTTATAAACAATATTATTCATTTAACCCCCGACAGTAAATACATTTTCAGTGAAATATTACAAGTGGCCTTGAACGTTTGGAACTTTGTATGGATCCAAATTGTTTCTCCGCTCAGCTCCGTCCCTCGTTTTAAATGACGGGAGCGAACGGCTGGCTCCGGAAAAAGCCATACCACGAGACACCGTTAAAGAATTATAACCCTCTTCCGTAGCGGGGGAGATTTTTTAAAAGTGCCAGATCCCCAAATTCCCACAAATGTCATGCTCGCTTTTCCTTTTGGATTTTATTTCCATTTGCTCTTTCCCAGCATTCAGCGCTCAGACCGTGTTAACTGTGTGTACATATATTATAAATATATGTATATTAAATAGAATATTGTGTTTCTCTTGCCGTTTAGTGTTAATTTATTGCCAAGCAAAACAGGACTTGAGATGAAGGATTACATTTTGGTTTTCTATATTCCAAAAAAAAAAAAAAAAATTTAAGAACAAAAAAAATATAAAAAAAAATACATAAAAAAAGTCAAAAATAAATATATTTTTAAATATGAAATACATATATTTAAAAATATATTTGTAAGATGCTGTTATTGTGTGAAAGATATGGTCGACTCTAAAAAAAACTATACCTTTACAAGCATTTTGCACTGACCAGTAGAAGTTAACACCTTCCATGGAGAGGTCTTTGTGTGGTAGAATTTGTTTAGAAAAAAAAAAAAAATTAAATACAAAAAAAAATAAATGAATATTGTTAGGAGGCAAATGAAAGTGATTTCATTCCCATGCTTTGCTTTTGCATTCAACTTGAAAAATGATTAAAAAATTAAATTAAAAAAACATTGTAATTGTGCTAATAAAGTTTATTGTATTGAATAAAATGGTCATGTCTGATTTTTGAACTGGTCTTTCATATTTCTATTGGTTTTATTCTAGGTTATGTGGCCCCCTCCTGGTTCTGCATCTAACCCTACACCCTAAAGCAGTTGTCCCGAGTTTTAACCCCTGTTTTTTTTTTTGGGGGGGGGGTCGATAATAGCATTCCCTCTACTTGTCGTGAGTTGCAGGCGACTAATGGCTTTTAACACCATGGTTCCTGTGTTGGGTGGTGGTGCATTGCATTGGAGACCACGCGACATACATTGAGCTGGGACCTTCCCATGTTTGGCTGCAATCATTTTAAAGGCGACGTGGGGGAAATAGTAACATACAGAATAAGGGCTGCATGTCCAACAGCCAACGCTATAGGGTACAACAGCAGCCCCTAGATTACCGTTGGAAAATACGAGGAACGGACGCGTGGAAGGGGTCACTGCGTAAGACGAGCTTCACTCACCGAGCCAGAAAGGCCTACTGGAAAGAAGTGCGTAAAGCACACAGACATGGAAGGTGGCATTCGATGGTCAAGCGCATCCATAGACCTTGCCTTGGGCAGACACAACGTCTCATGCTGGCGTGGCAAGATTAGTCATTGAGTGGAGAAGAGGCTCGGTATGTTTTGAAGTGTGAGGTGTTGGCGAGTCCTAGCAGGTTTATGTTCAGGGAGCCGCGGTTGAGCGGTATACACGTCGCAGTCAACGTGCCGATGGACTAACCTTAACTCAGGAGCTTGCGGTAGATCAGGCTGATCCAGGCCAATGACACAGATAAGAGGTGGCATCGCAGCGATGTAAGTATCCCGCTCCCTATCATTAATGCGTTTGAGCATTCCTCTTTCCTACACCGTCTATGATAAGAAGGTCATAAATTCATTCAACGCCTTTCTTCTCCTGAACCAGAAAACAGCCTCAAAACACAAAAATAATGTTTTTTCCTTAAACCTTTACACACAAACGTGCACCAGACTCGATCGACGGCCAGGCTTACTTATTGCTTAAATATAAACGTCCAGCGCTGGAATATCGCGGCTTTCCCGGCCGAGTGAAATCAGAGCATCGCAAATTATATTTATACAAAATAAAATTCGGAGATCAAAAAAAGCACACCATTTTCTGTTCTCTTATTGCATTTATTTCTATATAATATATAAGTCTTTTTTGTTTTTAAACTTAACAATCTTTAAATTCTTAAACATCCAGCTCAATACTCAGATTAATAAAACAGTGATAAAGCAATTTCATTTCTGCCTCAAAAGTCTGAATTTTGGTTCAGTTTGGTTTTTGTATTACAAATCCTGTGTTTGTTTTTTTTGGATGTGTGAAATTTAATGTTTTTCTTTTTTTTTTTTAAATATTTTCAATGAAAATCGTAGAACAAAGAAAGAAAAAAAAATCCTCGAAGTGCAAACAATCGCATTTTTTTTTTTTTATTATTATTTACAAATCCCTGCTATGGAAAGCTTTCTGCAGGCATACGGAGATCTGAAGGGGAGGGAAAAAAAAAACGGGAATATGTCGGGTCGCAAGGTGATTTTAAGCAATTTAAAGCAGAGAAGGCCGTTACAAAATGTGCAGCATCGGAGACCTAAGACCAGGAGAATCTGTTCTCATTCTACACGGGAGGTGGGTTTTTTCTGTACTATAATAGTATTCTGATGACGATCAATAACTGTATACCAAACACAGCCATGTATTGTTAAACAACTTGTTACTGAAAATAAGGAGCGTTCAGGGGCGACCTGAAGATCCGCGCGGATTCCCGTTTTGGCAAACATTGATGTTCTTACAAATATGATTTCAGATTCCGCAGAAGCCCCCCTCGTGATTGCAAAGCAAAGACACCCCTCCTGAAGAGTAACTGATCAGCTATTAATACCCCGAGAGTCTTCTAGAAACTTCCGATCTGTGCCAACAACGGCGACAAGTACAGCTCAATACAACTCAGGTTCTCAACTCCACTCGCTCTAGAACCCCAACCATCCTAACCAATTCTGTACTTGGCATGATCCAGACGGCCGCCGTTTCCACAAAGGACACCAAGTGGGGGAGTCTGATCCTTATTAACACGGCTCTCTCTTACCCTTCTTACAATACTTGGGTGGAATAACTTCACTATCTCTACGGATGCATGGATGGTGGATTTAAAAAGATTCAGCTCGGAACGAGGATGATGCCAAAAATTTGAGGTCTGAAACAGACTGAGCCAATTACAGAGCTGCAAAAAAAAACATTCCAGAAGGGGTGAGAAATTAAAACGTGGCTTTAAGCGGTTACCGCTGCATCATATAAGCAATAAATGGGGTTTCTTTCTAACTTCAACGCGCATGAATCCACTGGCAGCCTACACATTAAGACTCTCGATGCAGTTGCTGTGATGGCGGAGAAAACCACTGACAGCCGCTAGCAGTTGACAGGTACAAGGAACACACAGGTAAAGCAACGCAGGGAAAGACGCTGGTTTTAGATGGCTGCTCTTATCTAGAAAAGTGAAACAAAAAAAAAGCCTTTTCTCTCCAAAGCATTCATCGCCAACGTGTTCTCGATTGTCCAGCGGAACGCCCACCGGCCATGTAGAGAAAATCCAAAAGCGTCCTCTTATATTTTCCCCCACGCTAAAGCCGGTCAATCCAAAGTGCAATTTATGCCGAGCACGGGGTGCCCCCTTTCCAAAAACAAACAAATGAAGCGGCCAGAAGAGGAAATGCATGTGTTTTTTTTGTGGTTTTGTACTTTTTCCGTTTATCTATTGTCCTATAACCTTAATAAAAAGCTGAAAATGTCTGTTAGTAATGAACTCCTCTTCATTCCCGAAAGAGGGATCGCTTGGGGAACGCTCATGACGGGATGCACTGGACACGATCGGGACCTTCCTCCTCGTCCTCTGAGCTGTCGGAGGAGCTGGGAGAGTCATCGGAATCGGCGTCAGCGCCACCCAAGCCTGGATCTCTTCTCCTCTGCGGGGACGAAGCATTACCCGTTATGGTGACAGGTTGGAACAAAGCAAAAGAAACGCCTTTGGAACAAAGCAGCTTTTATGGTGCCGACAAAGTAACCCTTTCTGGACCACAAGGGGAAATAAGAGCATCAACACAACTTGACCGCACGCTCTGCTTCTGACCCCCGGCCGGACAACTCTCCAGCCAAACGCGTGACATGATCACATCGGCTCAAGCACTGAAATATTTCTACGAATAATTAAAAACCACAATTATCAGAGTTAAACCCTTATTAATCATGGGGGCACATAGGTGAATTATCGTAAGACAAATAATATATATATCTTAAGCGATGAAACTTCTACAAACTTAGATGAAACCTTCAAACCCTTACGCCTGGACGGCTGCACCCTCAACGAAGCATTAAAGTAATCCCGATAATGTGCATTTGACGCTCACGTCCCAGACCTGCCGTGGAGGTGAAACGCGTCGAGCGCTAAACATACGTTCTAAAGGAATAATAAGAGGTTTGCTCGGCAGAACACAACGTGAATAAGAGGAGTGACAAGCGGAGGGAGATTAGCCAGTGTTGTACCTGCTGCATTGGATCTTGGCTTCGGGAGCCAAGCACGGTGATTGCCAGCAATTTGGTGCTTACAAGATCTGGAAGGAGTTAGCGGATCAAGAGCCAAACTACTCCTAAAAACCACCCGAGCAGCATATTGCGCCTAATGACGTTTAATACAGAACAGTTTTTTCTTTAAAGCCACACCAACTGCACACAAAAGGTGTTTGTTAAACAGGGGGCACGGCTACCGCTGCTGAACAGGAAGATTCCCACCTGAGGAAGAGACCTCTGAGTCCTGAAAACATGCGTTAAATACAATCCTCCACTTTTGGGATTCCCAGATAACATTAGGATTTTATATTGTATGTCAGATTCGGATCCTTTGGGCTTTAGACAGACTTATTTTAAATGACTGTTTAGTTAGATACAGCAGTACTCCCCGATTAAAAGATGTGCAAGCTTTTATACATAAAGACACAATTGGTGGGTGCATGGAGATCGGGGAAAAGTGTGAGATACTACAGTCGTCGGGCCAAGGGGTACGTTTAATTTCAGGACAATCAACATGTCGGCCCATTCCCAACAGTCAGGCTGAGGATCATAGGACACGTAGTCCGATTACAGCACGGAAGTCAGAAAGATACCGCTGAAACAATCCTGTGTGACCTGGAAGCTTAAAAGGGACAAAGCGTGTCTGGGAAATACCAAGTATATGTACAGCTCAAAGCACTGAGTCCATGTAAAGTGCACAACGGGCAGCCTGATCTGCAAATATCACAATGTACTTTTACCCGAAACACCGATGGAAGCTGCCCCCAGTGCAGGTGGGAAAGGTACGTACCCTGCGGCGCCCTCTCTGTCTGAGATGGTGCATCAGGAACCAGAGCATGTGATTGTCGAACAGATCCGTGTGATGCAGGCTGTCTTCATCCCTCTCTCGCTTGTTCTTCTTAATCACCTTATGTAAAGCAGAAGAAACATTTCATGAAACTTTCAGACGCTCCGCAGACCTAGGGCATATTAGTCAAGCACAGGCTGCCGTGTTTTAGATGATTCGGTAGGCTGCCAACTCTATGCTGATATCTTTAACACAATGAAATATATTATGAAACATAGATTTCTGCCGTAACGTGCACCTGCCCCCCCCATAGCCAACGCAGTGAAAGTATCAAGACTGTTGGCACGTATACACGCCCAGGGATAATGAATTCCAAGGTAGGCGGACATATACATGATATTCTAAGACAGTATTATATGAGTAGGACAGTAGAGTCAGCAGCTCGTAATGAAAGCTGGGGTTCAGGGCAAGAGACAGGCATGGAAAGCATGGCTGGTGTTTTGCTTGCTGCGCGGCACGAGACTCGCTCTCTTACGATAACACCATATGGGGGAGAATGAGCTCACCGCCGCGCTGACTAATCTCGGGCCCACACACCGAGCCGACGCTTTTCACAAAGCTTTTTATTTTTAACCCCAAAAGCTCAGGGGTACGGGCACCTCCACTTACATCTTTCAGCTCGTCCAGGGCAGTGGGCTCTTTGGCCGTGGGGAGCCAAATTTTCACATCGTAATCAAGGCCGCTGGTGGCAAGGACCGGCAGGTGAGGATGCGGCTCCAGGCAGTTTACCTGGCGGGGAAAAAACCCAACATAAATGGTTGTATTAACAGATTGCAGGAGAGGGACGAGTTCGAAGCGTTAGTCCACGGCATAAAACCTAAATAACGGGTTATAGAGGAACGAGAAGCTGTTGAAGTACAGGTCAGCGCGCTCGTGGCTTTACATTTCGGTTCAATCACTTATTATATATGTCATCGTCTGTTCCCCTTCGATTGTAAGCACCGTGTGTTATAAAGGTGACCACGCCGGTCTATTACGCTTGCATCAAACCTTCACATTACAAAAACCATTCAGATCTCCCGCAGAAACATAATAAATGCCCTCCGTCCAAAACCCCGGCAAACGGGGGATTTAGGAATATCAGGAGATGGAGATCAAGCATTAATAAAATAAAAAGGTTAAAAGAACCCAAATATAGATAAACTAAAGCAATTAAACCATAAGCATGCGAGAACAAGCAGAAGAAATCGCATTTCCCACCCAGAGCGGAGCCGCAGGCCACGGCAAAACATCGGAAAGGAAAAGCGGCGTTCCTTTTAATTCAGACGTATAGCCATGTTTGAAAGCGGCTAACAATGTGAAAACAATGCCCCCGAGGTCTAATGAAACAAGACTGAGCCGCCTGCTACGGCTTAAATATAATATCCATTGTGAAAATTCACTTTTGCCCTGAATTATGGCAGCCGGAGGACAATGGCGAGTGGCGGGGAGCAGACGACGGATGGACGCTACCGATTCGGCTCAGACCAGAGCGCTTGCCCCGACGGCAGACAAACAAAATCCTCCAATTAAAATCTCTTCATGTCGAATACCTCTGGGAGCCGTAAGAAGCAAATTAAAAATTGATAAAATTCTGTCAAAGATCCCAATTTAAGAACAAGGGGAGGACCAAATCCTGCTTTGCTGCATTCATTTATTAAGTTTTAACGATCCTCGCCAGACGAAGGCAGGGGGGAAATGTCTCCTAAACGGCGTCTGTGGGATTCAGGATACTTACCACGCCGCCCTTGTCACCATCCATGAATTGTACAATCTGACAAGATGACTTCTCCCACAGGAATATGTGACCGCAATCGCTGCCGCTGACCACAAACTCACTGTTTGGGCCGTAGAAGTTCACCCCCTTCACTGCAAGACAAAAACGTATGTGATAAAGGGGCTGTATGCACCGCCGTAAACGTACCACTAAATAATATCAAATACATACGCAAATCCCCGCGGGCTCCGTAAAACTATTACTAGCTTTATGGTAAATATATATATATATATATATATATATATATATATATATATATATATATATATATATATATATATATATATATATATATATATATATATATATATATATATATATATATGTTTCAATTAAGCCAGGAGCTTGATACTGTCAAGGCAGCACGACGGCATCGGCAGCACACACGGATATACCGGATCGGTAAGTAAAGGGAAAACATCACACCTGGTACCAGACAGGTCTCAGTTCTTTATTTATGTCATCAACACACACAAAAAATGCAAAAAAGAACAAGACGTCTGTTTCTCTTTAAGGAATTAAGAAAAGCCCAGAAGAGAACGGGTCCGATTACCATAAAACAGACAAACAAGCGCTTAACTGGAAATATTTAACAAGCGTTTCCCCGAGTGCCGCGTCATTACGAGACATCAAAACCATTTCTGGGGAGAGGGGATTTAAATTGACGATTTAGTTTGTTAAGAGGATAAACGTTTTTATTTTTTAAACACCAGCGATGGGTTAAGCGCTCCCGAAGAAACTCTACATCATGTGTTATCTGCGTCAAGGGAGCAGCCGCGAGCCGATTCTTACACACAGAGCTATAACGCCCCCCGCAGGACGAGCCGCTCCCTGCCTCGGCTCAGGAAATTCACAGGGAAATAAAATCCTGACAGTCGGACTAAAAACCCTTTCTATCCAGGAGTCAAAAGGGTTAAAACTGGCTGGGAACAGAGACAGGAGGCTAAATTAGCAGTCTGTCAGGGTTTAAGATTAAGGTAGGAAAGGTTAGCTATCTACTCTTAACAGACATCCCTGCGTGACCAGGTATGCAAATGATTCTCATTGAGCAGCTCATTTGCATATAAGGCAACATTAATGTCACACAAGACAAAAGCGACATCATACTCTGCCGCTATTACAAGACGCAACGCAGCAGGAGAAGCAGGCGCTGGAGCATCCCACCGGAGGCACTACGCCTTCCGCCAACCATCCGTAAGACCTCAGCCTCGGAAACATATCCCCCTCCGATACCGCGTCTATTAACCCTAAGGGCGGCGATAATCAGGGCGCTAGGGGCAGTATGCGAATCCGTCTCATCCCGGCCGTCTGCTCGGGGATCCGGGAGGCAGATAAAAGATCTTCACTTTCCGTGCAGATTTCAGAACACAAGACAAATGGATTTTAATATCCGAGCCCCGGAGAGCCGAAAAGAAACAAAAATAAAATACTCCGCTCTCCCCGAATAACTTAAAGGGAACGGAGGATTTGAAAAGATTTGGGGAGCACAGAGGTTAAATAAATATGTTCCCAGGGGAAGACGCTCCCTAGATTTAGTTTTATTTTTTTTTTGGGGGGGGGGGACCAAATCCAAACATTTTTATTACTATATATTGAATTGTTTCAGAATTAACCCGTTAGAGGCATTTCATTTCAGATTGGACGCCACGCTGGAGGCTTACAGGACCCTACCTGTGGCATTGTTTCGATGTCCCTTGTAGCGCTTGACGTACTCTGCGCCATCGCTGTGGGATGAGTTGAACAGGTAAATGTCTTCGTCGTTATAGCTGGCAAGGAGCTCTGCAATGAAACGGAAGGCTTGGATTAATAGGAACCCTTTCATCTCCAATCGATAATTCTATTCATTGAACGACTACTCGGGCCGTCTGCGCATGCCTAACGACATACTCTATGAAACAGAGGACACAGAACCACCCGGCTGAAGGTCTGATCACGCCGAGAACCGACAGATGCTTAGGATATTGTCAGAATATGTCAAGGTTAGATACATAGAATAAAACCAGGACAGAGTCATCCCAAAAACCACGACTGTTACAACCGCTTACTAAAAATCAGTCGAGACGAACGACAGAACTCTCCCAAACACCGCACTTTAGGTGGCAACGCAGCTCTGGACCCTGGCTGGCATGGAAACGGTTAATACGGGACTTCAAGAAGAAAAATGCGTTGTGAAGAGTCACACAGAGCCCCGAGCGTTTCTATGGAAACTGCAGGATGTGGGCCTTATATGAAGACTAACCCTTTCAGCACTGGACAGAGTACACAGGGAATACCATCCGAGCTGCACATGCCCGGTTATAAGTAGCCCCGCGAGGGCGTTTGAGAGCCGCAGAGCTAGCCGCTGGCAGTCGGAGGTACGTACCCGTTCCATCGTGGCTGTATACCAGACAGGTAATGTTTGCTTTTGCCTCGCTTGTGACCTGGAACACAAACACACGATGAAGACACCAGACCGAAGATACCGCGTGAATCCCGTGACAGCGAGAAGCATTCCCTATTAACACGCAGACTGCTGCGTACCGGGGCCGTTTCACTGACAAAACATCAACAGATCCATTTTACTCTTTCCGCCAAAGGCTAAATGAGCGTAAAGCAAACTTTTAAGGAGCTTTTCCAACTTCTATGGCAACCTATCAGTGTCTGCTTATGGGTCACATGACAGTACTAGCAATGATGCTCCTCAATTACAAGATAGGTGGAACAGCACCTTCAATATAATAATTTTTTGCCTAGGGGATGAACCCGCTGTAATTTACCATAAAGGGTTAAAGGGATTGTATGTTACTTACTCGGGGTATGTTACTTACTCGGGGGCCAGGTAGGTCTCTTCTTCTGGGATATTAGGCCCCCCCCCCATATAAGCCAAACATTATACCGAGCCGCACATTGTCTACGGCACGAGACGTCCTCTTAAAATTCTTCCATTGTTGAAAGGATCGGCGTTCTAGTGACACTTACTAGGTGGTGAGGGCAGAACTTCTTGAGGACGCCATTGTTTTCATTCTCGTTTATTTTGCGCTGGTCGTATATCCTTAAATGAAACAGAGAGAGGATTCAGAAGCCGTATGTCTATCCCATGCATGTTTAAATTGCCTCAATGTATTACCCTCCACCACTTCTGCTGGGAGGCTGTTCCATTCATCTACCACCCTCTCAGTAAAGCAGTACTTCTGTCCTTTGCTAAATCCCATCTCCCCGCTCCCCCCTCGATCGCATTAAACGAGGAGGCATTACTTCCCAGCTCTGCGAAGCAGCGATTAATCTCATACTTCAACAAAGTCCTTTTCCATAAAACAAGGACCTCATCGTGTCTCCGACGCGCGGCTCGTTAATTAGATTAGCGGGTAACGTTACAGTCTGGGCTCCCGCTTGTTAGCGGACTGAGAAGTGTGAAATGAAGTGTCGGGAGGGCCGCGCAGACAATGCCCACCTGACAAACTGATCCCTGCCGCCCACAGCAAACTGGAACGTGTTGGCCGGATTCACGTAGATGGTGTAGAGTCCCACCTTCTTCTCCTTCTCCTTGGTTACCACCAGCCGGCTTCAGAAGCGAGAGAACAGAGCAATACGATTAAAACGCAGAAAATTAACAGACCACGGGGGAGACCGGCCAAAAAGCTCAGGGGTACTCACGACGCTGGCCGGTCCTGCCGGAGGTCGATGGTGAACACCACGGCGTCCTCGCCAGCAGATAAGAACGTGCACGGGGAGTCGGGTTCCAGAGCAAGCTGGAGGAACACAGGGAAGGAAGACGCTTAACATGACATATAATACATACTGATAAGCAAGAAGTATTTACAGCTCCTATAGTGTCCACCATTAACCAACAAACACAATATTATACAACTTCAACAGGGCCACAACGTCGAGAGAACCAGAGACTACTGGAAACGCTCGCCGCCAACTTCTACTTAAATCAAGCGGGATTTATCCAAGCACGGTTCGGGTTTATGATTGTGCCCACCTTGTGCGATGCGCCTTTGTGCTGCGCTACTCTCTTGGTGTTTTTGCAGCACTGGATGGCAGACAGTTCGGCGATCCGCACCTGCCCGTCTCGGGCACACATGGCTATCGTTGAGTCTCCGCTGTTGGGCAGAAATTTCGCCTGAGAAAAACAAGTGAAATGAACTGAAAGTACTAGCCGGAGGTAAAAGGAGCCTTTAAAGGGCCCGGCGGATTTACCTGGAAGACGTTGCTCTTATGTCCGCTCTCAAACTCCAGCACGGGGTTCTTCTTCACCCAATCCCACACCACAACTTTGAGGTCATCGCTGCCGCTCGCCAACCAGGTCCCTCGCTGGTTGAAGTGCAGGGTGTTCACGCAGCCGCTGTGTCCGTCCAGGCCATGAAGCAAGCGGAATCTCTGGACGAACCCTCGGGCCCCGCAGGCATCGTAGATGAAGCGGGCGCTGCTGCCCAGCTCCCGCTGTCTGAGGGCACGGATTGCTCTCCAGCGAGGGAGGGGTAGAGGCGTCTTCTCAGAGGACACCCAATCCTCCAGGGCCCTCTCGTCATCTGACGAGTCCTGGTCATGGTTGGCGCGTTTTCGTTGAGCTCGCTTTAGGAGACGATCTCCTTCCTCCTCTTCATCGTCGTCGTCATCATCGTCGTCCTCATCCTCTGAGTGTGAGTGGTCGTTACCTCGGTTCTCATCATTGATGGAGTAATGGCCGGTGTCGTCCATGCTGTCCGAGTCCTTATCTTCTCCAGAGCTTTCAGACCCGGTGTCCCTGCTTTCTGCGCGTGTCGCTGCCGCATCATCGCCGGTGAGGCTCAGGCTCACATCCGAGGCCTCCACCTCGATGCCGGAGGAGTTTTCTCTGCCTTCTTCCGTCCCGGATTTGTCTTCAGGGCTGCTAGAAAAACCCCCTGTAGAGAGCAAACCAAATTAAAAGGGTCTTCAGTGGGAACCATACCATGAATCACCATAAGCGTCACAAGCTACACCGGCCTACGGGTACCAGCTATGGGCCATTAATAAAGATCAGATTGAGTTCCATGTAAATGTGTCTCAGGTTCTAGAATTAAGGTAATTATGCATTTTTTTATAGCGATGATGTAATTGCGTTTCCTAACTTTCCCTTTGTGGCTTATACAGAGCTTTTACCCAGAGGTCAATTAGTTGGGAGGCAGCCAGCGATTACGAGACGCTCTAAATGTGAAGAAATTGCTGTGGAACGCGCTGGAGCTTTGCTGCCGACCGCTTAACGCTCCTCGCGAGAGACGCTCTATAAATAAGAGGCAAGCGTCTCGGTAAAAGGATGTTTTTAGAAGAGACAGAAAGCAGACGCCGGTCACGCGGGGAGAAGGCGTGCGAACACACGAGGATTATAATACGTAACTAACACAAAGAACTCTGCGCCACCATAACCAACCCTCTCGCAGCACAAACAAAACCAGCACCGAGTATTTTTCATAATTATTTTATAATACGGGCTTAAAACAATCGCGGCGAGCAGAGCGCTTACCGTTTGTAAGATCGGTTTTCCCATCAGCCATTCCCCCGCCGAACGACATCGTGACTCCCCTCTGACTCCCCGACTCCCAGGCTTTTTCACCTAAACAGGAAAAAAATAACACATCGTTAATCTGCAGAGGGGGCGGAAGAAGCACAAGAGGCTGCGATCGGGGCAACGAAGTGTTAAAAGAGCCCCAAACAACAAAGAGGCCAGGTACAATAATATATATATATATATATATACATATATATATATATATATACACACATATATATACACACATATACATACACATACATATATACACACTAACATACGTATATTTTATACAGAGCCAACATATTCCGTAGCGCTGTGGCAAACGTTACCTTTCTAACTGGTTTTCTGCAGGGCTCTGGGGTTGGAAGCGGCGTCCTATACTATAGCGGTGTACAAACTAAACACTAAGCCGAGATCTGATGATTTTAATGATTAACTGCCTTCCGCGGAACGATTAATTACACAACACACGTTTCAGAAGGTTTTTCTGTTTTAGTTCCTACGGCAATAGCCTATCAGTGCCTGCGTGTGTATCACATGACAAAGGGGAACGCCCACCAAATGTCATAACATTTTGCAATATGTAGGTAATATATCATTTTCTGTACGCCGCGGGGGTGCCCGCGTACCCATGATCCTTTGCTCCCCGAGTAGCTACGTCTCGTGGCCCGTGCTCACTAAGCATGAGGGTTCTAAGCGGACATTTGGGTAAAAGTTCTAAACTCGGCAGTAGGTGGAACGACGAGCTACCCAGGTCCGTGTAACTCACCGGCGGAGGAGAGCACACTAGCGGCAGGTCCCTCTCGACAGAGGAATCAAGAGACCTGCGAAGAGGAGGAAAAAGTCAAACCGATGGAAACTCCAAGCGGAGCAACAGCCATTAACCATTCGCACGCCGCAAGAAAATACACAAAATACAACCAACAGGCAGCATGTTATACACTGGGCCCCTGCGGCCCCCAAATGCTTATATACATATACATATACATGAGCAGAACACCCCCCCCCCCCCCCCGATGGGTCTCTGTGATGTCATTAAGGCACTTTTTAGGTTACGGCTCATCGGGCAGCAAACAGAAGAGCTGCAATCCAAACCAGACAAATGTTCTAAGCAGTTCCAGCTATATCGCGCAAGACGTGGCAGACGGTATTTTACCCGACCATCTGCCCTTTTAGCTGCAGGACGGGACTGGAGTAAAGCCTGGGGGGGGGGGGTGCTAGAATACAGAGGGGAATAGCTGCATGGGCTCAAAAACAACACACAGGGTTCTGGAGTAAGCTCTGGGCCACAATAGTGACCACTGTGCTGCAAGATGGGGGGGTTCTAAGGCAATAACTGGGACACAAGGCTGAGTTCTAGAGCCGACAGTACCAAAAAGAGATGGGTTCTGGAACAAACCAACGTAACAAAAAAGGGGTTCTAGAGCAACCAGAGCACAGAACATGAAACAGAAAGCCAGAGAGAAACTGCTGTAGGGCAAACAGTCATAAGGTTCTAGACACAGCAAAACGCTACAATCAAAGTGTTCTAGACCAGGAGAGTAACAACGAGGATGTACAGTGCCTCCGGTAGGAAGTGTTCTAGGGAAGGGATTGTAGACCAAGCACATTGTCACAAGCTGGGGTTCTAGAGCAGTTCTGGGACAAAACTAATGACAGGAGGCAGGGAGAAAACGTAAAGGGATTCCAGGCCTCGTTCTCAGGAAGGATCTAGAGTAATAATGACGTTTATTTAACCTACAACAACTTACACAGGGTGCAGGGCAGGGGGCAGTATAACCAATACACACATGTAAACACACACAACACATACTTATATACACAATATATAGACACACAAAGCAAACACTACCGTGTGCAGAAGCTCAGAATAATAACCTATATACACACACATACACTTTTATATACACACACACATATATACACATACACACACACATAGACAGGCGCCGGAGGTACTGAGCTCCATACACGGGACGGGGGCCAGGTCAGTGCATTCACCCGGGCAGGCGGCCTGTGTGCGGGCTGCTGACTGGGGACAGGCCGAGGATGCGGCCTGCGCTGGGCCCGGGTGGTCCCTGAGGGGATGGAGCGAGTGCTGCGCCTGGGCTCGGTGAGGCTCCCCGCTGGCTGTCACTGCAGGCCCCGGCCAGGGGATCTCAGCTCTGCCGATACGACAGCTGCTGCGGCGGCCATCTCCTGCCAGGCTCCGCCCCGCTCGCTTTACGGCAACACAGCACGACACTCACCGCTTTACTGCTGCGCAGCCACATCAAGCACTGGCATCCTTATCTCTGCGTGCGTGTTACCCACCCGGCATATAGCTGCCACGTACCCCTAGTTACTTTGTCCAGTCCCTCTTTGGACGCCCTAATCCCCTTCATTTCTAGGAGTTCTATGGCCCTAAAAGCCCCGATAATGTGTATAGTAACAGCAGAAAACGGCTTTATAAATGAAATCTGTGAATAACCCCATTATTATTATTCTAAATACCCCGCGATGGGGCATAACGTCACCGGGGTTACTGATGGGGTATCCGGGCTGCACCCTGTCCAAATGGTCTCTACCCCTCGTCCTGTAAGGGCCCCTTGGGCAGCGGTGGCTCTAAGGGGTTGTCTGTGGGCATGCCCCGGAACATGTATGCCCTAAAACCACAGCAGAGTTTATTCAGAGGAATATTCACGGTCGTTCCACATCGTCTCACGTTTCTGCAGGAGTTTCAGACGAGGTTTGGCCTTAAAAGAGCTGGAATCGCAGGCAGGCGGTATCTCACGCACCGCTCTCTCACGCGCTTTCTCGCACGCCCTCTCTCACGCTTTTTCGCACACCTTCTCTTGTGTGCACGCTGTCTCTCTCACACTCGCGCCGTCCCTCTCTCACACTCGCGCCGTCCCTCTCTCACACTCGCCCTCATTCGCTCTTGCGGTCTCGCTCTCTCTCACGCACTCTCGTGGTCTCTCTCTCATGCGCTCTCTCGCGGGTCTCTCATTAATACGTCCAGCGGGCAGGAACATGATTGAAACGACAAAACCCGAATAACTCCCAACCAATCGCGTCCCTCCCCCGCGGATCACTTCTCCCATCAGAACGACTCCAATCCGCTCCTCGCGTGATACAGAGAACTCTTCTAGACCTAGCGTGACCATCGCATGCGCGACCCTCCGCTGGAACAGCCTCTGACAATCTCCATTTGAAACCACTCTGAGCTCCCTCTGGATTCTGCCGGAAGGCCGTTCCACGTAGCCACCACCCCTTTTCCCAATTCAGTTTGAAGACACCACGCGCTGGCTCGTAGTAGAAATTAGAATTTAATCGGTTAGAGTCTATGTTTGCACAACAAAATAACGACAGCAGCTTTACGTTCCGGAGCGGTGATTTCTAGACAAGATCTGATCAATATTTTTTTTTCTTTTAAATGTTTAATTTGCCAAAACTCAAAAAAAGTGGGTTCTGGAGGCGGCGGAGTGGAGAATATTCACCACCAGATTCCACTAAAGGGTTAACGGGGTAGAAATTATCACAGATCCCAGGCCAAATCCAAACATTCACATTAAGTTATGGTGAAGAGGGTTCTAGATCGTGCTTCTGCAGGACACCTTGGGGGAGAAAAAAACACATAATGGGTTCCTTCGTTACCTAGGTTACGTGCAGAATGTGGCAAAAGGTCTTCCTCACACAACGTCATGCTATTTTATGTCAGGGTTCATGTTTTAGGATCTTGCGTGGGTTTCGGGGACGGCGTTTTGTCCGCAGCGTACGTTCTCATCGGGAGAGGCTCCAGACATCCCAATCATTTGATTTCCTTAACGTTCTAGATCTTGAACCATCATAGTCCTGATTAAAACCGCTGTGACTTGGAAGCCCCTGGGGTCTCCCTTAAAGATGTGGCAGGGGCTTTCCACATCACATAGTTTTAGTCCTGTACTCCTCCTTGTGGCCCCCATGACAGCAACGTATATCCTTCCAGAACCTTCCTGGAGTCCTGCACCAGTTTAAGATGTAGAAACACGGAGGAACACAGAGTTGAAAATGTTAGTGTGCTTAAAGGGACGGTATCGCAGACCAAGATGTACTTTACGATGCGGGAGCTTCACTAACTTTCAGGGAACCCCGGAGGCTGTAAATCGTTCTGGGTTCTTGCTCTGTCGGTGTTTTATGACGGCGAGGAAACAGTTACCGTTACAAAAAGAAAATAGCACTTAAGAGATGATCTCGGCTATTCGGGGTCCTAACCCCATCTACGATCAGTTTCTACCAAGAGACAAGTAAGGGGTCTACTTTCTACAAATGGGATTATTCTGCCCTGTTCAGAGACGTTCTAATGTTTCTGAAATATAACCGGAATGGAAGAGATCTTTAAAAAAAGAAGAAAAAAGGGGGCAGAGGAGCTCGTCTTAAACGGCCAAAGATCTTCTACCTGGTCCTACACCGAATAATAACAACGTGGGAGGAAAAACAAAATCGCACCGCTGCCACACTGCCTAATAACTGTGCGGAAAGCCCCCCACGGACCCCGTGTTAGTCCTGATAGAACATCCGCGAGGACACCGACGTAGAAGACGGCAAATCCAGCCTGGGGCGAGCGATCATGCATCCTCAGACGACTCGGGCGATGAGAAGTAAGGCCGCTTGGTTATCACACGAAGGAAACAATTACATTCTATGACGAGTACTCGGCGCGGAGCGTGTCGGCCCTGTGCGGAGCGTGTGGATATCATGCACCTGTAAGGAACACGCGGGAGACGCGTTCATCCAGATACTCCTCCTCCAGAGCCTACAGCATCAGGCGATGAGACAGAGAGATTGCTCCGTCTTCATTCTGATTGGCCGGCGGCAAAAAAAACAGGTCACATGACCAAGCACTGCTCTCCACTGGCATTCCCAGCATTGGCAAGGTTCATTCCATCGAGGTCAAAATTGAGCCCGGTTGGCTAAGGAAGGAAAGAGAGACAGAGCGTCAGACAGCATGGCTAAGTGTTATGGGAGTTGCACTGACAGCTGCCCAACCTGTCCATAGGGTCTGGCAAACAGTAAAGCTGCTGTCCCACCTACGCTACAGAAACACCATTCTTGGTACTGCTGAATGTCCATATCCTTCCCAAATACAATTCTTTACATCATATCAAATTGATTGTCATGTGACTTAAACGGAGGCATTGATAGGCTGTTCCCACAGAAATTGAAACAAAATCATACCAAGGTACCAAGACGTTTGAGCTAGTTTAATGATAAAAGATCACTTTATTTCACGTTTGGTTTGCTTGCTTCTTTATTAACTCATTAAAATAAAGTAGAATGCCAAAATAGTTAAATATATATATTATACACACACATTCTTAACCTCTTAGTTCACGTCTTAAAACTGGAAGTCAGGTAAGGCCCAGGAGTGAAGGGGTTCATAATATTTTCACCTATGCCAATATCAGGTGTCTCCCAGACCCCCCAGGGACAAAGTTGGCCCCCACGTTCCTGGCAGCGCTGTCTATAAAAAGCTCATACGATCCGGCCAAGTTAAAGTTGACGACCCAAACCGGCCACGCGAACGTCTCAGTAACAGCCACACACTTCAAATAGAAGATATAGTAACGGAGGGGGAGGGGGCACCGAGCGGAAAAGGGGCACTAGGATAATGCCCGCTACCCCAGGGTGGGATACACCGCGCTCGGGTGTTTGCAAGCCGCTTGCTCCTCTGAGTGACACCTAAATCGGGCAGAGCGGACGGGACGAAAGTCTTATCTGTCGACACGTTCTACATGAAGGTCGGCACATGACACTTACCGAATCACCGGCCAACTCTTTGGGTGGGTGTCCCAATTCCTGAAGCTAAAACAAAATAAAAACATTGGTTGTTGGGAGCGAAACGATCGTACGCAGCGCCAGGTCACCAAACATCGCAGGTCGCTTACCTGCTGCATGAGGTCCATGACGGCCTCGAAGCGCGCCGCCTCGCCCTCTCCCGGCTCCTCCGTCTCAAAGTGCTGGCAGATGCGGCCCATGAGGTTGTGCTGCTCTTGGTATCTGTGGAGCTCGTCGGGCGGCAGGGATTCTCGGTGCGCCCGCAGCCATTCCGGGTACTGCGCGGGGTGAGAAAGAGCGGACACGCGTTCACACAACGTACTACTGGCAGCCTAATTCCCCATTCCGGCAGCCGACAGCCCATTCGTGGTGGCAACTGCTAACAAGAGGGTAATTAAAGGGCAACACAAAGGGTGAAGATGCCCCCCAGCCCCGGCTCGCACCTTCTCTGTGATCTCTTTGAGGGAAGGGTAGAGCATTTCTTTAGAGAGAAGGCTCTGCATGAGGTTCTGCATGAGCGGAAGGATGCTCCCCTCCGAGTCCGACTCAATTCCGAGCCCCTCGATCGCCTTGGCAAGTTCTTCCTCCGACAGACCAGAGCTCTGCGGAACAGAATCACGAGGGGTCCGTCACACGGGTGCATGCTTATTCTAGGAACATTAAACATCGCAGGGGCGGAAAAAGCCAATATGTCAAGGAGGGCCCTCACCTGTAAATCGTTTGCGTTATTTGCCAGCCCTGTGAGGGTTTGTTTCAAACAAGATGTAAATTCCTGTTGGGAGGTTTCATCGCTTCCTGGAAGATAAGGGCTTCGTCAGAGTAAAGTTACATGAAGTATCTTATAGATTTCCTATAAATCCCGCTTACATATTTTATTTATCCAGATTCATTTATAAAGCTGTTTCTATCCACATTATCGGGGCTTTTAGGGCTGTAGAACCCTGCGATACCCTCATACCCAGCAAACATTCTGACCTCCTAGAAAAGAGGGGCATCAGGGGTTTGGGGCACAGAGAGGGACTGAACAGACCAAACAGGGACACCTGGCAAGTATACCCCTTTAATTTATATCAAACAGCTTTATACAAATATATCGGGGGATTATATAGAGTAAGGTACAGAATAAACCGACTCAGCGCACGGCAGAAGACAGGACAAGGGTTAATGACGTACCGACTTTTCCGGCTGCCTCGGATAACTTCTGGAACTGTTCTACAAGATGGGGTTCCTCGTCGGCCAGTTCCTTCATTGCCTTCTCAAACTCCTCGGACGCCTGAGCGGCCAGCTGGCTGTTGAACAACTCCTGGAAGAACTTCTCCTGGGACATGAAGAGCGGATCCTAGCATGGGCAGAAGGGCAGAAGCATGGGGCAGAAGGACAGAAGCATGGGGCAGAAGGACAGAAGCATGGGGCAGAAGGACAGAAGCATGGGGCAGAAGGACAGAAGCATGGGGCAGAGGGACAGAAGCATGGGGCAGAGGGACAGAAGCATGGGGCAGAGGGACAGAAGCATGGGGCAGAAGGACAGAAGCATGGGGCAGAGGGACAGAAGCATGGGGCAGAGGGACAGAAGCATGGGGCAGAGGGACAGAAGCATGGGGCAGAGGGACAGAAGCATGGGGCAGAGGGACTCAGTCACGGACTCAACCAGCAGCAAAGAGAACAGGAGAGAAGCGGCTCACCTTGGCAGCATCTCCAGGAGGTCCATCCGGGGCGGCGGGCTTTGGGGCAGAGTCTGCAGGCGGAGGGGGTTGGCTGGTTTTCTCAAAATCATCGAGGGCGCCTGTTTTAAGGAAGGAAAAAGAAAAAAAAAATTTAATGAGCCGACTAGGCGAGTAAACGTTTCATATTAAAATTTGACATCAGAACAGCAGAAAAACGGCGACGGCCAACCAATCGGGCAGAACTACATTGTTATTACGCAGAAAGGTGGGGGGACAAGGAAGGTGGAGGCAGAAGGGCACAAGTCTGTCAGCGCGGTATCAATAAAACAGCTTCGTTTTATGACACTTTAATCCTACGTCTGACATTCAACGACCAGGAGAGGCCCAACAGACTGAGTAACCCATAACCCGGGGTAATAACGAGGCAATGGGAGTATAGGAGGTGGACAGATGCCTCTTGACCGTTCTTTCTACTTATCCAAAGCATTATGGGGGTGACAACCCGGAGACGATCCCTGCAGATTCCCCTGAGGCGGTCTGTTACCTCCTTCACAGATCCGGCGTGAATAAAGAGAACAATTCATATTCTGTCTACGTGGAACAGCACCTTAAATATACTCAGTTTCCAAAACACCAGGGGGGGCAGATCTCACTGTCAGGGGGGCAGATCTCACTGTCAGGGGGGCAGATAACCCCATAATACCCCACAAAGCAGAGTTAATTCATGTGACTGCAGCCACCCACCTCCCACTTCTGCCCCAGCACCCCCAGTTCAGACAGATCCCACCCCAATTGCCCCTCACTAGCCTCTCCTTACTATCTAGCAGATCATCCAGCTCCTTGTCCTCTCCTCCAGCCCCGGCCATGTTTTCTCCTTCCTGTCGGCCGGTGATTGACATCAGCGTAACATCACTCGCTATCAGCCAATGAGAACGCGCAGCTAGCTAAGGGCACATGAAGGCGCTCCGGGCGACGCCATCTTTAAAGGGCAATAGGAGGACACCAGGAGGAGCCAGCGAGACAGAGGGGTACAGCAACACGACACGAGTGTGTGGGGGGCACTGCTGGTACATCAAGACCCCACTCGTGGAGAAATCACGCACTGATCGCCCTGCCATCGCCTTACACCGCTAGATGTACCGGGTTACCGAATCACCATTAACCATATGGCTGCTGGAGTGGCCCTTTAAACCCTTTGGTATATTGAAGGTGTGTTTCATTATGGAGCATCATGAGCATCATGATGGGCATCAATCTCCTTATGAGGGGGGCACATTATCATGGTGAAGGGGTGAATTCTCAGGGGGCAGTCCGCACACTTAGGGTAGTTCCACTCACACTCACGTCTTACAGAACACGTTTACTTCAGTTTTTTACATTCGTGAATATTTTTTATTCCCGTTTCTTGGTTTGTATCTTTGGGGCATCATGACTTTCGTCGCCTTCGGATTCCTCACTTACAGCGCTTCTGTTACCATTTAATACACAATATATATAATAATATATCACAAACCCACCTTACGTGTTACAGACTCTGGGTCCAAGTGACTCGGGAGCCTGCATGGGGGGAGACGCTGCGGTGACGGGGTGCGGGGAGACGTATTTATTAGGGCATCTTTGGATTCTGGTTAACATTATGAGATGTTTTTGACGTTATTGGCTGTACACGTTATACGCCGAGTTGATGATTTCGTTCTGCGCTGCGTCACATTTCGGGTGCTAAAAATGGGTGACATCTGTGTTGGATTAGCCTGTCCTACATAAAAAACCAAAATATACTGGCAGATAGGCTCCATTCAGCCCCCGTCTAGTCGCCTGTTTTTTTTCTATCCGCCACACTGGATTACCCTCTACCACTTCTGCTGGGAGGCTGCCCACTTAGCTACCACCTCATGGTAATGTAAAATATCAAGACAAGTATTTGAGGTCTTGTCAGATCAACACCAATGGATTTCACAGCTCAGTGGCCAGAGGGTCCCATGATTATGGAACAAGTGCCAGATAATTGGGATTGTTCTGCCCACGATGGGACACTTGGGAACATAGCTTGGATTCGCCCTTTTAAATTAAATCAAATTGATGCACACAGGATATTTTTTTTTCTTGCCACGCAGAATACAAAGTATATTTAAAGAAAGCAAATGTAATTTAAAATAGGACTCGGTAAATAATAATAATAACCAAATGACATCACAGGAAAGCAGCTATTCTTTTAGGGCCCCCGGGATACCAGAAACATCCTAACCGCGATTACCGTCTTGGCTATGAAAAGACTGGCAGCGTAAACGATTCTGGGTAGATTCAGTACTAAAATTGCTGCTAAGAGGAGTTTCTTGAATCCGGTGAAAGATTTCTGTACGAAAGAGATGCCGAGAACCGAGGGCCGCGGCGCCACCTGCAGGCAGAGCGGTCGGAGGGAGGGCAGAGGGTATCCGTTAATTCTTGAGATTATGTTTCCCAATCGCTTGGGACTTGCTGGCCGGAGACGTCATAAACATTTAGATACACGACTAAGTATCGAAAAGCGCCTTAAATCAGATTCAACCAGATGCATTAAACCAGATGCAATGGAGCGCGTCAGCTGGTCCCCACATTCAGCGGATATATAGTTAGCCTGTAAATCATGCACCTTTGCATCAATGAATGAATGAATGAACGTATCTGCACAATCCTGGGGATGCTGTTTGCAGTGGAATAGAACACGATGGGTGTTTCACCATCACATATACTCCTAGTGCAGCCTTTAATCGTGGTCATATTATGTCGTCTTAGTAGGAGAAGAGACCAGGATCCTTTCGAGGCTTCAAAAGCTTTCACCTCCTTTCGTTGTCCTGAAGGAAAGACGGGCTAGATCTGCATACTAGATCGGGGAATGAACACTATGACACAGAGCTTGGAATGATAATCGTTATCGGCCGTGTCAATTCTTTAAACTTTCTCCAAACGCAAAATTAAATCTCAGCAGATAATGAAATAGCTAAGCTACGTCCAACGTCCTCAATGACCAAGAGCCTCACCGAGACAGGAAGCCGTCGATTAATCGCGTATCATCACACCGAGTTCCCTTCACTAGAACTCTGCCACGTCTACAAGCTACACTACACAGACTACCGCCTCTCTTCATCCATGCGCACCCGACGCGTATATAACGAATGGTTTGGGTCTCTTTATTCACTTCTGAGATCAGACCCGGGAAGGCTTTCCAGCTGACGATTCATAGACTCCCAACAAAACCGGGATCAACGGCAACTCCAGACAAGGAATAGAACATAATACGTTTGTAGATCCTTTTTTTTATTGGCTTTAAAGGAATACATGTTTAATGAGAAAAAGCACGTTTTATGCTACGCCTACATTACAAGATCATCGTACGAGCTTGGATCAAATAACAGGAGGAGGAGGGAAACAACGAAACGTCACGCTACGTGCAACATACATCGTACACGCGGAGCAAAGACGCAAACGTGAGCCAAGATCAAGGGACACGGCCCGTTAGCGGAACTGTAAGGGGCTGATCCTCAGGCCAATAACATCCTTTCCGATTTCCGTTACCTGGGGGGGAAAAAAGCAGAGGATAAGATTAGGAGCCATGCATGTCGGAGGTGTCGGACATGGTAAGCCATTGTAGATGAGGATTTCTTTGGTGTCGTTTCAATCATTTTGCTGTGCAACGTGTGGGAGTTATTTATCTACAAGACAAAAGAAAACCCTCCTTTGCTTACCGTTGTAACCCTGCAGGTCTGTCCTTTGAATTCAGGGCAGTAGCAGGCGCCGCTGAGGGGGCATTTCTCCACCGGCTTCCCTCGGTATATGGGCCGGTACGAGGCCGCACAGATGTCAAACGGATTGTGCATATCGTAGTTCAGCTGGTAGGCGTCTGTGAGGTTCTTCTCGCAAGCGGACAGGATCTTCCGAGTCTGGCGAGAAGAACAGAGAGGGCGTTCATGATGAGGACGACGAGGCAAACTGATCTGAGAGCCACGTGTCTCGGCCCAAGCGGCCCCCTTACCTGTTGAGCCACCTCTGGCTTGGGCCCCAGCTCCAGGAGTCGCCTGGCAAAGGCAGCGGCTGTTTTAAAGTTCTTGAGTTTGAAGAAGAGGTTGACGGCTGTTCTCAGCACCAGGATCATGTGTACCGGCTGCAGATTGGAATGAGTGAAGTATGCGGCCATCTGCGGGAGAGACGTTTAGAACGTTATCCCTCTGACGCAGAGAAGAAAACAAAACGCTGGCGACGACCTTAACACGATCCGGCCTCCTTACCTCGCAGATGCGTTTCTGCTGCTCCAGAGTCTCTTTGGGGAGTTTCTTTCTTTCAATTTCCATGGATAATCCTACAATGTATTCCCGGCAGATGGCTATTAGCTGTTGGGCCTGCAAAAGAAAAAAAAAAGCGTAACATAGCTGTTATTACGCAAAAAACGATTAATGAATTATACATTTTTGTCTAAAAGTTCGGCTTCCCTGCTGTTTGTTATTGGTCTGGGGGGGGTCATGCTCACAATGTAAACACGCAATATTTTAAGAGGAAACGGTAGGAAAATAGTGGATATTCAAGATAGAAACGCAAGAACACTTTCAGAACACGGCAAGGATGTTTTCAACAGAGGGATCGCAACCGAGATTAATGTTTTACAGGAAAAGGGGTGGATATTGCAGCGACAGACCTTTGTAACTAATAACACGAGGCTGCAGGCTTGTTTGCTTCATAATAATGAAAATAACACAAAGGACAGGAGCCGCGTAGTGATTTGTACGCAGCAATGCAGTCGCCAACTGGAGCCAGAAGGGACGCGTTTACCGTTGACCTAGTAGAATAGATATGCTGGTGTTTTCCAGTAAAGCGGATGAGGGGTCAGGGGTTAAAGTCCTCTTCCCTAGGAAGCACATCTTTTTAATAGACAAAAACATTTCCTACGTTTACCAGTATTTTAGTATTTTATCCCAAACACAAGAAATGGTCCAGCTGCCCCCACCTCTGATATCTCCTGCTTGTTGTCCACCACGAGAAGCGGCACACTTAGGAGGATGAGCCGGAACTTCTCGACAGCCTCTTCAAATTTGCCGGATGTGGTGAGCTGGTAGCAAAGCTGCAGGCGCTGGATGAGGTCGCTGAGCTTCAAGCCGACGGCAGGAAGTCCGTTCTTCAACCCGGCGTCCTTCCTGAAAACAGGAAAGGTAAGATGAAAGGGAACACAACTACTAAATGAGTGATCGCCATTTGATACCAGCATGAAGAAGAAACACCTTACCAGTTGCGTTGTGGATAGCCGTACATGGCGGGGAGGCCGGGCAAAGCTTGGTAGGTACAGCGACCTCGGGAAAAGGTATGCAGGAAATGTTGCTTATATGGAGCAAAGTCAACCACGCCAACCTGATCATGCAGCAGCTGAAAATTAAATTAGAAAAATAAAATAAGCCAACTGTGGTTTGCATGTAGTAGGGTAACTTAATACCGTTTATGGATATCTCACCCGCATTGCAGTTTCAAATGATCCTGCCAGAATATGGTCCACGGGAAGCTGAGAGTTATTGCACCAAGCCTGGGGGGACAGGAAGGAAAGTGTTAAATATCTAATCCTTGACCAAACGTAGTAAGGCAGAATAACTTAGTGTGACCAACGCGTTCCCGTGAGGAGACTCGATGTCATACCTGCGCCGGGCTGCTGCCTTTCGTGGGTGGAACAAAGAACCCATCTTCTGCTGAGCCTGAAGACCCAGAGGGGACATCCTGTAACACAAAAAGGTTTTTTAACCGAAGGTTATTAAGACCATCGCCGATCATTTTTCCAGGTAATGACGAAGGTTACAAAATACCCGTCCTTTAAATTTCTACCAGAATAAACTATATGACCGCCATCATCCTCACCAGTTCAGGAGGCAGCTCCAAATCTTCTTCCACGTCCCAACCGGCTCCTTCCTCCTGTCCTTTCACGGCTTCCTCTCCAAATGTTTCACCAGCATCAACGAAGCCATCTACAAAGATTTGGCACATGGTTACAAGTCAGCTCTGTCTATATAAACATCCTAAGCTACAGACAGAAACCAGCAGTCACCTTCATCCAACTGCAACTCGGCATCTTCTCCCCAGCCTTCACCTCCAACTGTGTCCACGTCAATGTCTGCCGCCAATGCTCCTCCTTTACCTGAGCAACAACGGTGACAATTAATATCCGTGGGCCTATGAAGACATGGTGAGACTATTCAAACGTTGATCAGTAGACGGTACTCACTTTTGCTTGAAATGGTTCCTTCAAAGAAGCCCTTTGACATGGTCAGCAATGGCCAGTTGGTGTCCAAGGGCATCACGGGAGGTGGCGGCAGGAGCAGTTTGGCATCTGGGTCAACTTCAGGAATCTAAAGGAAAGCAGACGAGTGAGAAAAACATCTCCCTCACATAAGTCTTGGTTGATCCCAGGTCAAAGCAAGCACCTTTTGACCTGAACAACAAAGCGTTGCACTTCTATTCCATTTTATTGCAATGGGAAAATCCTAAAAATTTCACATCCCTGGAATCTGAGCACACTTACAATCTCCTTTTCCAGGTCAAATGACTCTTTCAGACTTTCTTCTTCATCAGTCACTCCGTGTGTCGCAGCCGTGAGGTAGGCCAGGGACTCTGGAGAGACAACAGAATTGGCTGCTTAATTCAGGAACAGAGACGAAGAGAGACAGAGAGAGACAAGGAGAGGGAGAGAGAGACAAGGAGAGAGAGAGAGAGAGAGACAAGGAGAGAGAGAGAGAGAGATCAACAAAATAACTGCACTTACTTTGGCCACAGTTCTTCAGAATCTTCACTCTTTCGTCCACGTCCCCGAGGAACAGGGCGTTCTGGTACTGTCCACTCATGTCCTTGCGGATCTCAGCTTTATCGAAAGAAACCCGGGTTTGTTACTACACATTAATATTGTTTCCTTATTATCTATTCTATATTTAAGGATATTTTGCGACTTCTATTGTAGCCTTACATCTTTTGAGAGCTGAGAGACTTACCAGGACAGCCATTACCCTGCCTGCCACCACTCACCAATTTTCATCATCTTGCGCAGCTTTTCCAGGTTCCCGGTAATGACGTAGAGGAAGGAGAGCTTGTCGAAGTTCTTGGTGCGCTGATAACACATCTCCACAATCTGGTGGTTCCCCTGTAACAGGGCCACCTCCCCAAGCTTTTCCCAGCAGTTCTTATCATCCAGGGCTTTGGCTGCCTCCAGCGCGATCTGATAGGGACGGTGATACGGTTATAACATACTCAAGTAACCGGGCACAGACAAACATAACAGCCTATGCGTTACTATGCATTACTCCATGATTACCCAGTCCATCAAACTGAAGTTAAATGATACACCACAACATGGCAATTTGACTCTGAAGAAAAGAGGCTCTGTAGATTGATGAATGGGCTGATGAATTTCTCATGAATGCTCCTTTTCAGCGAGAATCTTTAGAATTTAGACATATGATTTCGTATAATGCGTCTTTAGATTGTGTGTGCATTTTATGTATGTTACGGCAGACTCACCTCAATGTTTCCACACTCGAGAGCCAGGCTGAAGCGGGTCTTCTCGTCTTTGACAAAGTGCAGCGCCACCTCGGGGTAGCCTTTCTTCTGGAGGTAGGCAATGATGGACTGACCAACCAGCTTAGCGTTTCTCACCATGTGCAAGACCTGGGTATGAGGAGGCAGCAGATGGGAACCAAGCATTACTTACAAGAAGGCACAGCGATTTCTCCTAATAGCTCTACTTTCACCTAAAAATGCACGCTGAGCCTCTTTTTCCCCCCCCAATTGCGGCCTTTTTAAAAAGCCGCTAGTAGGGTGGCCCTGAACGTCATGCATTATTTGTCTTTGGCATCCCAGTGATACCCCAGGCAAGTACAGGAGCTCTCACCTCATCATATTTTCGATTAATTAGCGCCAACTTAAATTTGAACTCCGTGGGGTCGATGGTGAGCACCCTGGGGCGGCATTCTCTGTCCAGGCAATACACATTGTTACCCTTCACTCTTGTGATGTAAATGGGAAGGTCCAGCGTCCGGATGATCCCATGATCCCTAAAAACCCAAATACAGAATGAATCACACAAGATTATAGATATCAGCAACACACTTAGAAGCTGAAACATAAAGAACACAGGCCAAATCTTTTCTTTAAACATAAAACGCCATCCCTGTTAAAAGTCCTGATATGTTTTATAAGTTCAAGAGCCACCATTAACCTGGCTGCTCTGAGTGGACATACCCAGTGGTGAGCGCGTATTTGATGTGATTGCTGGTGGTGTAGATGAAGACCCCGCTCTCATCCCAGGCTCCACTCTTCACTCGGATGTTCTCATGGATGTTACAGAGGGATTCCAGCTTCCTGTTGCAGATCATAATGGCTGAAAGGACAAAGGCTTATTATAGGGATCTTGCATAACTAGATATAAAGTTCTACATACCACTAGTTAAACAATGTAACCAGAATGACCAGAAAGGTATACCATTAGATTTATGCGTATTCTAGCAAAATGTATGCTTACCGTGTTTGGCCAGAAGAGCCACGTGAGACATATCTGAGGACCAGATGACATACTTCACTTTGGAGATCTTCACAGAGGCCAGAGTGCTGCAACATCAACCAAAAAATACAAGTTAATAAGCAACATACTGTGGGAGAGCAGGACTCATCGGCCAACGGTCCCACTCATGTTAAACCTACTCTAAAAACCCCCAACAGATCTGACCCTCGTCTGGTTGAGGCTTACTAATGCCTAGGATCTCTGCCGTCCAAGGTTACTACTAACAATACCTTGATGATTACCCTATAGAACCCCATACCGTTTCTGCTGCACGTCGAACAGGGTGATGGAGTCAACATCCCTGAGGAGCAGGTTCCCCGTTCCAGAGTAGAAGATCTCGTCACAGTTTGGAACCTGGACCTTTTTCGTGATTTCATTTTTCAGGTTCTTTATAAGAATCTGTGGTGTGGAAGTCAGGAGAAGAAAAGGGTTATTGAACACATTCACTAGTAAAGCTTATGGTTATTTGAGGCATGAGACACACACAAGACTATCGCTCACCGAATGCATGCGATCCAGGACGGCAAACCTGTTGCGTGCCACCCACACAGCTGTCAGGCCAGAGGACCTCTTCCCTTCCGGAGCTGCCAAGAGGGGACACAAAAGGACAGCAATGAAGACCATAAGTGGTCCATGAGCTTCCTACTCTTTGTGGGCATTATGGGGATGCGCGATTACCAATGAGCCAATCACTCGTAACAGTTGCCTATTGCATGAGGCCACCAATGATGTTTTTTAAGTTCTAAGTAAATTAAAATGTCCTTTGCTCTCAAGTCCCTAATGGGAACCTGCCATGCAACAGCAGGCCTGGATAAAGAAATACTCTTACGGTTATAGACATCTTATCCATTAGTGTTAGCTGGAGAGATTCCTGCATGAAACGCACATGGCAATCACGTGTCTATATGCCAAGGGTTAAAACCTCTCAAATCGGTGACATTTGCGGTCTTAATGTGCAAGCCCGGTATACGCCGAGCTCTTACCATCGGGGTTCTGGGAGTCAGAATCTTTGGGGATCGTGTACAAGTCGTAGGTGCTGTTTTCGAGGTTGCTGGCTCTCTGTAACAGGAAAGTACATTTTAGAACAGATCACGTTGGCTCTCGATCTTCGGGCTTTATTATAGCAATTTTAGCTTTGCTTACGGTGCACAGCAGGACGGCGTTTTCAGCTGGATTATAAGACATGTTGAAGACGGGGAATTTGGAGCCGCTGAAACGATAAAGATAGAGACTTCGGAAAGAGCACCCTAGCAATATCTCATAAGCAGTAACACGTCATCTCCTACCCAAATAATAATGTCCCATTCAACATTCTGAGACAGAAAAAGAAAATAACCCAATGACCGCTGATTACTTCTAGAAGCATCCATCATCCTCACCTCCTCAGCTGCATGACAGCCACATCCTTGGAACTGTTGAAGTCCAACTGGCGGAGGAACCTGTCCTTCACGTAATACAAGATGTTTCCATGCACAGCATAAGCAGGACGCTCTCTCTCCAGCTTAAACACGATCATTCCTCCATCGTGGCCTGGAACGCAGAGAATAAAGACTCTTACAGAACGTAATCAGCGAAGATAAGAATCAGACGGGTAAATAAGATCATTCGTACAGAAGAGGAAAAGAGAAACCACCGACTCACCTGCTGCAAAAAGGTTGAGGTTGGGGTGCGCGGCCAGCACCCAAAACCGGTCATGATCTCTACGGAAAGTCTGAACGCCCGTCCTACAGAGCAGAGACAAAACAAAGCGGTGTAAACAGACGTTTGTCGGTACAGACGGCACACAATCGTTTTTAGGACTCACGAAGGCTCACCGTTTAGACATGTCCCAGACGCGTATGCTCTTGTCCTCAGAATTACTGAGGATTAACTCCTGGCGAGGATGAAACACGGCGCAGGAGACATTGTTATAGTGTCCTCGGCAGGTGTCCACTTCCCAAGCTTTGGACTCTGGAAATGGGACAGAGAAGAAAAGACCTGCTGATCGTTCCACGCGGAAGACTTTAGGACTCGCACAAAACCACCGCTGGCAATCATCGGAATCCGGCCGTAAAGGTTATTCCAAATTCTCAGAACAGCTTTGTGCATTTGGTCAGTCAATCCCAGCACGTCTCCCACAAGCCAAGTTAATGAACCAGTCCAGACACAGATTAGCCACGCATTGAAATGTGGAACCCTCCAAGTCATTAACACTCCATACACTACAGATCAAAGGTTTGGGGTCGCCATGTGTAAGAAAGAAATCCAAATTTTGTCCATTAACACAGAATGGCTCAGAAATCCAGCGCAAACGGGGTTAATGTTGGAAATGTCTACTGTAGCTGGAAACGGCTGCTTTTTTAATGGAATAACTTCATAGAAAGCACTTTCTGCGATTATCTTGTCCTTGTATTCCATATAAACAGCCGAGTGACCCCAAACCTTTGAACGATAGCGTGCGTGTTCTTCACATTTTATAGACGTGTGGAGTAAATCCTAATCCTCACTGACCCGACGCCAAGTCTGCTTTACTAGTTTACAGGAAACGTATGGCTATATTGAGATTTCGTGCGGTGCCTTTGAAGGTGGACAGCTTTGAACATCTGTCCCTTTAACCAGTAACTATTTGCCAACCATGACCACTTTGGCTTATTTTGCCTCTCATCGCATCGCTGCTATTGGAACAGATGTTGGTCAGACATGGACTAGCGTATCGAGAACTCCAGTTATTAAAATATATAAGAAGGCAGCTTCTGGATGTCACGTTCCCAATTCCTAAATCACTATTTCTAGTGTTTCCTCCAGCCCAAAAGAAATTAAGGGGAGGAAAAAAAAGCAAAACATCACGTGCATCTGCCAACATGGCCAATGACCTAGAACATTAGGCCCATTAAAAAAAGGCAGGAATAATGCAGAAATCTCACTGCACCACTAGCGCGGAATCACTGCGGTGTTACTGTAAACCGTAATGTGAAATGTTCACATACAGCAGTGGTATAACTGAAAATACTCCCAGCAGAGGTGGTAATGTTTACGTTTAAAAACCAAGCCACCGAGAATATACATGCAGGAAGCAGAGAGAGGCTCGTCTCTTCTCTGTGCTGGGAAGCGCAGCGGCCGGTGAGCTCGGTTTTTGAGCGGCAGGGATGTCGAGCCCATGGCTCAACAACTTAGCTACTAAAAGAGTAATATCTCTTTAACCCTGCAGAGTAACAGATTCCACTGCCGGAGGGAGTCAATTATCATTAATCTACATGACTGACAGGCCAGTAATACTACAGTGATCGGCAGCTACACACATGCTGCAAATGGTATTAACTCATGCAGGCACCTCTGGGCAGGTCTAACGGACTTGGCCCTGTACATGGCATAGCATTGTCTGGAAGATAAGCAAAATGCATGTTTTAGCCCCAAAACCACAAACCAAGAAATGCCCTAATCCAGTTTTTAAAGATACCTAACCACGCGGTGTAGATGGGAAGAGAGTCTTTGGTTAGTTTTTAAATCTCACACTTACAATTAAATCAGGGATTCTGGGGACATAAAATAATCTTAAACCATTTAAAACCATTAAAACACAGCATTTTCCTTAAAATACTTGGTGACTCACTGACTTTTTTTCATTTATATTTGTCCAAGACAATTGGTGGACCCCAAGTAAGTTGTAAGTTTGGGGGGTGCCTCCTTATAGTTTGGAGCCCGGCAAAGAAGAGGGCACTAGAACCGATACCAAGCCTCCTGAAATGTCTTTAATCACATAATGCTGTCGGCATCTCTAAAGCACAGCGGCGGGGTTTCACCACTTACCGTTCATCCGCCAGATTTTGACCTGTCTATCATCTGCTCCTGACACAATGAGGGGCATTGTGGGGTGAAAGGCAGCCCAATTTACACCGCGATCATGTCCCTGAGGTAAAGAAAAGAAGCAGGTAAGGGTACAGATGGATGTTTATGCCCAGGGAATTAGGGCTACAGATACTTCAGGGAACCAATGGAACACGAGACCTCTGCTTGGCCAAAGTGACCGGAGAGGACATTCAGCACACACTCTCAGAATACCTCCAGAACATGCTTTACAACAGCATCCGTGGTTCCAAACAGATCAACCCCGGTGATTCCACGGACGTCGGATTCCACCGCTCCAGGAGAAAGGTTTTTCTTCCTTAGGCCTTTCCATGAGGGGAGAGAACGTTAAAACCAGACAGTAGGTAGCGGAAAACCAAAACCTGGGACTTAATAACCAACAGCCTTACCAACTGCACCAAGAGAGCAATTTGTGTCCAAATAACAGATTTGTATTATTAGGAAAATAAGAAAACTCGCTAAAGGTTGGTTTAGATTGTAACAGGGAAAAAAACTCACTACATCCCTAATTCATTCCAAATTGTCCAAAAAAAAAAGAAAAAAGAAAAAACCATTTCCTGGCCCCCCAGTGCCAAAGACACGTCCTACACAGAGGCAGAGTCACGCAGGGACTCATCGGTGACCTACAAGCTCATGGCATGAGAAAGCTGGAGCTCAGTCATTAAAAAAAAAAACCTAAACCCTTAAAAAATTAAAAATAAATAAAAGCTGTAATAAAGCTTTAACCCCCCACACAAATATCTGGAGTTCATCCCTTTCATCAATCTTGTTAAGGGACACACTCAGGCTAATAAATACCAAAACCCCTGAATATAGTTCATTCCCAAGGTAAGGAAATGATATTGTAATAATGATTTAATTTTCAACCCTTTCAGTCCTCTTAAGACGTACCTGTATGCCCTTAAAACCTGTGTCAAGAAGCCCATTAGGACGTACCAGTAAGTCCTTGCCATTACATATGAGATCCTTCTGTCTATTGACAGCCTGGACTTGTCTAAAAATATGTAATATGGTGTAGTACGTAATAAAAAACGGATGTGCCCCTCTTATACATAAAAAATATGTATGTAGAGAATGACTAATCAGCAGATGCTGCTGAACATACATTTATTTTCACTAATTATTTTGTATTTCTATGGTTTTAAAAGACGGGTCCGTTTTTCATGAACAAAATAATGTATAGTTTGGAAAGGGTAAATCATGGTTTTACAAACATATGGTAAAATATATATTTTTTTGGACCTCGGGTTACAAAACCCTCTGGGTCGGAAGAGGTTAAAAGTCTACCATCCTATTTGCTGTACGTTATCGTTTTAGAGTGCATCGTGGACATTGGCGACACTCGAAGCGGGAGAATGAGCAGGTGCTTATTGCGAAGGATGGAGGATGACGTGGAATCCCTCTGCTGACCACGGCAGTGGCACATATGGAAAATGTCTGTAACTGCGCAGATAGAGAGGGTGGAAAGTACACGCAGGATGGACCAGCTTACTGCAGAAACGTGGAAGGGTGAAATGGAGATGGTCAGCGGATTAATAACCGGGGTAATAACGTTAGTCAGAGCGATGGCCTGCTGCATGCACAGTCTGCAGACGGGTTAGCTTGGGAAATTAAAACCATGGAGTTAGCAGCATGGACGCAACTGCGGTTACCACGGAGGAAACCTCTCGTTGAAGTCCTCGACCTTGTAGAGGAAACGGTTTTCAAGGCTTGCTCGACATTTTAGCAACAAACTAATTTTGACCTTGCATGCAAGTTTCTTTTGGATAAGTTCTGCGTATTATTCTAAATAATAAAATGGGTTAAATTCCGGGTTTAACATATCCCTGGCCAGATGTGCCGGCCTAACACTGCAAACGTCTAGTATGTGTGTATATAAATGAATTTTCAGTTAAAGGAACGGGTAAATTAACCTGTCCGTAAGCCGTGTAGGAGCCATGTATCAGATAAAAGCAGCTTTATCACGACAAACACACGCTCACAGTTACAACGTTACAGCCAGACTCCACGAGAACGGTTAAGGCTCAAATAAGACGAGTTAAGGAATTACAGTCACATGCTGGATAACGATCACAACGTTACACTGTTTGAATATACTGTCATTAGTATGGCTATCACCGTAACAGTGTTTAGTATACAACCCCTGATGACGGGACATGCAGTTCATGCTTATTATAGCCACGCAGCATGCGTTTCAGAGCAGAAACATTATCGCGTCCAGGTGGACGAGAGGCAGAGGCAGTTTCAGAAAAGAAAAGAAAGCCCTCCAGGTGAAAAGGAGGGAGGCGGAGGATGACGAAGAAGAGCAGGCAGGCTGCTCCTCTCC
The DNA here is from genome assembly GCF_027358695.1 of Spea bombifrons. Classification (NCBI taxonomy): domain Eukaryota; kingdom Metazoa; phylum Chordata; class Amphibia; order Anura; family Pelobatidae; genus Spea; species Spea bombifrons. Next base: position 27,369,965 of record NC_071095.1, on the reverse strand, counting down.
CCCAAACTCACGCCGGACGCATCTGGTCATATCTGCCATGTCCTTTAAAATGAGTAGCCTCCCCCACTCAAAACTGCATGGGAGGCTGAGGGCATACATCACGCAATGAATTCATGGATTCTTTAGTCGAAGTTGATACTGATATTTGGCCACCGCACAAAATGAAAGATGTAAAGTTGATAAGCTTTTGGAAGCTTAGATGGAAACCTCTCACACGACTTTGCATCTTCTACCTTGGCTGAGGGTCTCAGCTTCTGCTAAACACTCCATCTTGGCTCTGGTTAATAGGACTATTTCTACCTTCAGATTCAAAGACCACCCTGAACACTAAAGTTGGCCATGAATAAGTAGGGCTTGGGTGCTAACAAAGGCCAAGTGGGCTTTCTCTGGGACTAAATGGTGTCTATCAGGCCTAATGACAAGCATTTCAGTTCTGATATGAGTGAGTGCAAAGGTTAAAACACAGCAGCTCCATGTCAGACGCCTAACAGACATCCATAAAGGGGATAGGCCAAAATTAGATCACATGGGGCATGCAGATTTTAAACGATACAAAAGCTTTGCACTGCACACTTCTGCTTTAAAATATTGACAGCCAGCTATAGCGGGTGTAATAGCGGGTGCAACATTTATCTACTGGGCAAGAGGTACCACTGTCCTATAGGAAAAGCCAAACGTTCTAATGCAGTTTTGAGTGGGCAAGAACCACGAGGAACCCACTCGACCTGAGCAGCTCACCAGAAATATCCCAGACGCGCACAGTCTGGTCCAAGCTGGCGGATACCACCAAATCCTCAGAGGGGTGGAACTGCGCACACATCACGTAGTGGTTGTGACCGGTCAGGACACTGCAGGGAAGAAGAAAAAAAAAAAAAGTTTGTTGTTAGAACGCGGAATAAAATTCCACATGAAATAAAAATATTGGTACAAAAAGGTTCTAAAACCTCACAGCAATTGGCTCCGAAAACATAACCCATAGGATTAAGATGGCGGTTATTTTGAGGTCACTGTGTGAATAAATTCATTTTACCAGACACAGGTGCGGGACTGCCAGTTCCAGATGCGAATGGTTTGATCATCAGAGGCGCTCAAAATCCAGGGGTATTCCTAGGGGGGGAAAAAATGCGAGACACGGCAGGAAGTAATGAGTGCCCAGGTAATCTGCATCCCCCATACGTGTTTACAAATATCCCACGATAAAAGTATGAAGGCATCTAGTTCTGTCAAGGCGTAGAGGGTTTAATACCCCCAAACCCCCAGCACCCCACCGTATTAAAGGAATATTTACTTACATGGTGGAAAAAGGTGGTGCGGATATAATCCAAGTGTCCCAGCAGCGTGAAAAGGCAACGCCGGAGCTTGTAATTCCACACCTACAAATAAATACATTTCTTTAGAAACGTGCCACACGCGACCGCGGCGTATACGTTATTTGTTTGATGGTGAGGTATATGTCTTTTTGTACCTTGATTTTATAGTCATCTCCTCCGGACACAAAAAGCGGCTGCTGCTTGTGGAAGTCGATGCCTCGGACGGGGCCTGCAAAACAAGACCACATAGTTAAACAAAATTACGATAATAAAACTTTATAAATACCAGCAGACGCTCTTCTCACCATCGTGCTCATCAAACTTGTCAATCAGTGTACACATGCGGTAATCCCACAGCTGGATGACGCCATTGTGCAGGCTGGTGAGTACCCAGGGGCGCTTGGGGTGAAAGCTCAACCCTGAGGGAGGGAAACAGACGCCAGGATTAGACACTAAACATACTATCCGACCACAACAAACACCTAAAACCGCCACTTCAGTATTTGGGATGATCTGTCACCGAGGGGTAAATTTACCTCCGGAAAGAAAGTGGGGACGATCTGTCACCGAGGGGTAAATTTACCTCCAGCAACAAAGGGGGGACGATCTGTCACTGAGGGGTAAATTTAAATCTGGCAAGAAAGTGGGGGCGATCTGTTACTGAGGGGTAAATTTAAATCTGGCAAGAAAGTGGGGACGATCTGTCACTGAGGGGTAAATTTAAATCTGGCAAGAAAGTGGGGACGATCTGTCACTGAGGGGTAAATTTAAATCTGCCAAGAAAGTGGGGGCGATCTGTCACCGAGGGGTAAGTTTACCTCCAGCAACAAAGGGGGGACGATCTGTTACTGAGGGGTAATTTTACCTCCAGAAAGAAAGGGGGGAGGATCAGTCACCAAGGGGTAAATTTAAATCTGCCAAGAAAGTGGGGGTGATCTGTCACTGAGGGGTAAATTTACCTCCAGCAACAAGGGGGGGGCGATCTGTTACTGAGGGGTAATTTTACCTCCAGAAAGAGGGGATGATCTGTCACTGAGGGGTGAATTTAATTCCCGCAGGAAAGCGGTAAGATCTGGCACTGAGGGGTAAATTTAAATCGGCCAAGAAAGCGGGGACAATTCGTCACTGAGGGGTAAATGATTCCAGAATATAAGGCGGCTCTAATCTCTCAGAAAGGGTACAGTCTGTTCTTGTTCTCTTGCAGCAGGTTGGAGATTATAAAGCGGATCTCTCACGAAGGGGTCCATTTAATCTTTGAAGAGAAGAATGGGGGACCCTGTAAGGGCGGGGTATCTCCGGTTGCGGGCACTGTGGTGGCCTGGCTCCTGGGGGCAGATGGCCCCTGTTTTCCTGCAGCAGAATACCCAGCCTAGGTGCGGTTAGGCCCGGCAATGGGGCGCACAGGCGACAGCGAAGTACAAGTGCACCCTCTGCTGCCCAGGCCCTCCCCGCCTTGTGCCCTTCGTGCCCCTCGTGCCCCAAGCCCCGTACCTTTAACTCGGGCAGATTTGGTCTCGAACTTGGTCAGCATCTCCCTAGGTCCTGTCTCACTCTTCGGCTTCACACGTCACCCTCTCTCCCGGAAGTGCCGCGTTGGAGCCAGAACCCGTCAGCGCGCATGCGCTTCCCATCAACCAGCGAGCTCAAACCAGAGCGTCCAGTGCAAACTTCCTCTCTGAACACTGAGGGCGGAAGTTGGGTACTTTTGCGGTCCGACTGGACCTCTCAGGGCGGAAGTAGCCAAGCAGGTGATCATGGCGGCGGCTGGTACACTGGAAAGAATGGTGGGAGAGGCCTGGCAGGGATGGAGGCGCCTGGGACTCGCCCTGGTGATTTTAGCTGGTAAGAGAGGCCAGAGCCCGGTGGCGGGTGCACTGTCGTCATATTTTTAAACAGAATACTATAGCCATATCACAGCAAACTGTCTTCATCAACATTCTCTCACCCCTATTGTTTATCATTCTATTTATTACATATATTGCTATTATAAGCTCTGAAGTCCGGTATGTAAATAAATGAAGAAGAAACATCGTCCCCAGATCCTGACTTACAGTATATATATATATATATATATATATATATATATATATATATATATATAATCAGAAACTAATGATGTCATCTGCTGATTTTCTGCTGCAGGTTAATAATAATGTATAGATCATCACGTCTTGTATTCACCGCAGGTTTTTGTCATGGAAATTCCGTGGAGAGAAAGATCTACGTCCCTCTGAACAGTACGACGCCGTGTGTCCGGCTCCTCAATGCCACTCATCAGATCGGGTGCCAGTGTAAGTGACCCGTTAATCGCTGCCCGACCTCGGTGAAGGGAGCAGCTTCTGGCAGAGCTCTGAGCGATGGAATGTTATAGAAAGTTCTCTCATGGTGACGAGGTTGGGATCGTTGTGCAGAATGTAACTCGCGCTCTGTGTTCAGCCTCCAGGAATGGAGACACCGGGGTGATCCACGTGGTGGAGAAGGAAGAGGACTTGGCGTGGGTGGTAGAGACTGGACGCACCCCTCCGTACATGGTTCTGCTCGAGGGCAATCTGTTCACCAAGTAAGTAACGAGGAGAGCGCAGGCGTAGCAGGAGTCATTGTAGCTTCTGCGAGAGAGACTGAAGTTATTTACACTTCTCAAAAAACGGCGTCTGTCTGTTGAAATAGAGCTCGCGTTCTGCGGGTGTCCAACTGAGAGCTGATGAGCTGCAGCCGCATACTGATGATGTCAGAGCTCATCTCAGCCAATCAGCTCTTGCCGTTAGCGGCACGCATTTTTGGCTCCTGGATAGCGGTTCTTCAAGCAGCGATACGCCGGGGTGTTATTAGAACTTTGAGATTAAAATCTAATTTCTGTGCTTCATCATCTCCAGTGTGGATTGTCAGTTGTCTGTTTTTATGTTAGGGACACGATGCAGAAGTTGAGAGGAAGCTCTCGAGTCTCCGGCATAGCCGTCACGCTTTCCAAACCCAGTCCGCCTTCTGGATTTTCTCCAGACCTGCGATGCCCAAACGATGGCTTTGGTAAGACAGCACTTACTCGTTACTAAGAGACCTAGAGCCAAAAAAATAAATGAAAACATAAAGAAAGCTGAAGCTCAAAAATATAGTCACTAAGTTATTTCCCGTTTTAAAGCGATATACATTGAAAACGGTTTTCAATATTAAGGAAAAAAACCTAAAAAAATCCTTAACATGACGCCCTTTATTTGGAATTGAATATACTATAGCATGTTTCAAATAACCTTTAGTTAAAAAAAAAAAAAAATTATCTATAAAAAAACCCAAACTATTTTGTACACTTATTTTCATAAAAGTATAGAGAAACTGCTAGTTTTTGGAATAAACTTCACCATTTTGGTAACTGTTACAGCTTAAGTATTCTTCTGCATACGTTAAGGAGTATCCATTTTTTCAATTCTTTAGCATAGTTTGATACAGGAAAAAACGCTCCTAAGGCAACTAAGCCTTTGAACCAATCCGTGGCCGCTCTTTAAAGGAGCCTCGTTTGAAGTTTTCCCCGGCGTTTGCCTTTCTTTGCTGATGCACGTTGTGTTTCCGCAGGCGTGTACACCAGCGATCACGGCGCTCAGTACGCTCACTGCAACAAGACCGTCTGGAACCCTCTGGGAAACGGCTTTTCCTACGAGGATTTTGAGTTCCCAATTTTTCTGCTCCAGGATGAGAATGAAACGGAGGTCATCAAACAGGTGGGCTTCTGCACAAAAGTCACAACGTACAGGGGGCTCGGTCCAGGCAGAACACTTTGATAAGTGATGTATCGTGCGATGCCCTGTAGTTACTTTGAGTTGCCCCTCGTTTAAGGCGGCCGTAGGTTCTTCATTAGTCTTCGGACCCCGCTGTGGGTCTGTCACCCATTCATCAAAGTGACGGAGGCTGCAATGTTGGTGGGTTTCTTTGAGAGGTCAGCATTATAATGACAAAGTATGAAAGGGAATTATGTAGATATTTCTCCTGGATTCTACTTCTCGCTTTCTGTCTCGGCAGTGCTACAGAGACCACAACATCCCTCGGAACGGCAGCGTCCCCGCTTACCCTCTGTGTGCCATGCAGCTCTTCTCACACATGCACGCCGTCACCAGCACCGCCACCTGCATGAGGAGGAACTCCATACAGACGTCTTTCAGCATTAACCCAGGTGAATACAAAATGATTTTTTAGTGCTGAGCCTCTGCTCGTTGTGTGGTTTGACCGCCGTGGTGCATGCCTGATATTGGCTTTTGTCTCTGGCACCCTCTATACGCAAATCCCTTGCTGTCTCCTAGAAGTGGTGTGCGACACTCTAGCCGGGTACAACGTATGGAGCGCCCTCCGACCCGTCAACGTCTCCGGCACCCTGGATCCAGAAGATCAAGTCATAATTGCAGCAACAAGGGTGAGAGAGGGAATAATAAACTCAATCTGACAGCTTCTGTCACGCCGGAGAAAGAACAGAGTTTTTAATAAATGAATTCTGCCCCTATCTGTGTAAACGCAAAGGGTTTCCTACTCCGCCAGGATGCGCGTTGGTTTGAGTTTCGTGGGATAAATACCATGTGAATGGGGGAAGTAATTGTTTGCTTCCCCTGCCGGCTGGAGAACACTGCAGACAATATTAAGTAGTTCTTGCAATATATGGTAGCTGCATGGCAGACTACACCTGAAACCAAGGTAGAACGCAGACTCACGCACTGGTGGAGCGACAGTTTCTATGATGTTCTTCTGCCCCACAGATGGACAGCCGCTCCTTCTTCTGGAACCTGGCCCCGGCGGCGGACAGCACGGTCTCCGGACTGGTTGCCCAGCTGGCTGCTGCAGAAGCTCTTCATAAGTTGCCTGACGTACAGTCGCTGCCCAGGAACATCATGTTCACGTTCTTCCAAGGGGTAAGGCTTGAGGACACGCAGCATTGTGTCACCGGTTTACAGGCGGTGTAAATACAAAGAAATGGGTAAATCTCCTAAAACCTGTTTGGACGATATATAAAACTCACTGCTCCGGCTGCACAAAACCCGGGATCGGCGGCAGAGGATGTTCGCTAAAATCCTAACGTTCCTCCGTGCCGGTGTCTGACGGGTTATCGCTTCTCACCATGCAGGAGGCGTTTGATTACATTGGCAGCTCCCGGATGGTCTACGACATGGAGAAAGGACGCTTTCCCGTTAAACTCGAGAACATCCATTCGTTTGTCGAGCTCAATCAGGTACAGAAATCACGGCTCTGGTAATGTATTTACGGCCCGTTGCGCGAATAATAGGAGTGTTCCGGTGGGTCTTTTATGTGTTTGCTACATCAGTAACTCCGGTGTTTCTTGCTTTGCCTGCAGGTAGCATTGAGAAATAATTCGAACCTGTGGCTTCACACCGACCCTGTATCCCGGAATAACGTGACTGTGAATACGGAGGTAAGTCCCGGACATTTCCCTCAATGAATGGAGGTGTTAGGATTGCATTTCGAAGCAACGTGGTCTTTCTGGTGGCAATTCGCTAAACAGCGCTCTCTCTCCTGTGCTTCCAGGTACAGCAGCTGGTCCAGGCCCTGCTCAACACCAGCGTGGCCAACGTCACCGTACAGGAAGTGGACCAATCCCAGCCTCTTCCTCCAGCTTCCTTTCAGCGCTTCTTGAGGGTCCGAAACATCCCAGGGGTGGTGCTGACCGACCATCAGGGGGCTTACAGCAATAAGTAAGATTAGCACTGTGGGGGGAGCAGGGAATGAAGGCGGTAAAGTGGCCCCCAACCCATTCCATGCCGCTTCTAAAGCTGGAAGCCCCCAATACTCCTCTATTCAATAGCATTTACACATCTCCGTAGGCAGAGTGGGCCACTTGTCTAGAAGCTCCTAACCTAATTGTAAGTGAGTTTGAGATCGTGGAAATGGTGTCCATGCGCCACACGGCAGGATGGTAGTTCGTGGTCCCCTCCAGCGGGTGGCAGGGGGTTTTCTTTTATATATGAAGTTGCCTTCTGCACCCACCTTATCCTTTATCTAATAGGGTTCGCTACAGCTCCCAAAGTGTAAGATTCCAGAGTCTCAGGCGAGTGCAAAAGTCAGGCAGCAGAGACTTCTTTCTTGTATGGCTGCTCCTCATTTCTCTAACGAAGGCTATCTTGGAAAATAATTTTGTTTCCCAGCCAGGTGTTGCATAGTCGTGGCTCATTCCATGTCTGTGACACGATAAAGCTATGACTTTGATATGAAACGGGGTTTAATCGGGGAGAAGTGATTTAATATGCGTCATCCGACAGCACAATGTTATGGTGCCCGGGCTCACCAGTAGAGGGCACTGTGGGTTTAAATGCAGATTGAGTAACACCACATACGGCATATTCCGCCCCGTACAGATATTTCCACAGCATGTACGACACGGCCGACAGCATCCACATGGATTATCCGGATGGTCTGTCTAAAGAGGAGGCGCTGGAGTACGTTACAGAAGCCGCAAAGGTGAGACAGACAAGTAACTTAATATTGTGCCAGCAGGCACGGATACAACATGATCTTCAACATGTCTTAAGGGGACACAATGACGACATCAGCTTATTGTGTGTGTCATTTTACTTCCACCATTTAAAACTCCGTGGTGTCTTTTATATGCCTTGTGTGCGTCTTTGCGTAGAATGCGATCCAAGATGTCGGGTGTCTTGCAAGTCTGACGCTCTGTATTTTGCAGTCTCTTGCAGACGTGGCTTCTGTGTATGCCACCGCCCTGTACCGGCTGGCTGGAGGGAATGACACGTCCGCCATCAAGGCAGATCCCAAAACGGTAAATTCGCTTTCCCCTATTCAGCGGCCCGTTTCTGCCCTCCGGATGGGGACACTTGGCGTTGATGTCATGTGATAGCTAGAATCCGTTCCGCGTCCAGTTGTCTGTAGGCTTTGATGGAAGCATTACTGTTTTTCTGCTACAGGTCACCAAGATGCTCTATGGATTTCTGAAGATGTCCAACAACAGCTGGTTTCAGTCCATTATTAAGGCGGACTGGAAGAGCATTCTGGGTAAGGACAGTGTGTAGAGTGTCAGCGATGGGGACATCTCCCTTGTAAGCACTAAAAGAGGCTGAAAGCTCCTTTCGATGGTCGCTCACCTTCATGATGCACGTCAGTGCAAAGTACGTGAATCAGCAATAAAGTGATGGGGGATTGTCAGCCGGGATTCGGTAGGGGAGGATCATAGGAGTTGTAGTTTACCGACCGACGGAGAACTAAAGGTTTGCTTGCACTTGCTCTGCTGTTGTGCCTCCCGTCGGTTCAGTAAAAATCTTATTCTTGCTATGTCTTCCGCCTCTAGAAGAGACTCCGTCTCAGTATTATGTGACTGCCAACTTACAAGGCACCAGACCGTCCCCCAACAACTCCACCCGCTTCCTGCTGTCTGTGCTGGCCAACCTCACCGGGACGGTGGTCAACTACACCAAGGAGGAGTGCCAGAGACCCGAGAAGGCCGCCGATTCCAGGAGAGAAGTAAGCAGAGATCCCCCTTAATCCAGAAGAAATGCAATGTCCCTTTTAATGTCTCCGAAACGATCCCAGTACATTAGCCGCTGTGGAGCTATAGCGTAAAAAACGCCGGCGGGCCACATGCTTATCCTTTGCCTCGTGTTAGCAGTGCCTGATCTGATCCGGATTACATGCCTTGTTTTGTTTTCCCATCAGCTGTATGATTACTACTGGGTGCAGGGTCCTCTTGATGGTAACATGACCTCCAGGCTCCCATACTGCGTGAGGACCACCATCCACAGCCACCTGGCGGAGTCTCCTGCCTTTGAACTGGGGCAGTGGGATTCTACGGAATACTCCACGTGGACGGAGAGCCGCTGGAAGGAGATCAGGGCCCGCATCTTCCTGGTTCCCAGTCACCAGTTAGAGGTGAGGAAGAGCTTGCGCATGCGCCATGATATAACCAACAGAGAGGTCCTTTTACTATACGCCAGTGAGACTTTAAAGATAACGTCTTCACGCGTGCCAGCTTAGTAACATCCATTCTCTGCTCGTCCCGCAGGTCATCACACTGGTCGTAGGCATCGCCATTTTCCTCGTATCTCTCGCCGTCACATACTTCATCAACGCCAAGGCAGACGTTCTGTTCTCCAGCAGTCAAGACACGGGGGACGTGGCCTACTGAAGCCTGCGATCGGGGAGGACTGAAAGCTGGCACTGGCTGGGCACCGATGCCGTTGCCGCTTCATTAAACAGCCACACTGGAGGAATATAGGACTTTTTTTTTAATATACATAAATAGCGGTTGATGCAGCATTTTCACAATTTACGGAGAAACATACTATTTTTCTCCTAAAAACCAAAATGTGAAAGGCTGCGTATGGATGAGTGTCTTGAAAAGAGAACGTTTAGCCATTACACGGTTTCTTGTGACCAAACGTGGCCTTCGATTGGCTTCTTCGTAAGATGGAAGACTTGGGAGTTTTGAAAATATGGAGGGGTTTCCAATGCAAGAGCAGGGGCTAAATGATCCTTCTTCACCGGAAAGCCAAACGCTGCATTGTGAGCCGTCCCCGTTAACTCCCCGCGTCCGATTAAATATATTACTCCGGTTCGGATCAATATTCAAAAATTACAGAGTTTTATAAATATTGCATCGCGTTTTTTGGGGGGTTAATCCCTTTTTTGTATGTTCTGCACTCTCAGGTATGAGCCACTGAATTTAAGAATAAGAAACATAGGTAAGGTTTTGAATTCCAGATTTCTTCTGATCTCATTAAATTCCCAGAAGAAAGAATTATTGGGAATATCTCGTGATTTTATAGTTTAATTCATCTCGCGTTCTTAACAAAAAAAACAAATGCAGTTTATGGTTTTTCTGCTCTTTCTGGTACACCTCTGGTTTATGGTATCATCTGTTTATGTGTCGCATTTAGAACGCTAAATGTTCTTTGTGATATTGTTTTTTGGCTGCTTCCTGAGAATCGTACCCGAAACTGAATATTGGCAAACAGGAGCGGGTACTCGGAAAATAAGGCTTTTTTGTAACATCAGATGTTTCACCCACTTTTAATAAAGCGCCTTTTTGGGGGAAGCAAGGTCAGGGGCGTTGTAGCAGCTGAGTGACATTACCCATCATCCGCCCCAGCAGTGTCATCCCAGAACACAATCCGTACTTTTAGCAGACGCTGGTGATTATGGATTCGTTTATAGGTTAAACGGTGTTCTTTTTTAGAAGAAAAATGAATATGCAAAGGTTACGGCCCGCGGAGTGTTTAGCGCCCAAAAGACATATAGCGTTAAGTAATTATCTGAACAGAGGTGTTAATTTGGGGTGATCAAGAGAGAGTCAGACTTTAGTGAATTTGAGAGCGGATGGAAAGAGCAGTTCCTGATATATAGGACCCTGTCAACTAAGCAGTGTTCTACAGCGGATTTAATATACTGCATCTATACATTGTGCTAATAGCACCAAAAGAAACATTTGGTGCCGGTGCCGCGAGGCAGCATGATACCGGGTTGAATTACATTGTAGTGGGTCGTTTCTAAATGTCCTGTGTTCCAGAAAATAGTTTTTTTGTCTTTTGATCCGTACATCTGCTTCGGGTTCACACTGGAGATACCTATTAGCTGATTGTGTTGTTAATGCCCAGAATGTCTCACCCCTAGAGCTCTGATCTCTGGCATCTCTCACCCCCGATGGACTGTGTCACCCCGTCTCGATGTATCATATGCGTGTAGATCCCCTGTGGAATTGGAGGATATGACTGTACATAATAAAATCTCTTGGATCTGAATGATCGCAGCGCCCTGTGCTTTATTGAATGGGTTCTGGTTTCTAAGAAGCCGGGTATAGACTATACAGAGTATGCCCTCGTTATAGAAGGGGTTGGGGCGGGGAAATCAGATGGCGCACTGGGTACTCTTTACTCATTTTATCCCACGCAGACATATACATCTTTAAGCTCCGCTACGGGAAAAGGTTTGAGCCTCTGCAACGGCCGGCCAGATCCTTAAAGATTAATTGACACACGAGTTAAAAAACTTGAAGATAAATAAAATAAAATAAATAAAACAGCGTCTCTGCCTTTGTGACGTCGTCGGGGAAGATGACCTTCGCTTGGATTAAGCATTACGGTTACTACGTTCTCTGTGCCACCTCTACCCCGCAGCATCGCAGGTAGCGGATGTAAGAGAGAAGACCCACGCTGGCTTGGGGATGATGCAACTTGGAAGTGGTTATTGCTGGGAGATGATGTAAAGAAGTGGTGGCCCCCGGGAGCCCCGCTTGAGACACGTGCCCCAGGAGGTCCTTGTTATCGTAAGGCTTGTGCTTTAAAATAACCCGGCTGATCCTAACCAAGTCTCTGTTTATAGCGGCGGCTCCTTTCACGTCCTGCACGGTATTAACTATAAATGGACCATTTAGGTTAAAACCCCCCCCAGGAACCTGTGCCCGCAAAAATAAAACATGCGGTTTCACGTAGACAAAACACGAATTGCCCGCTCTACAATGTTAAACACGCTAAAGGTTTAATATAATAAAAAAGGAGCACAGAAACATCTAAGAAGCTAATCATTGGGACTGCAGGTTTAATTCCTAATATATTAAACTAGGATACATTTGAATAGAATCTTCTGATCTTTAACACACAAGCCCTTATTACCGCTGATTTTCAATCCCACGTCTGTATTCTCAGATCGAGTAAGACCCCACGCAATACATAAAAAATGGGGAAATTCTGGCGATTGTGTGTTTTATGTGAGAACTGCAAGGTTGTCAAATATTGTGAACGTTACTGGATGGGCAGAAGGTGTCCATCACACCCTACCCTACACACGGGAGGGAGAGAACGGGACATCTGCTCCTACCCCGCGGGCGAAGCGTGTGAGATGTCTCCGTACGATGCCAGGGGAGCACGTGGCACCCAGATACATAACGCGCTCGTTCGATTTAACCGCCGCAAAGCAAGATGGCTGCCAACAGGTGATTCGCCTTCCTTCACTGCTCATTGGTGGGGGCGGACATTGTTTCAGGTAAAAGTCTGCTGCTGGATGTACGTACCAGACCCCTATATACAACGACTCTATGGATACACGGAAGCGATGGTATGGATACACGGGAGCGATCGCATGGATACACGGGAGCGATCGCATGGATACACGGAAGCGATCGCATGGATACACGGAAGCGATCGCATGGATACACGGGAGCGATCGCATGGATACACGGAAGCGATCACATGGATACACGGAAGCGATCGCATGGATACACGGGAGCGATCGTATGGGTACACAGGAGCGATCGCATGGATACACGGGAGCGATCGCATGGATACACGGAAGCGATCGCATGGACCATATGGATGCTGAATCTACTTTCTATGGAAGTCTCTGCATCACAAGGGTACCTGCTAACTGACCCGGGTTTGTTAGCCCCACACGGTAAGAGTCAGCGAAAGCCAAGCTGCCAGATCTCAGCGTTGAGTCTTTTGCCCATTCCCTACGTGTGTCTCCTGCCACAGCATGCGCGGTGAAATATTACCAAACCACCGGCCCATACAAACCCAAAATAACCAGATGTGCTGGCGTATTGTAGCCGGCACCTCCATGCATTATTTACGGGAAGCATTAAAGAGGGGGGCTCTCGTTCGGAGGAGAGAGAGGACTACTTGTTATTTTTCTGTTGCGTTTGGAGCTCAGGTTCAGGTGGCTAAGTGCGCGAGGGAACGGCAGAGAAAAGCTATTTAATTGGCAGTACGGAGGGAAAAGAGAAGAGAACAAAGATGAAATAATGGGGAGGAAGAAATGCGGAGTGCTTGCTGAAGATGACATTGGCTAAAAAAGCAACAGATGAAGGAGGCTATGACGATTGTAAGCTCTTGTGAACCATTTCCACCATTACCGGTGCTTTGTGAATAGCGGCCGGGGAGAGAGGAATTGGCATGCGGGTTTCTTAGCAGGCGCTCCGAGGCAGGAGACGAGTAACGCTAATGGAGTGAGAGACAGGGAGACAGGGGCGTGCGGGTGCTGGGCCGACTCATACTAAATACTAAGACCGAGTCCGTCACCAGTTCTGGCTATTCTGCAGGAGGCATGGTGCCGGCGTGCCCATATGCACTAAAGCGGGTGCTCCTTTGTAAACGGAGACACCCCACCCTGCAAGGGAACGTGGCCGGCTCGGTGTCAGGCCGGCTCGGTGTCAGGCCGGCTCGGTGTCAGGCCGGCTCGGTGTTAGGCCGGCTCTGTGTCAGGCCGGCTTGGCTCTCCCTGGCTCGGCCCGACCCTTATGTGTCCAATAGTAGGAAGAGGATGAGAGCCCCGAGGGTCCTTCCCATATTGGATAAGCTCACTAGTGATGGAGCGTCACCCATTGCTTTGGGTTCTCACTACACCATCATTGGCTACTACAAGTCCCATGATGCCCTGGTGCTAACAGGTAGCTCTCCACCTGCTGAGGGACTACAAGTCCCATGATGCCACTACGTCAACAGGTAGCTCTCGGGTGCCACTGGGTAGCTCTCCCCTTCTATTATTGTTGATTATGTCTGCAGGACCCAGAAATATAAAAAATGTCCCCAAAAAATGTGCTCTATTGTGACAGGCAGTCACAATAGTATGAGTGAGTATTACATGCGCGCCGCGGTATCTCTCTGTTACCTATACATGTGCTAGCAGGCTGGCCGGCATGGCGTACAGATCAATGTTATTTACAGATCTGCCCGCCTCGCGTTACCTCGACGAGCCCTCGTTAAAAATAAACGGTTTTTATTTTTTTTCTATGAGCGCTAAAAATAAGCATTTGACCCCCGGCGGCTCCGGGTCGCAGCGGCGCTGATTAAATCTGATTTTGCACGCTTGGTTTTACTTTATCCTCCTTATTATTATTTTTATTCTGCCATATGCTATTTGGTAAATAGATGTGGCAGCTGCGGGACTCCCCAGGGACCCCGGTGTGAAACCCGACGAGCCGTTTACGCGCTTCAGTCTCCGCTGATGAAACGGCCAGAAATCAACAGAATATTCCGGAAGCATCGAGGGGCCGGAGGAAGCGCGGGGGGGGGGGGGGACAATGGCGCGTGACACCGTATCGCCCCTCGATAACCGCAATCCCTTCAACTAGAGAGGAATATTATAGTGTTTCCAGATTATGGGGCCCCTAGGCACGACCTCCCTCCCAATCACTCTACCCAGGGGCAATTAATCCTATATATAATATACACATGTGATATATATATGTGATATATGTCCGGATGGGCCCCTTACACACATGATACACGTGTGATAGAACGCGCACCATAACGGGTAAGGTCATATTTACATCAAGATAAAGAGCGAGCAGAGCTGGTGTTCACCCCTTCTTGAGAGCTGATGACAGGTTAGTGATCCCTGCTTGACCACAGATGTGTCCATCAGGCCACCATACACATTAAAAAGAGACTCGGGAGTCCTGTAGGAATAATGACTTCACGTAACTCCCTGCTGGTGATGAGGAGGACGTACGCGCACGTTCACCTGCCCTGCCTCCTCATTTGGTACGGACTGTGGGTAGCACCTTATCTACTTTTCCTCCAAGACAGGCCTCGGAGGGCTCAAACTCAACTAAAAAGAAAAACGTACAAATTAAATAAAATCTTCCCGATGGCTGAGCGCCGTCGGCTCACGTCATGCAGGCAGACGCTCCGCGCATGCTCTACACCTGGATGTCTTCGGTCCCGTGGAGACTGGTCTAAGTGAAGTCTTAATTCCTTTTTACATAGTAATGACCTAATTCTACCTCTTAAAGCAGCCGGCCCTTCCTTACAACCAGGAAAGAGCCTAATGAGCCAACGAGCCCCTTAAATATTATTAATGACGTGACTACGTTACACGACTTGTGACCTTCCATCTATAATCTGACCAACGGACCAAAAGCGAGAGGCTCAGGTGTGAGAGAGTGGTAGATAAATGGAACAGCCTCCCAGCAGAAGCGGTAGAGGGAAATACAGCGAGGGAATGGATGGGGACAGGACCAATGGTTTAGGTTGGAGTCTTCGCGGCAGAATGGGGGTAGATCTTTGGGGCGCGCGCTGAGAAGTTACGGCTCGCTCGTCTGGGGAGCCGGACACCAAAGCTGTTGGGTTTATTTTTTTTTACCCGACGCTTCGGCGTAGAAATAAATAGTAATGAAGACAGAGAGATAATGGTGGAAAAATGGACACAGATGGGTGGACACAATGAGGAGAGAGTGAAAGAGAGAGGGCAGAGGAACAGATGGAGGAGGTCCATGCCCGATGTGGAGAGAGAGGTCCACGCGAAAAGGTCTAGCGGTAATTAGATTGGACGGCGTGATGGCAGACTCCATTAGACCCTTATTACGATAGGAGCCTGCTGTCACCGTTTGGCTGCGAGGGTCCAGACAAAGACAGTCAGGGGGTGAGAGAGAGCCGTCTTCAGCAAGGAGACTGCAACGAAACAAAGAGCGCCCGACGACGGGGAGACCTCTTCAAATCTGTCATCGGAGGCAGTGACAGATTGGTTATCAAGCATGGGGACCTTCTGTCACCTAATGCACACAAAACCTGGACTCGGCAGAGGAAGAGGGGTGGGAGAGGCGATACGGTGGGGTGGAGAGAGGAGGGGGGAGAGTACCGTCTGCCATCAATACACGTCTACTGCAAACACAGAGGTACGAGAACAGACATCTTTACACAATCGCATCGATCCGCTCCACACCGTCTATACATCACTACAAGAAAACGGGCTTGGCTTGGAAGGGTTAAATCAACACCAACTGGTTAACCGTTTCAGACCCGGCCAAGGAAGTTATCTGCGTTCTAGACCAATAGGCTTACTGAACGCTACAGGTTTATTAATGGACCAAACTCTGAGCGCCCTTTAAAAATTTCAATTATACATATATATAGGGAATTATTTTATCCCGACAATAATCTAATAAAATAAAAACAATATTTCATCATTTATTTATTTATTGCAAAAATAACCCACACGAATCCCAATTTATTTTAAAAACTCTGTTATTAAAAAATAAATTATAATTATTTTTGAGGGACCGGCAGTGCAGTTCACAGATATTTTTATATATATATTTATTGAAGAGGAATTCAGGACAAGCGATCTGATTGGTGGAACGGAGTTTAAAGATCATCAGGAAGGACTACAGGTCTCAGCGCGCACGTCTCGGAGCAGAGAAGAGAGACGGGATGGGAGAGAGGGAAGTTTAGTTTAAAGGACGAGAAATGATAGAACAAGAGGCCAGAATCTAACACTAGAGAGCCAGAGGATCGTAGATAAGTGGGCAGCCTCCCAGCAGAAGTGGTAGAGGGTAATACAGTGAGGGGATTTAAACATGCGTGGGATAGGAATACGGCTCCTGAATCTAAGACGAGACCAACGACTGATTAAGGGGCCGAGTGGGGCCGATCTGCCGACAGGTTCTATGTTACTCTGCTTCTGGTATCGTCGGCTGATGAGCTTATAATTCCTAAACCTGTTGTGGACGTGTTATTACGGAGCTGTCCGTGTTCTGTCTCTCCGTATTCCGTCCGTTTGTCACTTTTAACCCTGTGAGTGATAAAGTTGTAAGAGCAGCGCGGCGTCCTTAACATTGCGAAGGTTTAGGAAATGTATCCATTTTTTCATTATCTGGTCAAATCTAATCAAGAAAAAGTGATTTAACTTACAGATATTTAAACAACTCTTTGCTGAAGTAGATCATTTGCATACGGGGGCTGATCTATGTTATACCCTGCACAGCCAATGTATAGGACAACATTCACTTAAAGGAACAGTCACATTATACCCTGTGCAGCCAATGTATAGGACAACATTCACTTAAAGGAACAGTCACATTATACCCGGCGCAGCCAATGTATAGGGCAACATTCACTTAAAGGAACAGTCACATTATACCCTGCGCAGCCAATGTATAGGACAACATTCACTTAAAGGAACAGTCACATTATACCCGGCGCAGCCAATGTATAGGGCAACATTCACTTAAAGGAACAGTCACATTATACCCTGCGCAGCCAATGTATAGGACAACATTCACTTAAAGGAACAGTCACGCTGGGCGAGGCGCAGCCAATGTATAGGACAACATTCACCTAAAGGAACAGTCAAGTTATACCCTGCGCAGCTAATGTATAGGACAACATTCACGTTATACCCTGCGCAGCCAATGTATAGGACAACATTCACTTAAAGGAACAGTCACGTTATACCCTGCGCAGCCAATGTATAGGACAACATTCACTTAAAAGAACAGTCACATTATACCCTCCGCAGCCAATGTATAGGACAACATTCACTTAAAGGAACAGTCACGTTTTACCCTGCACAGCCAATGCATAGGACAACATTCACTTAAAGGAACAGTCACGTTATACCCTGCGCAGCCAATGTATAGGACAACATTCACTAAAAGGAACAGTCATGTTATTCCCTGCACAGCCAATGTATAGGACAACATTCACTAAAAGGAACAGTCACGTTATACCCTGCGCAGTCAATGTATAGGACATTAATTTCCCATGTTTGGTTGCATCCATTCTTCGGGACCTATAGGCATGGAACGACTGCCCTTTAAATCCCTAATTCACTAAGGGCTGACACAACTCAGTCTCCCGATGACGCTCCCCAAATCCCCTTTGAGACTTTTCTTGACTTTCTCAACTTTTGGCTCAGAAGAAGATAGAGGGGGTGAGAGTGGGGATTGAAGCACGGGGCCCCGCTGGGTATTTAGGGGCCCATTCAATAAAAAACATGCATTTAAATGTACACAATCTGGGGCAAGCAATGTATGAAACCTGCCAGTAAATACCCCAGACAGCGGAAGGAGGGACAGACATCCCGGTGGCAGACGGACAGACCGTGCTAATGAAGAGAAGACGCAGTCGGTTCGTCTGGCTGCGACATCACAAGTGACACGCGGCGTGTACCAGCACGGACAAGACGTGCGGGCACATTACAGACGGGGGAGAGGGGCGCGTCTTGGCAGCCGGCGGGGTGACATATTGCGCACGCACACACAGGGGAGCTCCTTTGGTCTGTTCTGTTAGGGAGAACAGACGGCTTTAACCCTTAACTTGCCGGAACAGCAGGAGTCACACTCTACCTCCGCTAACTGCAGCCAATGAGGTGCAATAAACACAGTGTTAACTCTTCCCTGCCTGGTGGCACACAGCTATTCACAAAGCTCTCCTTTGCCCTTTGAAATGCCCAAATAAGCATGTGTGTGACTGTCGTCTTCCATGGCTCTGGATCAGACATGGATCTCTTTAGTGGGCATTGGTGGTGATGATGATGATGAAGTTAACAACACTGAAAGAGTTGTGGATATATGGAGGAACCTTCCAGATCCACTGGATACTCATAACTATTGTGGACATAAAATAAGAGAAATGCGTAAAGCATAAAAGACAATTCTGGTGCAAAGGTGACAACCAGATAAACAGAAACATTGCATTGGTTGCCATAGCGATTGCGCCAAGCTATAAACCTCCAACAATGTTTTTCATCTGGTAGAAGAACATGATCAGACTACTCTGTATGTGCAAAGATCAGCTTGGGCGCAGTCACCATGGAAACCATTGGAACATTTCGGCAGAATCACTCTGTTTTTTTTTTGTCTCTTATTCTGCAGGTGAGTGAGGGAGAAGGGAGTGGAGGTGAGGAGAGCTAAGCCGTGGAGAGCGAGGCAAGGAGAGTGAAGCAGTGGAGAACGAGGCATGGAGAGCGGAGGCAAGGAGAGTGGAGGCAAGGAGAGCGAAGCAGTGGAGAGCGAAGCCGTGGAGAGTGAGGCCGTAGGGTGCTCAGGACGTTACTAGAAGATACACTTTTAATGTTTGTTTATATGATTGCAACAAGGAGCAGGAAGGATACAGAGTGGGATATCGAAACAAATGTATCCACAACAAAGGAAACGGCATCAGAAATCAACCTGCTTATGTATAATTATATATATATATATATAGAAGAATATTATTTTTAACAGCCCACGCCACTGCTTGGTGGGGATTTCTATAGAGACATTCACTACGGGGAACGCGGCTAATGGCATTTAATGCAAACAAATTGTAATACTGAATAATAATTTATCTTAAGAGTTTTGGGGGGCCGAGGCTTCATCAGGGTCTGGACATCTTATCAGCCTTTGTTGGGTGGGGGGGGGGTTACTCCACAGTCACAGAGCTGCCTCCCAGCAGAGGTTGGTAAATTAAGTGTGAAAAGCACATTTGGGTTTGAAATGAAGGTATCAGGAATCTTAAAAAGACGTCCAAGTGTCAAATAGGGTCAGTGGTTTAACAGCCGCCAAGAAACCAAGTGGGTTTTAATGCCCCATAAAATCCTGCACGCTGCCGGCATTAGGGGGGATAAAAATGAAAAGTGAATTATTAATTCCCAGCATCGGCTCCTAAAACCCGACGCGTGACGACTAACGATCTGTTAACACAACTTCCGTTCAACACAAGAGAAGCAATGAAGAACTTTAAAAACTACCCCTGACCCGTCAGCCCTCGCTTCTGTGTATTGTGTATGATTTGTTTTAAAGGGTTCTCTATTGTGTTATTGCCCAAGAAAATGAGATAAGCGGTCATATCAAGTATCTCTGTTTACTTTGGCCAGTTGCTCTTTGACTCCCCGCTCTCCTCCTCTGATGCCCCTCTTTCCTCCCCAAATGTCCCTTTCTACTCGTCTAATGCCCCTCTTTTCTAGGAGGTCAGAATGTTTGCTGGGCCCTAAAAGCCCCAATAATCTGTATAGACAGCTTTATAAGTTAAACGGGGTAAATAAAACCAATTGTTCTTCTTCTTAATGCCCCGCACAGTTACACAAATACCCAGCAATAGGGCACAAAGTCACATAAAAAGTCTGGGGACCCCACCCCACGTCCCGCACAAACATCGGAATGATAAAACCCTGTCTGTTTATCCAGCCCCTCCAATAGATTGTAAGCTCGGGTGAACAAGGTACCCCTGTAGAGTTGCACTAGACAAATAGATGTAAAATGTTAAGCTATTGGAGCCCTGATGATCTCACCAAGGGCAAGAACCCCAAAAAGTTTAATAATAATCCATCCCGGGGTACATGCAGCTCTGCCCCCACGTTCCCGACTCATCCCCGTTGACATGATCTTAACGTGGCACGGCCCCGGATCTAAAGATCTGGCTGGAGTGTCTAATAAAGGAGTTAGTGGACCCTGTGGGTGTTTTTAAAAGCTGCACCTGTGGCCCACTTAGGTTGCCCACCTCTGTTTTAAACTGCCGACCCTGGCTCGGAGAGGATTATCGTGGCAGGAGGACTTTATGGCACGCGGCACGGTTATGCAGTTTGTGCCGTGTACCTGTGCCGTGCCATGCCTCCTCTGTGCTACGGCTGGCTCTAAGCCTTGGCCTGCGGCCACCTACTCCCCCGTAGTACCGCGTTATGGTCAGGTTAAGCTGTCGCTGCCGGTGCCTTTAATGTGACAACTTGCAGAGAGTTATCGGCAGGCAGAAATGGCAACCGTCCACCAGCTGCTTAACCCTTCAACACGGCAACTGCTCACCGCTTTCCGTGGCCCATGACGTTGGGTTGCGTTCGGCAGAGAGAGGGATACTCTAGTCTATGGTATTCATTCATCTGCTGGGGGAGAAATGAGAGTCCATGACAATAAATTTGTGCGTCTTTCTTGCCCCCTGCATAATTAGCCGGTCCGAACAAACATGTGGGTCTGGGTTCCTGGGGTCCACGGCTGCTGAGCTGTACGGCTCATTTGATCTCTTTTGCATTTTATTTTATTCTCCTTAATTTTTAATCATAGCTCCATCATGAATTTGGGGTTTAAGTTGTTCTTCTCTACCTTTGCTATAACCCCGACTGTTTTCTGATTGGGTACTGGAGAGACACCGATAATTCATATTCAGGTAATCTGGATATTTTGGACTTTGAGAAATATTTTTTCTTAAAGAAAAAAAAACACTTTGATGATATCGCAACGAACATCACGCTAGGAGAACTCATTGACAAGGCCGGCAGGGTGAAGAATGTAATCGCAGAATATATCGTACAAACATAGAACCTGCCGGCAGATCAGCCCCATTCGGCCCGTCTAGTCCGCCCATTTTCTTTCTGTAAAGACTCAAACCTTAATCAGTCGTTGGTCTCGTCTTAGATTCAGGAGCCGTATACCTATCCCACGCATGTTTACCACTCTCTAGGTAAAGTAAAACTTCTTTAGAAGTGAACCCATCAAATATGTCTCCCACCTCCATAATTTAGAAGTTACTTAAAACCAACGTTGCACGCATGATCTCTTTGGAGACAGAAATGCAATCAAGGAAAGCTAGAGGACTTACCAAGATTTAAGGCTAAAAATCCTCACCAATTAAGCCACTCCCCTGAGGATCCTGCTCCGCCCACAAAGTCCCACGGACAGCTTTAATGCCTAACCCATTAGCACATTTATTCTGCGTATCGCATTTAGCTTTATATGTTTACTGGTAGTAAAGTACAAGCAAATAGCATCCTGAGGTTGCTACGGCAACAAATTGGTCTCCAAAATATGGCTTTTTATGGTACAGTTGTTTAAATAAATACTACCGTACAGATAAATACCTAAACATTTATCTAAAATATAATTATATATAACTATATATATATATATACACACACACACACATATATACACATATACATACACACACACACATACACTCCCACGTACATAGTGATTGGCTGACATTCAGAAGAATATCACGCTGCTCTGTGTATAATAGGAGCTTCTAAATATTACCCTTTCATATTTTTTTACACTTTATTAACGTGCAGGACCATACAAACTGATGTGGAAATTAATAGTCACACTAACAATTTTAGGAGCCAACTTGATTTCTTTTTAGCAGCCAGGTAAGGATATGGAATGCAGTATATCGCAAAAAGTTGGGCGCGACTGGTAACTCTTTTTGAAGCTACTTCTCTCCCTGTCTGACCGGCCAGTATGTATATAATGTCGTATCTGGCCAAACTTCCCATTCGATACCGGTTATCACAGAACATTTCTATTATGACAAAATAAAGATAATCATTTTCAATTTCTGTTTGCTGTAGTTTGAATCAAATAATATAACTATTTAGCCGAGCACTCGATATTGTTTGTGTTCTTATCTACCGTAAAGTTCTGGATTGCTATGTAGAAAATATTGACATTAACTCAATGACCACAGCTGCCCTGGGTCAACCTTTTTGACCTTGGGTGAACTTAACTACAAGTCAAGCATCCCTGTCAGTAAGGAGAGAAGATCATCGTCACTCCAGCAGTTATAGATTAAAACTCCCATCATGCTTAAAAAAACATTTTCATATCAGCTGAGATAAACCGCATTATACAATACGTCTTGGTCTTGTCGGGGGTTCTAGAACTCAGGTGACAACACTTACATCTCTCTGTGTGGAATTAAGGGGTTAAGTTTAGCCGGTATTGTGACGAGTTGTTGTAAAAATAAAAGCAGATGGGGTTACAGAGAGAAAGAGAATAAAAGAACTTTAAATCATTAGCTATGCATCCAAAGAGGCTTGATACACAGGACATGCCAGGGCATCAGCTGGCAGGGGTCCCCAGGCTGTGTGCGCTGCTCCCACTGGAAGGCGGCATGTCACCCCCGGAACCCTTCCTCACTTCTCGCCGTCTCCTGTGCCGGCCGGCAAGATGCCCAGAGAGAAGCCCAGGATCAGCTGGGGAGACAGCTGTGGTATAGGCTGAAGCACAGCGAGCGCAGTGACAGAGGGGGCTAGGGAACACATCCCAGAAATGGAGATGTGAGATCCCAGTGGGAGTCAGGACTCAGGTGACCGAGAGGTTAAATCTCCCCGGTATACCGAGTGACAACGGCACACGTCTGTCTGCCAAAGTTATTTGGTTACATGTTTAGTATGTAACTTTCTGATTTATGCCGCAGCTATAAAATGATGCACATCGGTTCACGTTCAGCTCTCGGAATCACTCTGCCTTGGCCATTAATAATGGTTGTGTGCGTGTGCGTAGTGTTGTGTGTCGGTGCAACCGTTATGGGTTGTGTTTGTGTTCGTATGGTTTTATGTCATTGCAAGGGTTAAGAGCAGTGAGTGTGTGTGTTGTGTTGTGTGTCATTGCTAGGGTTAATGAGTGTGTGTGTATAGTGTATCAGTGCAAAGGTTAAGGCTTGTGACTGTTTGTATATAGTGCTGTGTGTCAAAGCAAGGGTTAATGGTTGTGGGTATGTGTGTAGTGATGTGCGTCATATAAATGGTTAATATTGTGAGTGTGTCAGTGCAAGGGTTAGTGTTCTGTGAGTATAGTGCTGTGTGTCAGCGCAGGGATTAACGGCTGTATATGTGTATAGTGCCGGGTGTTGTGTATGTGTGTGTACACTGCTTTGTGAGTGTATGCATAGAGTGCTGTGTGTTACTGAGAGTGTTAAATGTGCGTGTATGTTGCCAGAGCAAAAAGTAAATTGCGTGTGTACGTTGCTCTGTGTCAATGCAGGGGTTAACCGTGTCTGTGTGTCGTGTTCTGTAAGTGTCAATGCAGGGGTTAACCGTGTCTGTGTGTGGTGTTCTGTGTCAATGCAGGGGTTAACCGTGTCTGTGTGCGGTGTTCTGTTAGTGTCAGTGCCAGGGTTAATTGTGTTTGTGTATGGTGCTTTGCGAGTGTCGGTGCGAGGGGTAATTGTGTTTGTGTATGGTGCTTTGCGAGTGTGGGTGCGAGGGGTAATTGTGTTTGTTGCTTTGCGAGTGTCGGTGCGAGGGATAATTGTGTTTGTGTACGGTGCTTTGCGAGTGTCGGTGGGAGGGGTAATTGTGTTTGTGTACGGTGCTTTGCGAGTGTCGGTGCGCGGGGTAATTGTGTTTGTGTACGGTGCTTTGCGAGTGTCGGTGCGAGGGGTAATTGTGTTTGTTGCTTTGCGAGTGTCGGTGCGAGGGGTAATTGTGTTTGTTGCTTTGCGAGTGTCGGTGCGAGGGGTAATTGTGTTTGTGTACGGTGCTTTGCGAGTGTCGGTGCGAAGGGTAATTGTGTTTGTTGCTTTGCGAGTGTCGGTGCGAGGGGTAATTGTGTTTGTGTACGGTGCTTTGCGAGTGTCGGTGCGAGGGGTAATTGTGTTTGTTGCTTTGCGAGTGTCGGTGCGAGGGGTAATTGTGTTTGTGTACGGTGCTTTGCGAGTGTTGGTGCGAGGGGTAATTGTGTTTGTTGCTTTGCGAGTGTCGGTGCGAGGGGTAATTGTGTTTGTGTACGGTGCTTTGCGAGTGTCGGTGCGAGGGGTAATTGTGTTTGTTGCTTTGCGAGTGTCGGTGCGAAGGGTAATTGTGTTTGTTGCTTTGCGAGTGTCGGTGCGAGGGGTAATTGTGTTTGTTACTTTGCGAGTGTCGGTGCGAGGGGTAATTGTGTTTGTTGCTTTGCGAGTGTTGGTGCGAGGGGTAATTGTGTTTGTTGCTTTGCGAGTGTCGGTGCGAGGGGTAATTGTGTTTGTGTACGGTGCTTTGCGAGTGTCGGTGCGAAGGGTAATTGTGTTTGTTGCTTTGCGAGTGTCGGTGCGAGGGGTAATTGTGTTTGTTACTTTGCGAGTGTCGGTGCGAGGGGTAATTGTGTTTGTTGCTTTGCGAGTGTCGGTGCGAGGGGTAATTGTGTTTGTGTACGGTGCTTTGCGATTGTCGGTGCGAGGGGTAATTGTGTTTGTGTACGGTGCTTTGCGAGTGTCGGTGCGAGGGGTAATTGTGTTTGTGTACGGTGCTTTGCGAGTGTCGGTGCGAGGGGTAATTGTGTTTGTTGCTTTGCGAGTGTCGGTGCGCGGGGTAATTGTGTTTGTGTACGGTGCTTTGCGAGTGTCGGTGCGAGGGGTAATTGTGTTTGTGTACGGTGCTTTGCGAGTGTCTGTGCTAGGGGTAATTGTGTTTGTGTACGGTGCTTTGTGAGTGTCGGTGCGAGGGGTAATTGTGTTTGTGTACGGTGCTTTGTGAGTGTCGGTGCGAGGGGTAATTGTGTTTGTGTACGGTGCTTTGCGAGTGTCGGTGCGAGGGGTAATTGTGTTTGTTGCTTTGCGAGTGTCGGTGCGAGGGGTAATTGTGTTTGTTGCTTTGCGAGTGTTGGTGCGAGGGGTAATTGTGTTTGTGTACGGTGCTTTGCGAGTGTCGGTGCGAGGGGTAATTGTGTTTGTTGCTTTGCGAGTGTCGGTGCGAGGGGTAATTGTGTATGTGTACGGTGCTTTGCGAGTGTCGGTGCGAGGGGTAATTGTGTTTGTTGCTTTGCGAGTGTTGGTGCGAGGGGTAATTGTGTTTGTGTACGGTGCTTTGCGAGTGTCGGTGCGAGGGGTAATTGTGTTTGTTGCTTTGCGAGTGTCGGTGCGAGGGGTAATTGTGTTTGCTGCTTTGCGAGTGTCGGTGTGAGGGGTAATTGTGTTTGTGTACGGTGCTTTGCGAGTGTCGGTGTGAGGGGTAATTGTGTTTGTGTACGGTGCTTTGCGAGTGTCTGTGCTAGGGGTAATTGTGTTTGTGTACGGTGCTTTGTGAGTGTCGGTGCGAGGGGTAATTGTGTTTGTGTACGGTGCTTTGTGAGTGTCGGTGCGAGGGGTAATTGTGTTTGTGTACGGTGCTTTGCGAGTGTCGGTGCGAGGGGTAATTGTGTTTGTTGCTTTGCGAGTGTCGGTGCGAGGGGTAATTGTGTTTGTTGCTTTGCGAGTGTTGGTGCGAGGGGTAATTGTGTTTGTGTACGGTGCTTTGCGAGTGTCGGTGCGAGGGGTAATTGTGTTTGTTGCTTTGCGAGTGTCGGTGCGAGGGGTAATTGTGTATGTGTACGGTGCTTTGCGAGTGTCGGTGCGAGGGGTAATTGTGTTTGTTGCTTTGCGAGTGTTGGTGCGAGGGGTAATTGTGTTTGTGTACGGTGCTTTGCGAGTGTCGGTGCGAGGGGTAATTGTGTTTGTTGCTTTGCGAGTGTCGGTGCGAGGGGTAATTGTGTTTGCTGCTTTGCGAGTGTCGGTGCGCGGGGTAATTGTGTTTGTGTACGGTGCTTTGCGAGTGTCGGTGCGAGGGGTAATTGTGTTTGCTGCTTTGCGAGTGTCAGCGCAGGGGTTAACGGCTGAGAGTGTTTGTGTGTGTCAGATGCCTGTCTGGGCGCGTGTGTGTTCAATTTCAGGATGGGTGATGTTATTGCCACAAGCTCATTAGGGCGATATTGTTTTTTAATCAGTGCCATGGTAACCATGATGCAAGCGTATATTCAGCACCTGATCCTCTGTGTGTCACCCTCCCGCCCCCCCCGGTAACGTCTCTCCCCGCGAGGCCTCACAGACCAGCTGGATGAGGGTGCTGGGAGGGAGAACTTGGTACGGGTCTGGTCCAGCTCTGGAATTCCAGCCTGGCCACTGCTGGGCAATTAGTAGGAAGAAGAAGATCATTAACGATGGGGTATTTTTGTTTTATTATGTCTTAAACTGTGTTTATTTTAGATTTTAGAGTCCAATTTTTTTAAGACTTCCTGCGGCGAGAGGTCTAATGGTGGAACGCCACGGCGCATGAATCCCAGAAGCCAAACGCTTTTAACGATAAAGCCGATGTAGTCCACTTCTCTGCGGCCGTTTAAAAGGTCCTTAAAACTAACAATTTAAATTAAAATATGTAATTATCGACTCCACTAAATTAAATGAAACCCGTTTGAGATGGCAGTGCTGTTTCAGCAGGCGAGGGGGAAGAGATTTTCTGATGCGCTCTTTACTTCCTGTTGTGTCTCACAGCAGACCCCAGGTGTAAAAAAAAATACTCCTCCTCGTCCGATTAATAAAATGCAAACTATATATATAGAAATATATACACAATAATCAGTAAATCACTTTAGCACGGGGTATGCCTGAACAGCTAATGCAGTGACGTGTGGCCCCACTGCGCCAACACGCCTCGGTCCCTAAAGGATTGGGGGGCAGCACTCCCATCCCATTAGGCTTAATTGTAGGTTCCTTCCACCTGTTCTGAGCTCTGAAGATGCAGCGTGTGATCCGACATCGAAGCGCATCAACCCAGCAACCGAGGCCACACGTAGAATCCCACCGCAGCCACCAACTACACGGCAAACACAATCAACATCAAACGGCTTTAAAAACCAATGTTCCGTTTTTTATTTTTTAGATTTATTTAATCCTGGGGGCAGTATCGTTTTGAGGTTCCATCTTTGATGGCGCGCCTCGCATGTGGTTCTAGACCTACAGCCAAGCAAGAGCCAAACCTTTTAACTAACCTCAAATATCAATTATTAATCAATAACTGTCTAGCCAATGGGAAACATGTCGGGGTAACCCCTGGCTTTGATATCCCAAGGGGCAACCGTATCATGAGCACAGCCTCCGAACATCGCGCTGCCTGGGGCAAAACGTCCTTTATAGAAATATTGAAACCATTTCATTAGAATCAAGTTCAAACCAAAAGACACCAATGCCGCCCCGTACCCCACGCTCCTACTCTTTTAGGCAAGAAATATTATTTTTTCCACAATAATTTACCGCATGACGCCTGCACGCAACATGTATGTATTTAAACGTGATGTATCAAAATGACCGAACACGTTCTACAGACCTAATACTGGAATATTTGGCTTCAATCGCGCTACAAAATTCTATCAAAACCAGAGGAATCGTCCCCGAAAAGTGCGTTTCATTTTAAAATGAAAACGTTTGGAAATAAAAAAGTTTTGCTTGCCCGTATTCTGCAAAAAAGGCACATTTTGAGGGACAATCTGAACGTTTTTACTAGGAACTAAAGATCGCGCCGGCTTCTTGTCGCGATTCAGTTACAGCGCAAACTGTTTTGGAAGGGATCGTCAGATGTTGGGAATTCTCGTCGGCGCTGGGATGGGATCTGAGATTTGGTGCTTTGGCGCCATTATTATTACATAATAAACGTATTTCCAAACATCTGTGGAGCATAAAACAAAATTCCAAAAAGTGACACCGGGAAGCGACTACCCCGCCACGGTGACGCACGCCGCTCTCAGGCTGCAATAACTAAATTGCGCTTTTAATGGCTTTTACGGAGTCACAGAGACAAGCCCAAAGTGTCACCCCGCTGTCCTCCCTCGCTCCCTCGTGGGGCGCTTTATTATCTCCCCGCTCATCCCTTCTGTCACCGTCTCTCTGATTCACGGTCCCTGGGCTGCGTATCCCCGTCCGCTCCCTCCTATCCATTCCCTCCTTTATGAAATATGCATGTTGAACAGATGTCCCCATCCCCTCATCCACACACAGCCCCGGTCCTCACTTATCCATCCATCCCTCCCTCTGCCCCTTAGCCAAGTCACAGGAGCGCTCCCACCCCCCCAACTCCCTCATCCCCTGGGTTTTCCCATTCTGTCGGCCAATGGATTCCCCTCCCAGCTGTTTAATATGAATGATGAAAGGTACCGCAGCAGCCAATCAGATCACTGACAGCTTCCTCGTGCGAGTCTCCTCTCTCTATATATATAAACATATGGGAGTCCTATACACATGGGTGTATGTGCATTAAGCTTGGTGCCTGGCTCTGTGCGTGCGCGGCAGAGCTGCTTATATATAATTTAACTTTTTCTACATTTTTAAATGGAAGCAGAACAATCTGTGTTTTAAGGCACCAAACTTCAGAAGTTCTCTCTCTCTAAAACACCCAGCAGAGGGTCCAGCTAAAAACCTTAAGAGAAAATCCCCAAAACTTCCTCACCCCGGGGTGGGATTCTCGGACGCGCAGATACGCGGACGCCTGGTTGGGAAGGACCATGTCATTTAAAAGTAAGTGCTTCTTTTATGATATATATTTTTTATTATATATATTGTATTATATGTTATATTATATGTTATATTATTTTTATTTATTATATATATATATATATATATTTAATGATAATTTTTTATTCATTTTTGTAACAATCCTTATATTTGAGTGCCAGTAATGGGCCAGATTGGGTTAATTTTCCTATACAAAGAAGCATCCCCATTAGTAGAACAATAATTACTAACTATAAATGGCATTAATGACTTTTTAAATAAAGAATTGAGTGTGAACTGTGATTGGCTAGCGTATCTGCCCATAGGTACTCCATATATTAATCGTGGTATGAAATGTTCCCACCCTATGGGGTTAAAAGTGTTTCAGTGCCAAAGGAAACAATGCATCAAATTCCCCACTGGTGGTTAAACAGTTAACTCCTTTGTCTGTAACTTTGTGGATTTTGTGTGTTGTGGGGAAAAGCCAGACTTTAGGAGCGGCTTAACTTATTTAACCCCCCCCAACCCAGCATTAATCATAATAATCAGCTGCCAGATTCATACGGAAGACGTATTAATAACCCCGCTGTGGGAAGCAGTTACCCCATCACTTTTTTTTTTTTATTTTATTTCATTCTCCAGCGACGAGCGTTTTTGTTTTATGGGAATGTCTTGAAGGTACGTTTCAGGATCCTGGCAGCTGAATAGTTAATAGGCAGTTCTGGGCCACGGAACATGTTTTTTGAAGTTGCACAATCTACGCTCATGCGCGTTCCTTTCCAAAATATAGCCCGACCGATGCTCGGCTTCCCATTTACTGCCGTGAAACAGAGAAATCCAAAAATTTAACCCCTCGCGTCAGTGAAAGGAGAGTGGGCTTCAGGTCCCGGCGACTTGTAGACATAAACGCACAAACCGTAGGAGGCAACGGCAGCGAAGACCTCTCTCTTCCACCCTTTTCGATTATTTTTATTTAATCCGTGTTATCCAGCCCTTTCAATACCAGAATGTCGAGCGACACGCAAAGAGTTAACGAGGGACATATGTTGAATATCGGGTTTTTTCGCCCGGATTTTTCTGGTTATTTATTTATATATTTGTATTAGCGTCTCCGCCTTTCATTACTGGCCCCATCTGGCAAGAAAATTGTGAGACGGATGCATTTGGTTCCACAAGGGAATGCATTATAGCACTTCGGTGACCTCTCTTTTTTTCTCATCGCATCTGTCTGACAGTTCGCAGTGATGAGAGCGTTGTATATCGACGATGTCAGTACGATTGCGGATTTGAAGCCAAACGTACATTATCGTTACCATTTCTGATAGAGCGGTGGCAGGCAGGTACCCCAAGCCGGCCGGACCAGCAAAGAGACAGACGTAGCGCTCGCTTTGAACGCTCTTCGGTAGCGTGATCGTCGATGTCTTGGGCAGCTCAAACCACTTCATGTTAATTATTTCGTTAGCGGGATGACCTGCCAATCATTCATTGTAGAGAAATGAGTTAATTGTCCACTAAATTGGGCAAAGTGGATGGAGAGGCTCGGCGAGAACCCTCAGCCTGACAGACGCTCACACAAACTTTACAAAGAAAATCTGGAGTGCTGTTGAAAAGCCCCCTCTTCCGGGATCTTCTAAGCCATTAACGAACTCTCCAGCCAAAACTTTAAAAACAAAAAAAAAATCTAAAATGTGGAAAAATTGCCTGGATTCCATAGGTGAATCCGTAGCGCTGTAGAATTTTTGTTGTAGAATTATTTCGGCGAAAAACATGTGGTTACTGAATATGAAAAGGAGAAAAAAAAACACATTCGCAGTAAATTCACTTTATTTGTATTTTTTTGTTTTTAGAAAAATATATAATTTCTAAATTTATATAAAATACTATAGGAAAAAGGGGACATAACTACAAAAATTATTATTATATATGAAATCCAACTCTACAGTAATTTTATACACGAAGGTTTACATAATGACACAAAACAGAGAGTCTAATAATGCTAATAAATTATAGGTAAATACAGATATATATATATATATATACACACGTATATAATATTAACGGTTTGGAGGAGTGAAACATTTAGCGCTTAAAGGTTTCATGAGTAATTAATCTGATCTTAAGGTGGATTTAACCCTTAAATGAAAGAAAAGGACCATTTGAGACCAGGTCCAGTAGAAAAATAAATAAATAAACAATAATTATATAAATAAAATACTAGGGGTTGTTTATCAAGATCCTCAAAAATGTATACAAAATAATTGGCACTTAGAATAAATAATTAAAAAATTTGGTATTAAAAAATGTAAAACAAAAACAAAAAGTGGGGGTATTTAATATATATATATATGTATGTATATATATGCATATATATTGGATATTATGAAACAAATCATATTAATGATTGTTCTGCAGCTAAACTCGGTTCCCTTATGGAAGGAACTACTTTTAGTTTTTCTTTAAAGATTAAATGCCAGCGTTTTCTTTCTCCTCGTACCTCCGGGAGACTTTTATGTACAAACAAAATGTACTTTATTTAAAAATGTATTGAAACTGCATTAGGAAAAGCGCTTTAATTTACTTAGAATTACTCATACGCCGGGCTGCGCGCATTAAGTTGGCCAGAAAGATTTCTTTTAAAACTTTTATTATTTACAGTAAAATATTATCTTGATATATATCTCCATGGATGGGAAGATCCCCTGGCATCCAGTCTCCTGACGTTCCCGTTTGAAATACAGCGTATTCGATCGTTGAATTGCGTTTCATTAAACTATAAACATCTCTAATGAGGCTCAAGTGAGCCGCGGAACTACTTAAAAACAAAAAAAAAGAACATTTATAATCACTAAGCCACAAACCGCATCGGAGTAAAAAATGAGTAAAAACACACAAAAAAAGAGAGAGAACTCGGTGGCCACATCGGTCATACGAAGATCTCTCTGCGGAACGTAGCTGCAAATCCTAGAAGGACGATAACGAGGAGAGAAACGGCACGAACGTCAATGAGAAGTTTGGGACTTCGTAACGATCATCTCGTTAACGAGTTCTGGAACATAAACCCCACGCTCCGTATTTAAGACGCTGGCGCCCGCTGAGTGGGGTTTTTTAAGATTGGTCCCTAGAAGGGTTGAGATTGTTGAAGGTGCTGGAGAAGACCCCTGGGTTTGGGCTGGGGTGGGGTGCAGGAGGAGGCGTTTGCAAAGGATTAGCGTTATAACAGGCGCGGGACGGATGCCCTGTAAGCGATCGGCGGGCCATCCTTCATCGGTTGATGTGAATTAGCGTCGTCCGATCTGGCGGCTGATAACAGATGCGATCTCTTTGATTCTCATAAAACCCGAAGCCGGCAAAATCATTTAAGATTCCAAAAAGAGAACAAAAATTGCACAAAAACAGAAAAAAAAATTCAGATTCACAGTTTTTTTTTACCCATTTCTCCCTAATTTGACGTCACGTTACATATTAGAAGGTGTCGGAGGCCAGGGGTATTTTTTGCATTTTTTTTTAATGGTTATATTTGGTAGTTTGGTTATTTTTGACTAAAGCTGGAATTGCGCGTGGGGTCTGCGCTCGTCTGCCTGCGCGCCCCGGGAAGGTGTCAGGCGTGTTATTATTATCTGTTGACGGCGGTTGATGTATTGCGTGTTGTGTAGACCAAATGAAATAATGTGTTTTCCATACACAGCCGCCGTGGAATCCAATCTCCGAGATTGCATTACTGGTTAGTAGTGAAATCCGGCGACCGTAATCAGATGAGTTGTCGGCCCTCGGTATGAAAAGGGTCCATTTTAATCCGGTTTCCCTCATGACAATAGGTGTGCCGCATTTATCATTCCCCACTCCGTCCGCCCACGCCCGTGTCACCGTGGAATAACACGCGGGAAGGAATGACATCTGTGTTGTATGGGGTAATTCACTTGCGATGAGCAGCCCTCTGCTTAAACGCTTGCGACAAGGCTTCCTTTGGACGTGATTAGCAGAGAATAGGGACCAACGGGGGCATCCATAATCCCGCTGTCCTCCTACCGCGACGGATGAGACAGCTCAGAGGCAAAGTGAGTTATGTCCGATGTCTGTCTTGAGCTAATGTATTCTGTGTATGTTTTGTTTAGTCAGCCCCTCGCCTGCAGAGCTTACATTCTAAGGGCTGTCACATAAAATATGGATGATGTATAGGTTTAAGTTATGATTGGAAAAACAAGCAGTTGCGTAGTACGTAGCGGAGATCACCTGCTCGGTGTTAACCGGGTACGAACGTTTAAATGGGTGAAATTCGGTCAAAATCCCCATTTTTCCCAAGTGGTCCCAGGAGACCGCGTGGCGCGTTAAGTTAAATCGTTTTAATGTATATTACGTGTTTCTTGGGTTTGCGACGTAATCTGTCCCAGCATGCCCCTGGCCTCTTCTTCCTGATTGGCTGCACATTCTGTATCTTGTTTAAGTCTTTGCAACATGTCTTAAGTGGTGCACTTCTCATGGCGCAGAAAGAGAGCTAGAGGAGTGCCCCAAATAGCCATACGATAAGGTAAGGGCTGTCAGATGACCACGTTATACGATTCCTGTGGTCCGAAAATATCTTACAGCACGAATAAGGGCCAGGCTGGACGGGCCAAACGGTTCTTATATTTCTAGCAGAAATGTACCGAACACCGGATTATACGTCAAATTTCTGCGCTTTTAATAGATAACGCATATTCTTGACATTGGGACTTGTTTTCCGAGCAGCTGAAAACGTCATAAGGGTGGTCTCGCAATATACTAATGGGTATTTTCTTAAACCATCTCCCAAAAAAGCATCGCTCATCACCTCTGGCACTCAAAGGGTTCATTTAAAGCGAGAAGGAGGGCTACTGGATGCCAAAATCACCCACTGAGTCCCAACCTATTCAACGGCTGATAAACAAAGCATCTGGGTTGGGCTCCATATGTCCCGAGTGTTAGAGTCAGTGACATACGGGCTAATTTAATATACACTTCCCCAGACCCCGTGCACTCTCTCCCCCCAACCCTCTGCCTCCCTCCATCCTCCCTCTGTCTCTCCTTCCCATCCATTCACCACCTGTCCTGTCTCAGGAGACCCCCGAGAGAAAAATGCTTTTTCATTTACATCTATATTTATGAAATGTTCCCCCCCGGGCGTCTGGCCACTGCCTTGGGTGCCTGATTTTGCATCTCTCATTTGCACGACTTGTCAGTTCTGCTTAGCCTCAGAGAGAGACTTTTCTGTATGAAATATCACTGCCAGGAATAACGGTGTAATCTCTTCCTCCCATTGTATCTCTCTGTCTGACGTTTACCAAACCTATATTAATAATTCCCCCCCTCTACATCTTCCTTTGTTCCCGCTGGCACCTTTCTGCGGCTTATTTCATCAAATAATTAAAATAAAATAATTAGTATTGAGAAAAGAAAGAAGTCCCCTAGATAGGACATCAATCAATATGGCAAATATTTCCTGGGCATTTAATATTTTTTATCCTTACAAATAGAAAATGGTCCCGCCTGCCATGTGTCTCATTTGGGAATTTATCTGATATGGTATCCCGAGTCCAGCACCAGTTATGAAAAACCTATTTTATTTACAGACAGGGGTTCATGGAGAACCGGCCCGAGAATTCTATCCTACAATGAAAGAGACAGCAATTCAAGAATAAATATAATAAGTAACGTAAGATACGAGCTATAGCTAGGTAGGTAAGAGAATCAATCATTACAGATGATATCCGGACATCGTTAAGGAGAAGAGTAATGGAAGGTGAAAAAATAAGAAGACCCCATTATGATACCAAGAGCTTTGACCGGTATCGCTGGCCAAACCTGTCCTTCTCAGAGGACGAGATCAAAAAAGGGTCTAGGATTTGCCTAACCCTGCACACAACTTGAGATCTCCACAATTTGCTTTTTATATATATAATAGCTTACTTTTTTGGTTTTAAACAAAGGTTTCAGGCCGCGTAAAGCGATACGGTGAGAAATAGACCCGGAAACGTAGAGACCTTAGATACAAGCCAGGCGTAAGTTTTATCTCTCTCGTTAGTTTGGATCAATCTGGGTGTTTAAAGAAAATTTGTTCTTAAAAGGTCATTAAGAAACCCTTTTCATAATATCTCTCTCTCTCTCTTTGTTCCAAGGACAAGCATCGAGACCAGAAAACGTGCGCGGAAAAGAAGATTAAAGATAATATCATCAAGGCTTCCCACCGTTCATCATCATCATCATCGGTTTAGGGCGAGGATACATGTTATAAGACATCTCCGACTGATGCGAGTTGAACGTCCCTTGATTTCGCGTATATTCCTGAGGCACTTTATTTGGAGGCTTGGGCCGGTCGAGTAACCCAGCACCGAGTCTTCTAGCTAGCAGGTGGAGGAATGATGTTGAACTCCGATCAGACTGAGATTCCCGCTCATTCAGAGACGGAGTCCGTCTTCAGTGACTGTGGTGGTGGTGGCCTAAACGATTCAGGTGTCATCGGCTTGTGTGGAGAAACTCGCATTTGTGAAGCAAACGATGTAGTGAAACGCGAGCTTCAGCACTTAAGCCGCGAGGAACGGCGCCGCCGGAGAAGAGCGACAGCCAAATACCGCACGGCGCACGCTACGAGAGAGCGTATCCGAGTGGAAGCTTTCAACTTGGCCTTCGCAGAGCTCCGCAAGCTGCTCCCGACTTTGCCCCCAGACAAGAAACTGTCCAAGATCGAGATCCTCCGACTGGCCATTTGCTACATCTCTTATCTCAACCACGTTCTAGATGTGTGACCGTTGGGGATCTAATTGATTCTCCTGGGACCCTCTTTAACAAAACTGCTGCTTCTTTCAGCTATAAATTGGGACCTCATGATAAAAAATATCGGGACCAAATCTTTCTTCCCGCTGAATATCTTTGTAGTCCCCCATCTAGAATGTAAAGACTGTGGTCAATCAAAACCCCCCCCCCCGTTGTCCCGATCGACATTTTGATACATCAAGGTCTGACCATCTAGGTTGAAGGTCTCAACAAAAAAAGCACCTCTGGCTTTTTGGGAAGAAGCGGACCCTCGAGTAGAGTCTCACTACCATGAAGTGTCAACTACGTCATGGCTGTCATCTTCATGTTTGGTCCACGTGAGCCATTCTTCAGACACTGAAAGGGCACTCTACACGAGTCTTAGTGAAATCAACCTTCTCCTACACCAGACGGAGGACGTAAGACCAGTCACATTCAAGCTGCACTTCCATGTTATGTCAAGAGGTCTCTTCTTAAATCTACGAAGAACAAACCGCCGACTGCTTCATCCCGTCAACCAGAGAAAGATCCTAAAATGTCTGATCATCAACGGACGCTCGATCTACATTCAGGATTATGCTATTGGGCAATTTGAACTTAATTAAGGCCAAATTATCTTTAGATAGTTCTACTTGATGTTGTTGTATACCGATATTACCGCTAGTACCACGTCGGGGAGGGATAATTTGAATTGTTCTACCGTGTAGGGTGAATGTGACGTAAACGCTAAAACTCTATCTGCCGAGTGATTTCTCTTCTTCGCTCAAGATTCCGGACACAAAAAAATACCCAATCACCAACCTCAATAATGACAATTAAAGGAGCCTCATCCCAGACAAACCCTCCTTATATATTTAAAGATAAATTAAGATTGTGCACTTTTCTTTTTTCATAAAAAATATATATTTTATGAGCTTTTGGTCTGCTGCGAAATCGCAGCTAAAAGCAAACGGGATTGCTGTACACGGTGAAATTCATTAGGAGATTTAGCTGCTCGCCCCCCCCCCCCCGTTACAAAAAAACAAAACAAAAAACATTTCTCCCAAGTCAAAGTTTGTTACTGAATGGAGTTTTGGGTTTAAATCCTTTTATTATTCTTATTTAATTGGCCGTGGCCCCTTGGCGAACTTAAACAAAAAATGTGTAGGCAACAAGTAGTACAACATTTTTTTTTTTAAGATGGGAAATAAAATAAAAAAACTACGAGCAGACCTTCAAGTTTTACACACGATAAAAATAGTAAAAATTCACAGAAAATAATTATTTCTGGTAGAGTGGTGAGGATTTACTGTGAAAAAAATCTGTTGATTTTTGTGTTGTTTTTTTTTTAATGTCGTTTACCGTTTCCTCTACTTCTTCTGCTACCTTACCGTCATTGTTTGAGGTTTACGATATCTATGTGCCAGGAATTATTTATTTAATTTTATTTATTTATGATAGTCGATATTTATTTGCCGTGATGTGCACTTTTTAATGAGTTTTAAAAGAAAGAAATAAATGAAATAAATCCGTGGATATGTTTACCGGCCTCGGGGCAAAGGCAAGGGGAGGCTGCACTTAAATTTTACCTCCGTTCGGTGGCCTACAACCTCCTTTGCTCTGCAGATGTTTGGCTCTCTTTGAATAAGCCCTGAAAGCTAAGAAGCTGTGTATATTTTGACAATGTTTTTCTGTGTTTAGAGTGGATACAGACTATTTATGGTTTCTTAAAAAAAAAAAAAGCTGAAGGATTCGATTAAAAAAATAGAAGAAACTTCCGAGTCTTTCTTTTCTTTTTTTCTGAACATTTACAGTATCTGAAAGCTGAGGTTATTTTCTGTTTTGTTGGGAGGTTTTAGAACGAAGGACCTGCGTGTATCCGTGTGATTGCCCCCCAATGTGACCGGGTTTTATCAGAAATGGGCTACGGTTTTTACGTAGAAACCTAATAGTTCTTTCAGATCATAGAAGAGGAGAAATATCATCTTCGAAGAGGATCATTAACACTCAAAACGGCCGGATCGAGAAAATACAGACACAGAAAAATGTTCAACTATCCAAAGATTCTAAAGTGGAAATTCAAGCCGCCTTCTAGTTTGGCCAGTCTCTCTTTAACCCCCAAACCCCTGATGCCCCTCTTTTCTAGGAGGTCAGAACGTTTGCTGGGTATGAGGGTATCGCACGGTTCTACAGCCCTAAAAGCCCCGATAATGTGTATAGAAACAGCAGGAAACGGCTTTATAAATGAAACGGGGCCAATACAACCCTCATTATTCTTCTAAATGCCCCACACAGTTACACAAATGGCCCCGGCTCCAGCCACACCCCTCAAACAAAAGTGCCCCCTTCAACCTCTGGTAAGATGATAACATTCACCCCACGCTCGGGTTGCCCTGAAGCAGCTATCTGAAAGCCATCTGCCTTCGGTCAGGTCTCATCGCCCCCAAAAAACCCACTTAACGTGTAGATTAGAAGTAAATAAACATTCCATATTTTGTTACATATTTTTGTTTCAATAACAAGGAAAAAAATATACATAACCATTTCTTATTATAAATGCACAGGGGACCCAGGGGTCCTTGGTGAACAGGTGGACCCTTTAAATCTGGTGTTAGTGACATCTGCTGCTAATGGTTTCTGTAATTATATAAGACCGGGCTTGGTGTTTATCATATCGCTGGCTTTATTTTGACCAACACTCGCACCTTGTGTTTATTCCTCCCCTTCAATATTTACACATACGTGAGTAATGTTTCACACACGTTAACAGCCTCTCAGATCCAAAAACATGAAACGTACAGTGAGAGGGACCCCCACGGCACCGCTTAAAGAGATGCCCCATGTTCTGTGTTACCCCATATAACAGTGCTATATTACACGACACCCCAGTGATACCCCTCTGACGGCAGAGCTGTGAACCTAATGGGGCTGTAATAAGGGACGTGCCCCACGTGTACTGGCATTTAAACTTTAAAGGGGCAGAGAGCAGGCAGGGGTGGGCGGGGTCTGTGTAGGCTGTGGGTGTGGCCTGATGCCCCTGCCTGCAAATTGAAGCTTACCCCAGAGAAGCAGCGATTTACCCCAAAATGCTGGTTTCTAGGCATTGGCATCAGGACTATACATATACATGCTGTACATTCTGTTCACATCCCACCAATGAGAATAAGAGAAATAACTTACCCTATAGCTGCCAACTCTTCTGCGGTAAGACTGGAAAAAAACAAAGAAAGAAAAGTATTAGATTGGCTTTAAAATAAATGTTCATTTTTAAATAGAACCCAAAGACATTTATTCCACAATCACAAAAGAGACGGGGGAACGGATACGTGCTACCACTCAAAAGTTTGGGGTCACCGGATTTCCGATCCACTTCATTTTGTTTTAAGGGACACAATTTGCTTTTCTTTCAAAAACATGGTGATCGCAAACTCTGGAACGGCAGCGCGCCTCTCCGGCTTGGCCAAAGTTTTCAGTTGGAGAAGGTAAGGAAACGCCAAACGTTTGACCCGTACATTTCAGAGCAAAGAATTTAGTAATTTCCTTTAAAGAACCGGGTTGTCAGGCGGGTGCCAGCTCTGCCCTTATCTCTAGGTACACGTCATGTCTTGAAGTGGCATTGCCCTTGGCGAACAGACTTTGCACCCATAAAGCGCACTAACGGGTTAAAAAAAAACGCTATTACGGAGCCCAGAGAGGGCCGAGAGTGGCTTTCCAAGGATTTCCTATAGGAATAATTCATGTTTCTTCCCGTTAAGAGTTGCTAGGTAAGCTTTTCCCCTCCCCCGTGATCACTGCCCTAGTAACAGGTGTCCGAAGGGACGCAATTTAAAAAAAAAAAGGTGAAAACGCACGAAAATGTATTTCCTGAGGACTCAAAGATGCAGCGTGAGCCAGAAAAAAACAAGTTCAATAAAGAAACACGGACGATATATAATGTTTATATCCGCGTTATTGCCGGGTCGTGTATCTGAACACGGCCACACGGGAAGATATCTGCAAAAACATTTATCCTATACAATTAATTTTATTGATTATAATATATAACACTTAATATATTATTATTATTATGTTATTATTATTGAAAGCATGGTGCATTATCCCCCTGCTTTTAAACACTTTGTGACACAGCATCTGACGCGGAGATGACCTACACCAGACCATGCGAACCCAACCCGCAATAACCCCGCCCACCAGTGTCCAGCAATCTCATTGGCTGACTAACCGACCATAGTGTCGGAAATCCTTATTTTATTTAAGTGAATTTGGACTCAAGTTCAAATGGGGCAACAAACAAGTGACATATTGAGAGCTACAGCTTATATGTTATTTACTTGGTTTGTGATATAATGTTAGACTAGACGGGGGGCCGAAAGGGGCCGAACTGCCTGCAGGTTCTGGGTTTCCTACATTTAAACGCAGGGGTCTCCAACAAGTGACTCGAGGGTCACTGATCTCCCTCTGCTTCCCCCTGAATGGCTCTGTTGTTGGGGAGGGGTATAAATCTATTCTAGCAGAGTTGCCCCCGTGAAGCATTGTAAACCCCCCAAAATCATTGTGAATTGTCAATACAAAGTATCCTTAACCCTAAGATAGCACTCTATCTCTTGGCGCATTCAGAGCAGCTCTTGAGATCGCTCGTTACTCATAAACCACTTAATTACAGCTCTCACTAATTGAAAGGTCCGAGACTCTGTAAAAATCCGTTAAAATTAGACGTCAGTAAAATAATTTGGGTCGTCAGTAGAAATTTAATAGAGACATCTTCACGATCCTTTATGGAGTCGAATAATAAATGGTGGGTTATTTTTCAGATATCTTGACTTTTCAAATATTTTAACATTTTCTCAAAAAATAATTTCCACCGATGTTAAGGGTGTCGACCCGTTCTTAATTTAAAAAAAAAATAATATAAAATGTTTATTAAATTAAAAAAAAATTAAATTAAATCTGTTTAATATTCAGCCTAATAAAACTGTAATAAAACCTATAACGGACCCCAAACAGGTGGTTTTTAAAAAGGGGTGTGGTTACATGTTAGACACGCCCCATCCTGTCTATAATATTTGCATATTGCAGAGACGTGGACTGCTACTCTCGTGTATTGGGTTCCCACCAGTGATGCATTTACCTTTGGTGCTGCTCTAAGTCTGACCCAGGGCAGCGTCCCCAATTATCCCGCTCCTCGGCCGCCATCTTTACTACAGCATTATGGCGCTCGGTGTCTTAGAGACACGCAGGGCCTTTCAATGCAGTCTATGAGGGCTTCGCCATAATGTAATTTCTCAAATAGCCGAACCATTGAGCACCAGCACATGGGGACATCTAATCATCTAGGAGGCCAATCTGCCCCCATTCTGCCCACGCCTAGGACACATCACTGGTTCCAACCATAGAGCCATTTTGGGCTTGCAGACACTGGCCACCTGTTACTGGACCGTATCATTAGAGATCAGGTGACGTCTGAGACGCAGAGGTCTCCCCCTTCCCACCCCCTTGTATTGAGCTGATGAATATATCGGCACATTTTAATTACAAAGTTATTGCTATTACAGACACCGAGAGCTTTGCATCTGTGGCTTATTCGCTACATAATTCATAAGAGCTCCGGCAGATGGATTTACGGCGGAGCCGCGCGATTCCATCTACCTGAAAATCACAACCCATTCTGTAAAAAGTCAGGAAAAATGACGTGATTAATAGGGAGATGGAATTCTAGAAAGAACAACAATGGAGGATTGAAGCGGTTATTGGGCGAGGGTTGACACACTGCTTGTCTGTTCCGATAATAAAGCCGCGGAGACGCGGAATGAGCGATACATTCCACATGCTTCTATTCCGAGGTTCCAGCGCTACAATTGTTATTAAAATGGGAAGGGTTACTGGGAGGTTATTAAATGCTTCCACTCCATTCCCTCATCTTGTGTAACCAATTTAAATCCAACTATAAAGATACACAGATAAGGAATCTATTCCCAGAAGAGTAAATTTAAATAGATATTATCACCAAAAATAAATATAATATTTATTAAAAAAATGTAAAATGAGGTACTGGAGGATCGAATGCCTGCACGGTGAATATTTCATGGTATTTAGAATGAAAAACAAATAGATGTGTAAGAATATTTGAAATTGCGTGATTTATAAATAAAAAGATAAAGATTTTTTTTGCGGGGGACCCGCTTTTCTTTACACATAGCTCTTACGAGCACTTCCCGGCCAAGGGATGCGACAGGAAGTCAGTAGTGCGCGGCAAGACTGCTTCCCCCAACAGCTGATAATCAGTAATGGTAATATCCGGGTGGTAACTACGGAAATGCTTACGTATACAGACGGAGGCTTATTCTTGTTATAATTTATGACATTTTATCATATCAACGGTCCCTTCCAGGAATGGAGTTATTGACATTACTGGTATTTATTTATAAAATAACATCCAAGCATTGATCTGACAGCTAATTGTGCTGTATAGGTGGCTGTCTGCTAATTGGCTGTTTTTAAAATAATAACTTTATAACTGGAGCAGGACTCCGGG
The DNA here is from genome assembly GCF_027358695.1 of Spea bombifrons. Classification (NCBI taxonomy): domain Eukaryota; kingdom Metazoa; phylum Chordata; class Amphibia; order Anura; family Pelobatidae; genus Spea; species Spea bombifrons. The sequence continues at coordinate 27,327,702 of NC_071095.1, read as the reverse complement.
GTGGGGTATTTACTTTTAACATCTGTTAAAACAATGGTGGGACTTCTATCTTGTTTTTATCCAAGGTGACCACTAAATATTTTTTTTGGGGGGGAAACATATATACCCTTTGCTGCCATGTTTCCTTTGCCCCGGCATCTCTCTCGCTAACAGCTGGAGCCGCTGGGAGGGTTGGGGTGAGATTAAAAATCACAAAGGGGAAAATGTGGCAATGGTGTGTGTGTGTGTGTAGGGGGTAAGTAATTGCTTGCTCGCCGTCAGCTGTGCAGTCCCGTCAGTCCCGGGGCAGAGAGGTGTGTTCATGTCACATAACAAAAGGATCACAGGAGGTAAAACTCATCCTTACCCCCAGCACCCCCGTCCCCAACCCCTCCCGCCGGGGGCAGCCGAGTGACACACTCGCCCCATAATCAATATTTGTAATTGAGTCTTTGTGGAAGCTCTGATTGCGATACGTCGACTTGTTAATATTAAATCCCCCCGGGGGTCAGGCTGTCACACTTTGGTCAGTGGAACAGCTGTCCAATATTAACCCCTTAAGCGCTGAAAAAAAAACGACACGGCACCTGGCACACCCGAAACACTGAAACGCCACCTGCCGTGAAAAATTGGCAGATATCGCTAGCAAAAATGCTAAAAAATACATCTGTATTATATACGCGTTCTTTTGCGAGAGATCACATGTTCAAGGTTTCAGCTCCGAATAACTATTTTTTTTAATGTATATATTTGTAGACGTTTGTAAAAACTTTTAATAGCAGTTTCCGACACGGAAAAAATGTCTCTGCAGCTGAGTTTTTACTGTTGTTGGCATCTTGAGCATCATAACGTCACAAAGCAAGTTCTCGATAGTATACAAAAGTGATGTGGATATACCCCTGACTTTTCATGTGCCCTATTGCTGAGTAATTGTGTAACTGAGTGGGGCATTTAGAAGAATAATAATAATGGGGTTTATTAGCCCCGTTTAATTCATAAAGCCGTTTCCTGCTGTTTCTATACACATTATCGGGGCTTTTAGGACTGTAGAACCCTGTAATATCCTCATACCCAGCAAACATTCTGAACTCCTAGAAAAGAGGGGCATCAAAGAGGTGGACAAAGAGGCAACGCGCAGAGTACAATGGGATACTTTGGTTTCTCCGTCCTATCTGCCCTCGATTCCGGTGACTGGGGAGGAAAGGGTTAGCTCGCCGATGATTTGCTTTTGTTTACCCTTAGAACGCGGGGGTCCCCTCGGGGAAGGAAAGCTGCAGCTGTTCGTTCACTTGCTCCAAATTTCTTCAGAGAATCGGTTGGACACGGTCGCATCGCCTCCCAGCAGGGATGCATTAGATCAAAAAATGGGCAAGATCAGAGTGAAAAATCGACTGAAGGAGCATGAAATGGCTATCAGCCTTCCAAGAAGATGAATTTTAATAACCGCTCTCGTGAGCAGGCAGGGAATAGCCCCGTGAAGCCGGCGAGAGACGGGACATTTCAGCGGGTACAGGAGATCTCCCTGCGTCTCCCTGCGCGATGCTCTGTGTTACCGGTGAAGGCTAGTAACTCATGTATGCGGAAACAAACGACCGCGCCGGCTCCCTGCTTTCCGCGGCCTCCGGGAACGGTGTGCGCGGGGAGAATAGGTTGGTGATTGTTGAGAACGGCGGGGGAAGCGATGAGTTGTCGTCCTGTTCAGGCGCGCGCTCCCTAACGATGTGACCGAAGCGGTCTCCAGCCTGTCGGAGGCTCCCGATCCCGCCGTTGTGGCCGCTTTATTATTAGCCAAACTATCAGGTATATGAAAAACACATCCTGAACCTTTTCAAATACTGTGGAACATGAGCGCAATGAACTTGTCGGTAACATTATAGACACGCGTGTGCAAGTGCCAAAAATGTAAAAAGAAAACCAAAAACAAGCATTCTGTGATTTTGCATCACCTTTTAAAACATATCACATGCTCCTAGATAAACCCCGATTTACAGACACCTTTGGATCGACTTCGTATTGATCCAAACATCGGCCTTGGTTCTGGTGCTAGCGGCGTCTCGGGGCAGATTGCGGGGGTATAATTAGGGGTATAGCTGCACCGGTCCCCTTGGTTCTGGTGCTAGCGGCGTCTCGGGGCAGATTGCGGGGGTATAATTAGGGGTATAGCTGCACCGGTCCCCTTGGTTCTGGTGCTAGCGGCGTCTCGGGGCAGATTGCGGGGGTATAATTAGGGGTATAGCTGCACCGGTCTCCTTGGTTCTGGTGCTAGCGGCGTCTCGGGGCAGATTGCGGGGGTATAATTAGGGGTATAGCTGCACCGGTCTCCTTGGTTCTGGTGCTAGCGGCGTCTCGGGGCAGATTGCGGGGGTATAATTAGGGGTATAGCTGCACCGGTCTCCTTGGTTCTGGTGCTAGCGGCGTCTCGGGGCAGATTGCGGGGGTATAATTAGGGGTATAGCTGCACCGGTCCCCTTGGTTCTGGTGCTAGCGGCGTCTCGGGGCAGATTGCGGGGGTATAATTTGGGGTATAGCTGCACCGGTCCCCTTGGTTCTGGTGCTAGCGCCGTCTCGGGGCAGATTGCGGGGGTATAATTAGGGGTATAGCTGCACCGGTCCCCTTGGTTCTGGTGCTAGCGGCGTCTCGGGGCAGATTGCGGGGGTATAATTTGGGGTATAGCTGCACCGGTCTCCTTGGTTCTGGTGCTAGTGGCGTCTCGGGGCAGATTGCGGGGGTATAATTAGGGGTATAGCTGCACCGGTCCCCTTGGTTCTGGTGCTAGCGGCGTCTCGGGGCAGATTGCGGGGGTATAATTTGGGGTATAGCTGCACCGGTCTCCTTGGTTCTGGTGCTAGCGGCGTCTCGGGGCAGATTGCGGGGGTATAATTTGGGGTATAGCTGCACCGGTCCCCTTGGTTCTGGTGCTAGCGGCGTCTCGGGGCAGATTGCGGGGGTATAATTTGGGGTATAGCTGCACCGGTCCCCTTGGTTCTGGTGCTAGCGGCGTCTCGGGGCAGATTGCGGGGGTATAATTAGGGGTATAGCTGCAGCGGTCTCCTGAGCCGTCCCGTCGGCTGGATTCTAGGAGCGAGAAGTAACAGAATGAGGAACGTGTGAACATTCTGTCACTGCTTTGAGGCGTCTGGGGCCGCTATTGTTGCTGTCCTTGCCAGCCCAGTTTCTGACATATGGTCACCATTGTGCGTCAGACAAAAGACAGCACTTAATGTTAATTCAGCCCGGTTGTCCAGCCCCGTCATGCCGACAGACTGGCTTCTCTTGGCTGCGCTTCGTGTTTGTTCCAGGATGAGTAGGTTTTCTTTTTGTGCCCTGAAGAGGCTCTGAGAGTTGTGTTCTAAGCCCTGTCACATCTGGACTGGAGAAATGCTTTATCGAAATAAATGAAGTTTGATTGTTTGTTGGACGTGGTTTCATAAGACGGTGAAAGGGACGGCCATTGTCCTCTGCTTGAAAAGGGTGAAGTATATCTTCTAGTGTTCGGGTCCCACCTAGAAGCTCGCTGAAAACGTCATAAATGGATCAACCTGTGGCTTTCCAGAGATTGGACTACGGCCGGCGGGGGGCTACTGTATTTCTGTAGAAGTGAGGGGGGCCTTCCCCAGTCTTTCAGCGTATGCATGGGGTTTATGTTGGGTGCAGAGCGTTGAATGTCCTGCCCGGAGGTTGGTGAGCTATACATGAACCAACGGACAGCCCAGATTTGGTTTGTGGAGCTGTCCTCGCTGATCACCTATAGGGAGAGGACGCTTTCAATGCCGAAAAAGTCCTATAGTGAGGATAGCTTAATGTATATCCCATGTCTGTTGAAATTCCTTCACTGTTTTAGCTTCCACCACCTTCTGGGAGACCGTTCCATTTATCTACCGTTCAGTCATTACATCACTTCTAATAAAACTTCCCTCCAATACTTGTTAAGTCCCTTTATGTATTTAAAGGTCTCGCTCCCATCCCCTCTCTCACTTCAAGTTGACAGAACAGGGTACCCAATGCTATATTCTGCCTTGAGATTTCTACGTCCTAAGTGCATTATTTTACATTTATCAACATTAAACTGCAGCTCACTCATTAAACTGCCACACTACAAATGTACTTAAGCCATTTGCCGTTTGAGTTGTTCCACTCGGAATGTCTAATCTGTTGCAAAACTTTGTGTCATCTGCAAAAAGACATCCCATACCATTAAGACCTTCTGTAATATCACTAATACAAATATTTAAAAAGTATGGGTGCCGATACTGATCCATGAGGGGCCACCCTAGTGACAAGTCCTTCCTCTGAATATACCTCGTTAACTCCAACTGGAATCTGTCACTCAGCCATTATCCAGTCAACTATTTCAACATCTGGTCTATAGTTGGACGAGTCAAAAGTTTTAGACCTTTTTTATTTTTTTGTTAATCTGGCAGTTTTCTCCTTCATGTTTCTCTCCCTGGATTTTCTCCTTTAATTACGCTCCTTCATTTTTCTGGAATATATTTTGTTTCTATCATATTGCCTTCTTTCTTCCCGTGTCCAAGTTGGGCATACGGAGATGTTTCTGTCATCCATCAAATGGGGAAATTAGCAGCTTGATGATGAAGACTCGATAAACACGCGGCTGGTAACAGGCAAATCCAGGCTATTGGTTTCCAAAATCCATCTGCAAACCCTTCCATTCTGCTTGAACAGACTCTGAATGCAAGCCGTGTTTTTAATCGAAACAAGTTGTTCTTCACTACTAACGTAGATCATTTGAGGACTCTAAAGTGTCTTCTAGGATAAGTCGTCTTTGAGGGCAAGAGAAGTTTTTTTAAGTTGGGGGCCGTATCCTGTCCATTGGGTGCATCAAGGGGTAAATACAATCAAAGCCCTTGGTTGTAGAGATTAAACCATCCGGGGAACTCATGACTCTCTTAATGATAACAGTTGGCCAGTGCAAATGAGAGCATGGACCTCCTAAAAAGCCATCTACATCCAACCACTTGAGAACTTATCAGCAACACAAAGAACCATTGTATTTTTTTCTACACCCGCTACCTCCATTATGAACCTTTAATATCTACCCCTCATTTAAGATTCCCAGGGCCAACAGGTGAATTCCAGGTGAGGTTTTTGCGGAACAAGGGAACTTGAGGAGCAAAGAACCGAGAACCTCTGATCTAAACATCCAATTTGGCCTTGACACTGCATCCAAAATAACACAACGTCTCTCCTTTGCTGACATTCAAGGTTCTGCACTTTGAATGTTAGCGACGACAGAGTCTCATCTGGTTTCGCGTATTGACTTTAGGATTGAATTGCTCCGTAGGACTCAGCCGCAGAGCAGGTGCTCCGATGCACACTGAGAACCCAAGAATAATCTTGTGTGCACACAGAAATCTGTTTGCACACTTTGCTTTCATAACAGGAGTCTTTGTGAGTGTGCCATCTGGGCTCCTGGATGAGCACCCAAGAATGCAGAGTCGCTGCTAATCGCCCGGAAAACGCAGACAAAAATTATTATTTGTGGCTTATTTATTTTTAAAGAAGAAGGGAAAGGGGGGGGTTTAGTCCGAGGGGGTACCCCGACGGTGAATAATGCTGGCAGCATGCAAGGGTGCATTTTTTATAGGGCCATTTAATACGCGAATCTCTGTTGTGGATGTTTGATCCTGATTTTCGGTAACATCTGTTCTACAGGGTTGGCACATATTGGATATTTGGTACTGGTGCCAATCTGGCAAAACCCTGAGGTTGGGAGATACGGCAGTGGATAGGGCTGCAGGTTGCCTATCGGTGCCAGACTGAGGATACCTTATGTACAGACAGAAAACGTTAGGCTTTTTCATGCACTTTAGAGTGTGTAGATGAGACAAAAAAAGAAATAGACCAAAATAAAAATATAGATTTTTTTAAAAGCCGTAGATGCCCCTGCAGAGCAATGACGAATGTCCGAGAAGGAATCTAGCATGGAGGGTTATATGATCCAGAAACTTGCCTTTTTTTTTTTTTGTTAGAGGACATGGTCAGGAGTTTAAATATTTTAGATGACTTTGTGACCCATTGATACATCTAAGGAATTTACAGGAGTATTAAGTCTGAACCTGGGTCCAATCTCTGCTTGATGTACTGGTGTAAGCTGGCATTAGCCTTTGCTTCCCCTGACCCAGTAAGTTTCTCGGGCAAGAGTATTAAAATATGCCTAAAAGCTAGTTATTTCAGACGACGCCGGCGCCAACACAGCTGCCGAGATTTTCTCCATGAGCTCAGCTGTAGCGGGCTCGGCTCATCGAACAGTGAACCCGGTCAGGCCTTTTAGCTCTAGAACACCTGAGCTGGCCCTCTAGCTGAACCTCAGGGTTCCACAACAGAATCCCAAGAAGCCTGAATCAACAACACCATTTCACAGCATTTCCTGGTGCAGGGGGGGGGGGGATATCATCTAATAATTCACAGCAGTTACACAAATGGAAAATAACCCACCAAAATTTTAGACAAAAACCTGGAGGACATGTAGACCTTCTGGAAAGCAAAATGACTCTGTGGGATAATTAGAACAGGCCATGATTTTTATCAGGTTCAAGTAATGGTCTCACTTCAGTAGGTTTTAATCTGCCGCTTCTATCTTGGTTACTCTTCCACGTCGCTGTTTAGTTCAGCTAGTTCCTGAAGCCCTTGATGCCCCTCTTTCCTTCCCTGATGCACCTCTTTCCTCCCCTGATGCCGCTCTTTCCTCCCCCGATGCCCCTCTTTTTGAGGAGTTCAGAGTGTTTGATGGTTGTGAGCGCATCCCACCGCGCCTCTCTTTGGCCATTTTTAATGTTGAGAGGTGTATTTGAGGTCATTTACTAAAGAGAGACAAAAGGTAAGAAGAGAGGAGTGTATGTTGGGGCCAGTCCTCTGCGGATATTCTAGCAGGTGGCGGAGGAGAGTTCCATTTCAATGGAATGGGAGCTTTGGCTGCAATCATTTTGGGATACGACCACCAGATAAAATACTACGTTGAGGTCTCTCTCCTATGAAAATAAGGTTCCTTTTGGGAGGGTTCAGAGAGGATGCATAGATATAGTCTGGACACCAGACGTCCTGGCTGGCTTGTGGATGAGCAAATCCACTAAAAACGGAGTGAGGCTCAAGGGTATAGGACCATCGGATTGTGGGGTGGCTACAAAGTGAGATAGCTGGTAATGCCGTAGTGTTGGTCTATCTGTAAGAAAGGGTCTGAGCGTCCCATGGGCAATCACGTGGGGTGGGAGGGCGGCTGTTCCTTCCGGGAGGTACCCAGTGAAGGTCCCCGGGGGAAGTTCGGGTTGTGGGTGAGTGGAGTTAGTAGTGAAGGTGCGTTTGTTAGGATGATTTGGCCAGTCTGTTGCAAAGCTTCAATGTGGGCCCAATTGTTGGGAGAGAGGGTGAGATCTTGCGGTGAGCCAGGGTATATAGCCAAGGGGTACACTAGAGATTGATGTTCTATGTCAACCCAGGCCTTTTGCCTGTAGCCGAGGTTTTATTTTCATACTTTGATTTCTGTAGCTTCTGGGTAACTGGTAGCGCCAAACTTGGTTGAAGTATCATTTGGCAATGTATGTTTGTGGCTTTGCTCGGATTTGCTGGAGTATATAAATTACGAGGATAGGAGTATCTGGAGTAGGATGCTGGCGGTGCCAACAGTCCACAACCTGCAATGATCTCAGGGCCACTTTGACCTTCAATAAGCCTTTTGCAGAAATACTTGATTTCTTCGAGGAGCTGTGAACTCTAGGGTCCAGCGAGATGTTTCGGTCCCCTCCTAAAATCTGAATGTCTTCTGCAAAGTCATTTAGTTTGGTCAGTGTCTGGGCTATGAAATGTGCCGGTCTGTCGCTGGGGGCGTATAAGTTATCAAAATGATATCGATTTCAGGGAACATAACCTTTCAGAAAGATAAAGCGACCATTCATATGAGAGAGACGCTCTGTCAATGAGAAGGAAATAGAGATTGAGTACAGAATCGCCAGCCCTTCAGTTTTAGAGTATTCGCGTTCGCGGTGTGATGCTCTATGGATACTCTTTGTGCCTTCAGTTCTCTAAGTAATTTTGATCACTTTTCTGGCATATTGAGACGTTTCACATTATAAGACATCACTTTCAACGTTAACAGATTAATAACATCAACTACAGTAGGTGCGAACTGAGAGATCATCGGGTGTATACTGGGTGTATTACTGCAAAACCCCTCCACTGTAACTGATTCCATACGTTAGAACCTGAAGAATTAGGGGATAGTGAAATAACAATGACACAAGTTGCAAAGACTTCAAGGCTTGTAGCGCTCTGAATAGCGAACAGGCAGTCAAAACACCGGAGCTGAGATGTCCTTATGGGGGGGGGGAATTAATTAATTCTTGTTAAAAGAAACAATTAACTGACTTAACATGAGCTAATACAGATCTGCTTTTACTTAGCAAAGTCATCGGTGTGCTATTGTTAACATGGGGTTTCATTCGCTTGTGCAGTTGTTGAGTGAAAGACAATACTTCAGTGACATGGTCTACGAAACGGTCAGAGGAGAGGCGAAAAGTATATCTCCAGAGACGAAGACAGGAAGATCTCCAAAGGAAGTTTTTCCCTCTGCATATAAAATAGGCAAAAAGCTAACATACTCCACAAAATTCAGTAACCGGAATTTCTACGGAATGCATAAAACAAACTGGCGTTCTGGGTAGATTTCTGCAAATCACTGTCCTGTTGGCTTTATTGGCAGACTGGCTGCGCTCCGCTTCCTTAATCTCTACTGACATCTAGTGGCCAAAACTCAGTAGTTTATTGGCTACATTATTTTGCATGTGTATGGAAACGATAAGCCCTTTGTGACTCCTCACTGCTCGACGGTCACTGGACCAGCAGTCCAGTAACAACCAAAATACCAAGTTATTATACACCAATCCCGACAGTTCGGTACAATGACATATAAAGGTATCACGTTCTAGCTATGACATCATCCTTTTATAACGAGGCATTGCATTTGTAATTGTAACATTATCAGTCCATAGAAACTGCTTTAGCTCTGGACTAAAGAGCTTGCAGTTGGGTCCCTCCAGCACAGGTTTATCTAGGACAAAAATAAGTATTAAATTCTCAGGTTTATGGTAAAAAAAAACTCATCTCCTGCTGTTTCTATACACATTATCGGGGCTTTTAGGGCTGTAGAATCCTGCGATACCCTCATACCCAGCAAACATTCTGACCTCCTAAAAAAGAGGGGCATCAGGGGAGGAAAAGTGAGTGACAGAACATCACCAAGTCTCTTTTTCCTCTTTGTTCAACTATACCAGTTCTAAACAATACACAGAATTATGGGATCACAGAATTCTGTGTTTCTTGGCATATTTTGGTGAGTCACCAAGAAATATAAATATAAAAATACTATTTCATATAGAAATACAACACGTTTGACGGGAAAGGGCGGTGGGAAGTAGGAACACTCGTACACTTTTATTCTATGGAAAAGTTTCAATTTCAGTCCCCCCTCCATTTTGAAAGCGCACAGCTTTATTAGCGTTATTACAGCACCGATATATCCCACAGCGCTGAACGTTTCAGAGCGTCCCAACTCAAACTGCGTGCGTTATTTTGCAAAAACGATTAACGTTCTGCAGTAAAATAAGTAACATTTTGTTCCTTGGAATTTCTGATGTATGGTAGTACACCATATGGCAATACGGTTCCTGTGTTCATAACTCCCCCCTCTTTGTGGCCGGTCATAATGTCTGCGCAGGTGCAAAATATATACAAACATAGAAATATCAGTTTCGACGCCAAAACAGAATACAAAAATTTTACCCCAAAAAACACCAGCACATAAATAATTATTACGGAGCGGTACTGAGCTTTCGGTGCAAGATGTCAGCTAAACAGATTCCGGGGTCTGGCCAACGGGCGCAGGGATTAGGTTTCATGGTAACGATGTCACCATCACACCTGGGAACTCTCTAAATGAACCAAACCCTGAGACTCTTGAAACATTAACTCTTTAATGGCCCATTGTGAAGATGTAGCGATTAGCCAAATGTGTTACCTAAGTGGCCCTAATAGCAGTCCTCATGAAAATCTTGTCTTGCCATTATTTAAAGATTACACTCCATTGAGTCACCTGTATTCAAGCAGGGATATCAACCATAACATACCGGGAGCAAAGCACTAAATGGGAGTCTTACATATGATTACAGCCGTGTAGATAAGGAAGGAGTCCTGAGAGGCTGCCCCGAGACCCTCAGTGCTCTGGGGCACTGTGAAAAGTGGGCAGAGGTCTCTTCCCAAGAGCTCACAATCTGTGTACAGATATCGGGAATAAACGGCCCCAGGGCTTCCTGTTTATCTCCTTGGGTCTGTACTTAATTAACAGGCTGTAGGTTACACAACCTAAAGGGTTAAATTACACCCTCCAATATAAAAACCAACAGTGATTAAAAAATGCAGCCAATCAGCAGGCAGAGGCGGAGACACTAAACTGTCCCAGGGGCGGGGCCACTTTATCCCAGTTGTAAGAGGAACAGGGGTACCCGCCAGTAATTGGCTTTGATGGATGGACAGCAGCGCCCTGCGGAGGATCTAAAGGGAATTTAGGAAAAGCTTTAACCCCTTCCTCATGGCCTGCGCGGTGACATTTTGTAACACAACAGCAGATACATCGTGTAACATTCTCTCTTAATCTTGGGAAGTCTTCCGCCAGCGTTCCGCTGACCAGCCGTATTGTTCGGCAGACAAACATTCACACGCCTGTTGCCAGCGGAAAGTCGAGGATAACTGGAACAGTTTGACGAGATCCCGACGTATTCCATACCAAAATATTATGTTCACATACAAACTGACAGCACATAAGGACCATCAGCCTCCATCTGAGATCGCAAACCTTACTAGATCCTTGTCTTTAATGCTCAGGATAGTCTTATCCCCATCACCTCCAGGCTTAAATTCCCTCCACTACATCTGCTGGGAGTCTGTTCCGCTTATCTACCACCCTCTCATTAAAGTAAAACCTCCTTACATTTCCATTAATCTCACTGCAGCCCGTGATCCCCAGAGATTCCGTCTATCGTACAGCGGTGACTATGTTATGATTTGGGGGGGGGGGGGACATGCCAGAGGGAGCCATGCGAATGTATAAGGAACGGGTCAGGCTAGAGAGTATATTCACCAATCCAGGGGGTCTGGCTACTGATGGCTTCTTTATTTGATTTCTCAGAGGACGGTGGCCACCGGTGGATCACCAAACTCCGATACAGCAGAACACGGCCCCAATTAGCCCGCAGCCACATTCTTCCAAGTCCCATCTAAGTCCGTTTAACCACTTAAATACCCAAGCCAGCACTAGCTCTTCTTTAACCTAGGTAATTCAGTAGAGCTCTGATGAACGTTATGAACGTTCCGCTGTATTAGCCGTTCGTAGCCAAGTATGAAAAGTTACAAGAGCCTTTATAGAATGGGGAAACCCTGCGTATATTACCTGCTGTTAAATGTAGGGGAATAAAACTTTATGACTTTTTACAGGGTTTACAAGGTTTGGCTGCGTACTAAAAAACAATTGGGTCGGCTAATTCCTACGGCGCCAGTAAAAGCGTTGGTATTGGAACTTCAGTGGTTCTTGGGGGTACTTTCAGACTTTGCTACCCCTGACACAGCATAAGCAGGTAATTAGCCTGTTGGCTTTTGCCAGCTGCCGGCCGGCTTCTGGTTTTTTTTTTTTTACAATTGGCTTCTAGTGATAAAAGTTGGTAAGTAAGCCAGCTGTGGAGGCGTTATTGGGGTGATCTGAAAACTCATTCTCTGGAGACAACATCTATCCAGACAACATAAGCTCCAGAATACAAGGAACACAGATCAGCCGCGAGTTGGGTTCGGTAAGAAGTGCAGGTCAGGGCCGGGAGCTGCATGGAGCGTCTCGGCTGGGAAGAAAGGGTTATTCTGCTAGGAAAGACGATTGTTATAAAGGGAGTAAACCTAGCAGGCTGGTGTGAAAGCTCCCTGGGCTTTGCATCTCCTCGTTATGTTGACCGCCATTGGTGACCTCTTCATTGATCGTTGGGTCTCAGTTGAAGCCTTCGTACAAACCCAACTGCTTCATTAAGTGCTCATAATGTAGCAGAGTCCAACCTGTAGACCCTGCACTTCTTGAGACCTTTGGCCAGGTTTCAGCAGGTTCTTGAGCCACCAAAATTCTTAAAGTTACAAGCGCCTCCCTAACTTGCCAAACGTGTATATATATATATATACCGTATTGGCTCGGATATAGGCCGCCCCCGTATATAGGCCGCACCCTAAAAGTTTGGTGCTTTTTTAAAGAAAAAGTTTTTTCTTTAAAAAAGCACCAAAAACATGCTGCCACTCTGTCCTCCCCCCCCCGAGTTATGCTGCCACTCTGTCCTCTCCTCCCCCCCGAGATATGCTGCCACTCTGTCCTCCCCCCCCCCGAGTTATGCTGCCACTCTGTCCTCTCCTCCCCCCCGAGATATGCTGCCACTCTGTCCTACCCCGCGATATGCTGCCACTCTGTCCTACCCCTCGACTTACCAGAGTAGACTCCCGGGTGTCTTGCGGGGCCGGAGGGGGACATCTATGCACATCGTGTATACAACTCCCGGTACCGGCACTCAGCGGAAGTGCCGGCACCGGAAGTTGTATACGCGTATTACGTAGATGTCTTCCGCCGGCCCTGCAAGACACCCGGGAGTCTGCTCTGGTAAGTCGGGGGGGGGGGGTTAAAATGCATCGTGCGGATGTTCACCGGCAACGGCGCATCGCCACTGCCGGTGAACGTCCGTGCGATGCGCTTAGACAACCTCCCGTGCCGGTACTCCCCCCCGTGGAAAGTGCCGGCAGGGGAGGCTGTCTGAGCGTATCGGGGAGTAGGATACAGGTCCCCTGCACCGCTGCGGGGGATCTGTATCCTAACCCCGCTGCCTGCCCGGCGCCCGGGACTGCATGTCCCGGGCGTCGGGCGCTAGACCCCGAATATAGGCCGCACCCCCACTTTAAAGACTTAAAGTGTGGGAAAAAAGTGCGGCCTATATTCGGGCCAATACGGTATATATATATATATATATATATATATATATATATATATATATATATATATATATATATATATATATATATATATATATATATGTTATATATTTACTCCAGTGAGCTGGAATTGGGTGATCCAAGGAGACACTGGAAATCCTCTGCCTGTTTTTCATCCAATAATACTTGAGACCTTGCTAATGATGATAATGTTCCTCTTCCCCCAAAACATGTCGGAGCCCAGCCTTTATTGGAAAGGGAAGCCTCATGGGAAAAGTATTTTTTTCCTTGATCATAACCTCAGTGCTGTATACAGTAATAACCCCCAGCACTGTATACAGTAATAACCCCCAGCGCGGTATACAGTAATATAACCCCCAGCGCTGTATACAGTAATATAACCCCCAGCACTGTATACAGTAATAACCCCCAGCGCGGTATACAGTAATATAACCCCCAGCGCTGTATACAGTAATAACCCCCAGCGCTGTATACAGTAATGGTGCCAAAAACCTGATTTAATCTTATTTTGTCCCAATAAACTCCCTTTATCTGCAGACCTGGTTATGCGATATTTTGGGTGACTTTCCCAGCTCAAACCCCACACTGAGCTGATGCTTTATGGCAATGCTAATGAGTCCGTTACTCCACAGACTTTCATTAGCAAGAGAGCCCGGCTAGGTGATTAAGACCGAGCCATTCTATTGTCCCCAGGGAGTATGATAAGGAGTTGGGGTGTTTAGTAGATCGGGATCAGATAACAGAGCGAGAACTCATACAAATGGCTGATATGCAGCTGCCTGAAAACATTATATTATAGTACATCATACGTAGCTTTGGCCATAAAGTCGGGACAAACTCCAACCATATTTTGTACGTCACTTAACGTTATCATCACAGATGATGCTGATTTGGGCACTGCACATGGACAGCCAATAAAAAGGACATCAACATGGACCTGACGTACACAGGACAGTTGGCAGCTACTGAACTCCATCTCCAATAATCCATACCCAGCAGTCGAACGGCCAAAGGCTCGGTTAGTCGGGTGGCAGCTAAAGTCGCAGGCCACCCCTGATCCACCAGGCACCTGCGTGTATTCCATGAGGAACGGGCCAAGCTCTGTTTGTAGAGGCTTTTAAAGAGCAGCGAGGAGCCGCTCCTGTTTGTACAGGATTTCACAGCACTTCCCACACGCTGAACACACACAGCCTTGTCAGATGTAAGAGCCGGTGCTTGTACCTGTCCTCCGCGACACACCTAGCTGAGCCCACGCCAAGCGGCCCCGGGCGACGCGGCTCCTCGCGATCCGTTTCTGCTTTCCTCTGCTCTGTGGCAGGTAACTGGGAGTCACGGCTTCAACATAATCCACTTCCTTGTTTTCCAAGCGGCCAGTCGCCCGTCATATGACCCTTTCTGGTTCTGTTGAATGTCCAGATCCTTCCCGGAATTTACTTTTTTAATCATACTAAACTTTGCGGTAATCCTCATTTTTTTTTAGGGAAAGCTTAATTGTCATGTGACACCAAAAAATTGATAGGACGATGCCAGTAAAACTGAAAGAAAACCAATGCTTTTTGAAATATATCTATTTCCAACCATTAATATCTCTTTAAGCATATTAATCAATCCGAGGAAGAGACCTCAGAGGTCCCAAAAGCTTCTGTAACGTCAAAGGTTACTTTTTTTTTTCTATGTTGGCCCAATAAAAGGTATCAACTCCGACTAAAGCCTCTTTATTCTCCCAGGATACTATCAATTTATCATTTGAGTCAACATAAAGTCCCAACTGTCAGAGCTGGGCATACCCCAGGGGCCCGAAAGCCCGGACATTGGAATTTTATCGCTGCTTTTATAGATTTGCATCATACGTCCCTTTTTCCGAGTAGAACACTGAAGCTGGACCCTAAATTCTGCGTATCTGACCCATCCTGGGAGCCGCTAGCCACGGATATCACATATTAGACGAAAGAACGGCGTTACAGACAGAACCGAGAGCCGGCATAATACAAGAGACTGCTTCATTCTAGAGAGAATCTCGTGCTTAACGTTCCGGGGGTTCTGGGACTCGTCAATCGCTGATCTATCATCTCAGGGTTTTAAAGGATGACCCGTCTTCTGATGCACGGAGACAATGAGGCTATCGGCTTTCTGCGGCTAATGCAATTCCAGAGTAATCTCCTAATGAAATTAACGGATCCCGTCTCAATGCCGGGAGATAACGCGTTATCAGGATCGCTGTCCTCAGAGCTCATCTTAATCACTTTATGGTTTGAAGCATTTACCTGCGGATACACAGGACGGGAAATAAAAGGGAAAGTCACGTCGGAAGTGGAAATGAACCAAACACGCATAGAAGGCGTCGTGTGTTAACGTAGAGCGGACTGATAGTGTGAGAGACTGCCCGGTGGAATTCCGATACTCGCTGGACTGAATTATTATACTGATCCTTGCTATAGGAGAGGTCACTGCACGGAACCCAGACGGGGCCGACTACAACAATGTAATGATCTCAGTGAGAGACTCCACGGTTATCTCACGCTGGCTGGATGGCTCCCGAGGCCTGGGGTGACAGACGATATTTGCCCTGATATGGACGGGTCTGATCGTGTGGATACTGGAGGCACTGGCTGCTTCCCCATCTTTGTATGAAATCACAATATTCTGGGTATCTAATCCCACATTAATTCAGGAAGCACGGCGTCAGCGTATAAAAATATTAGATTGAAATGTTATGTTTCAAAACAAGTTTGTTTCTGATGATCTGTTTTGCGCAAGTAAAAAGTTCCAATAAAGGGGTGTTTGTAAATATAGGACGTCCTAAATTGTGGTTTGAAAAGTGGTTTTATCACCATGGCAACCGCTGGATGGTTCCGGCGTATTGCGGGCCTATTGGACAGGTACCAAAGCTAAAACATAAATAACGAGGTCCTGAAAACCCCTATTTTGGGTAGTTGGCCTGAGGGGGCGATGGTTTTTTGGGGTAACCGTTACAGTTTCAGGCTTGTGGAGTTGGGCTATTGTTTTGGTAGCCGCTGGGTACGACGGGCACGGTCCTGTATAGCCTCCCACTGCCGGCATTGAAATAATTGCTTAATTATGCAGCCATTAGCCTTCTGTATGGTAACCGAGCCGCCCATTAATGAGCCCCCGGCCACTTGTCCCTTTCACCTAATTTGCATACAGGGATCTGGGGAGGGCCCGGTATTTACTGTGCCTGGGGGGTCTACACAAAGGGAACAAGCCAGTTGCTGGCCAGCCTTTACACATACCTGCAACCACAAAGCCTTATGGGAGATGGGACTCCTGCCCTGGGGGGAGGCTGCCTTCCTTAAAGGAAAAGTCACTTTATTGTTTTTAACGTATGTCATATAAATAACGTTCCCGCAGCCCCTCTGTGCTATGCGGAGGGTTTCCACGTCCCACCGCTATTCCATGACCCCACACTGTGACAGACGAGTCGTATCGCATACCGCATGAAGGAGCGTTTGGGGGAAAGTAAATGGCTAGTGTTTCTAAGAGAAATATTGCTTTAGTAGACATGTAGACCGAGTGCCATCATATCCCGGGGTTTTGCTTAGAACGATGCGTGGCACCAAGAGGCTGCGTCAGACAGTCCACCGTAAGGTAAAAGGCCAATCGTTCTCCGTATTGGAACAAAAGGCAATGATCTAAAAGTGGACGGCCGTGGGCTTATGTAAGGAAGTTTTACTTTACAGAGATGGTGGTGGATATGTGGTACAGCCTTTCAGCAGAAATGGTATACTTTAAGCATCTATGTATCAGGGAGCCTAATTGCACAGTTGGGCGATCTCCTCTTGATTTTGTGGCACAGGGGCTAACGGCTTGCCCCAGACTTGCCGCCCTAGGCTTAGTCAGTGGAAAGTTTTGAAAAAAAAAATGGGAATGTCCCTTTAATACGCTATAATCAAATAATTCCAGGGCTAGTATCAGGAGCATACACTGACCTAGGTTTATATCGGCAACCCCTCTGCTGAAGAACTGGAGGCACATCAACCTACCGGCAAGCGAGGCTCACTGGTTCATTGCCATATGCAATACGGAGGTCTGCGCCACGTGCCCTCATGCGCCAGAGCTGTGGTATAAGAGGACGGCAGCCATGGAGATGGAGTGGCATCACCCAACCTAAATGCACCCCTGGGTAGTCTCCCCTTTAACCACTGGGTAAATCATGTGACTTCACCAATTCCTGAATAAATGGCTTCAGCCAACGTCCTCACCTTGAACACAGGTGCCTTCGAGCAAATCACTGTGTAGATTGTACGGGGTCCTCGGGCTGGACATTTCTTCCCCCTTCCTGGCCAGTCTGCTACGTGAAACTCCACGATGACCCAAACCGGAGTCAAACAGGTTTCACTACACCTCCCCTTCCACAAATAATTAGGGGCACTTTATTAAGACTATTATACAAGTGGCGGGGCAGCTTTCTCTTGCAAAACATGTAAGACTTCCTACCGTCATTGCAAAGGCAGACACGGAATGGGTTGCATGCGCGGTTACTATGAGCTGCGTTATAAATGTGCAAATCACACCAATAGAAAATTAAAGATCATTTCACATGTTGGAAGTAAACCTGTAGACTTTTATTACCCAGAGCAGAGAGGGGGGTAAATGGGGTAGATTGGCTAATTGGCTCCTAAAGCTGCACATTACATTACAGGATCGGAGTAAAGTCTGATGAGCTGCTGCCGTGTCAGGAGTTAAAGGTATCCTTGCTTGGGGGGTCAGCTGACTCAAGACCTCTTCAGCCCATGGCTGATGTTGTGATCTGGATTCGCCCACACATGTTATAAATGGGAGTGGAGAGTAGGAGCCAAAATTCCCTGGTAATTGGGAAGTGTAGTGAAGGCAGTTGTGTAACATTGTGTTTATTTTGATGTCATTTTCTGTCTAAACAATGCAGGTTGTGTGAAAGTTTATGCTCTGGGGTAGCACTGAACCCAAAAGGGTTAGGGAGATGAAGGTCTGACCTCGTGAGTATGGACACCATCTCCCTCTGTAGCTTCCCCACCATGACTTGACGTTAATCTTTCTATTTCCAGGGTGACCGGACCCCATAAATGTGTCTTGGGGTGTAGCAAGCATTTTACAGTTGCTTTGTACGCTTTCCATATGTCCCTCCAGTTGAGGGTGGGACCTTGTATTCACCCCTTCTAGACTGTCAGCTCTTGAGCCAAGTTTTAGTTTGTTGCATTTCACTCAAATGCTGTGTGTTTATCTACGGGAAAAGTAGGGCTTTTTATTGAAACTGTATTGACCATCTTGTCCAGCAAGTCCGTGAGCGTCAGACTGTATTTATTTGGTTTTCTTCTCTCTTCCACAGAGTAGAACACATAATTGGGACAAAAAAACATGGAGAACAACCCAAAATAAGATCACGGCAAGGCCTCAAGGTGTGCACGGTTTGTATCCCTTGAAAAAGGGAACAAAATAAAATGAAAGGGGATATAGGAACCTAATCTTAGACAATGGTAAGAGGGCAGGAGATGGAGGGGGGGGGAGTGGTGAGAGGGGGAGGGCTGTCCTTGGGAAGAGCAGAGAGGTGTATGGAGCTACACTCACACTGTTTCGGGAGACATGGAGCTGCACGCACGTCTATAAGATCACCCTATACCCACAAAGGAGAGCGGATTTTTATTCAGTCTGGAAGCCTGTACCCTGTACCGGGACCCGGGGCCCCTCTGCTTTCTCCTACACACCCTCGTCAACAGAAAATGTGGATTTTCTAATGTAACACTGGGAGACAAAAGCTGCCTGATACAAAAGGAGACTCCTACCCCTCCTCCTCTTTTTTTTTTTTTTTTTAACAGCCTCCATCTACCTACCCTCCCCCCCACTACCAGGAGAAGTGAATCTGGGAGTCCTACACATGCCTGAGAGTTTCTAGCCTGCTTTGGTAAGCCCCATATTATCTTAAATGTATTTATTTCATTTTAGGACTTGGCTGGGGGGGTGTTGAGTTTGTCTGGAGAGCTTGGGGGGTGGAGGCATTCCCCCCTCCCATGGATACATTGTAACAGTGATCTGATACATTGTAAGCGATCTCATACAATCATCTCTCCATGTTGGTGGGTGGCTTCGGAATATGATCTAGAAGATCCATGCATCTGTCGGATCTTTGGTATACCTTTTGCTCTTATTGATTCCTGTGTATTTAAGATCCAGGCTGACATCTAGATCCATAGATCCCTCACATTTGATTGTCTTGTATCCATATCATGTATGTGCACTGGGGGCCTGGAACAATAACCACAGTAGTGCTTCACCCATGTAAATTCATGAGATGTCTGCAGCCAGGAGTCCGGGTAATTCTAGATCCAAGGCCTGGCCTTCCGTCCTTCTGGAATGCCAAATGCCAGTCCCCCAACTTAAAATTCATGACAAGGCCCTGTGGATCCCTGGACTTTCTTGAGTACGTAGCCTGGTGTGTATGCAGGGGACCTGGGGTGGTGCAGGAAGGGAGCAGCCCACTCCACGTTTTAACCCTTCAGCCCCATCCATTAGGGCTGATTTGTTTCCATTGGTAGACTCCCTGTGGATTCGCTGTAATGGACATCTTGTTGTGTTTGCTGGAAAACCTTTCGGGGATTTTTAAGCACTTTTTGTGTTTTTTAAGGTATTGGAACCACGTGTTCCTCGTTAATTCTGGAAGCAGCTCTGCAGCAGTTTTTTCACGTAAAGGGAGGAATCATTTCTTCTGTAAATGTGTATCGGCTTTTTCTAAGGTTACTTCAGTTTCCCCTTTCGATTTTTAGGGATGTCTTGGACCAAATAAACATGGAGGTCTGGGGTGATGAGGTTTGTGTGGAGAGACAATTAAGTTTAGGGGGCTTCATACTAAGAGGGGACACAGTGATTGAGAAGGTCCTACAGGAGTGGGAAATCAATGGGGGGAGATGTTTTGTGAGGCGTCCACGAGACTTAGTTCTAAAAAGGTAACTGGTGTGGATGGACGTGTGGGTATCCCGTGAGCAGGGTTCTCGGGAGGGCCCATGGCATGATGTGGGTTTGGGGATTGTAATGTATGACCTGAGAGATGACCCAGAGTGGTGTAGTATTCAGAAACCACGCGGGCCTGGAGCCAGAACATTTGCTACTCCAGTCCTCAAAGACTGAAGACACGCCGGGTTTTTAATAGAACACGTAGTGGATTTCTTGCGGAGTGAAATGTTTGTATACATGTTAATTGATAACCTAAAACTGTGAATGTGTCTTGGCGCTTGAGGGCAGAACTTGACACCCTGCATCTTGGGAAATTCATAGTCTGTTAGGGTGAGACAGTATAGTCTCAAGCCCCATGCCTGGCAGGTTCATGAAGAGTGAAGTGGAGGGTGATAGGCTGAAGTGAAACTCCTATTTTGGATGTAAGGATACGAGTGGGGACATTAAACTCAACAGTTTGCCCACCCATACAAGAAAACAGAGTTTCAAAAGCTACAGAATGCAGCCTAGGCCATGAGAACCATGAAACATTGTCAGCTGGGTTTCTCTCTGGCTGCATAGTGTTCCAATATAGAACATACTTATTTACATTAAAAACATTTGGCATGCCTATCTCACTATGCATTCATTTGGGTAACGCCAGCAAAGTTGGTATAAGGGGATTATATTATAGTAACTGGCCAATGCTGGTGGGTTTCTCCAGCGAGGAGAACTGAGCTGGCCCTGTTTAACGATAGATAAACATGGGGGGGGTGGAATACCACAGCTCCTTAGACTGGTGGCACATTCGATAAAGTATCAGTTTTGCAAGAATTTGGTTGTTCTGTTGTGGATCTCTTTCTAACATTCACCCCACAGCAAAGTGAAATAAACGGCAATGCTTACCGTGAAACCATAGCATGTTGTTCCTTGTGGGATCACAGAGTGAGACTAAAGTTCCCCTGCGGAAGCCACTGACCCCAAATTCCCGGCTTCTGAGACAGGGGAGGAAAAAAAAAACCCAGCAAAGCTATTACCTCCTCCCCCTACTTTATAATGTCAGGGAATGAGCAGGATGAGGACCTAATAACGTTCAGCTGCTTCCCTCTAATAGGTCCTGATTTCAGTAAAATATGGACTGTCCTCTCTCCCAGCTACTGGTTCATCATACATTGTAACAGATCCGGGCTCATCCGTCACCAAACATTCAAACTACCCTCAGTGGTCTTTGAGATGATAAAATCTACCCGCTTAACCCCTTAAGGACAATGGACGGTCCTTAAACCCATTGAAAACAATGCATTTTTGTCAATAAGGGGTTAAAAATGTTAAGATCGCTTAACGTAACACTTTGGGGGATACATTAATTTTGTTGCTATGAATTGTAGTTCTTTTTTTGACCAACATAACTTTTTAGGATTCTAGAACTTTTCCTTTCAGCATGTTTAGTGGTTATGGAGCTTATTGTTTTAATATATTTTTTTGGTTTAGAATGTTGCAAAAGCAAATGGTTTGCGTAGAACTTGTGACAAATGGCGCAGATGCCAATATGGCTGAAGTCTGCAAGAGAACCAAGATGTCTGTCCCAACAAGCATTGGCTTTTATATAAATATGATCATGCCCAGAATATCTGTGTTAAAGGGAATTGATATTGTTCCTGAGGCTTTGGGCCGGCTGCTTTCAATTGACCGTGACACAGAGCTGGCAAATGCCCATATTTCCCCACATGCCACACGAGTGAATCCACTTTATTGCCCTGCAGGCAGCTGGTTAGTTAATATATGTTGCTTGCCCTGGGGGTATCTGGTCTGATCCATTCTTAGCAGCGTTCTTGTGACAAAGGCTGGTGTTAATCATTGTCCCCTTTTCGACCCCCTTACCCCCCAGTAGTCAGCCGGTGCTGTATATAACAATGGCCCCGCCGGCCCCTCTCCCATTCATGGCTGTTAGTTCAGATGTGGCCGGCTTTTCACACGCAGATGCCGGCCTGTATCTGGTGTCGTAAACTTATCGTGTGACTGATGAAGCCGGGATCTCTATTTGCAGGAGAAACGTTTAGCTCCCTCTGCATTAAATGCTTTCCGGGGATACCTCGCCGTGTAAACGAAGACACGCGGAGATAGGACATCACTACGTTTACTGTCGGCACTGGCTTTGTTGGACTACATGTCCCACCAGTGCATTGTAGTATAGCTGCCGAATGTCCTGTTGTTCTCTGGGGCACTTGAGGCCATCCTGCTAATGTTCCTCTGCATGTAAAATGTTGGTGGGCATTCTGTGGAGAGGAGTGTGGTGACTGGCTTCCATCCTAGGGGCTATTCCCTAGGTCTGAAACAAGCCCACCTCTCTAATGAACGGGGCGGTCAACGATGTGTTGAATAGCAGACCCGCAATGACCTCTGTGTACCACAAATCTCATAATATCCATGATGGGAGTTGTAGTCCACAGTGCGATGTTAGCTATGAGTGGTAATGGACCCACAGATGAAGTAGAAATGTCAGTGTACGCATATTGTGCAGTATCCCGGAGAGCCGCAGTCAGGCCAGGTTTTCAGGGTAGCGCCTCGGATTGTTAACATGTTTTTGGGAATTCTGAACTCCCCCCCCAGGATTGCGGCCCTCTGGGACAGCTCTGTCCTGTATCACGGGTAAATGGGACCTGGCAGTTAACACCTGTTTATTTCCCCCGCTGTCAGTGAGCGTTAGCAGGTGAAAAATGCCAGATCTTTCTCAAAATGAAATATGGATTTATTTAATCGCCCCCTCTGCTGGCCTGTGTCTATCGTCCTTGGGACCCTGGGTGGTACTGTAACTCATCTCTGTTTTAAAACACCGGTTCTGGCCTGTGATGTAAGAAATACCTGCCCACTATCCTGGATTTACACATAGTCCCTCACTTTAATTATCTCCCATCATTGGTGTAGACTTGGAATAACCCCTGTCCCGTTCCTCAAACATGCGATTCTTATACATTTTCATCCTTTTATAGAGCCAACATGTAGAATGCGTGATATTTAGTAATATTATTTAGGTCCCTGGTTGCTAGATGGCTGATTTGGGAAATTGAGAAATTGACATGCGGCGCTTACAATGTGCTGGCGTTTTCATAGAATTCTAGGTATGAATTATTTTTACCTATTTTGTGCAGTATGCGTTTTGGAACGTGTAGAATTGGTCATGTGACCGAGGATGGGAGTACTTGGAAGTGCTTTAGGTTGCCACTTTGTGGTTTCGGGGATATGTGAGTTTATACATAATCTTTAGAGTTTATGGCACGGTAATAAGTGTTACCTACCAATAGTTTTGGTTTACTTTGTAGAGCCCCTTGTTTCCAGGAGCTCAGAATGTTTGCTGGTTGTGAGGGTATCACAGGGTTCTACATCTCCAAAGCTTAGCTGCACAACTTGAAATCTTAAACCACAATAATATTACTGCTAAATTCTGAGACACGGTCATCAATGTCAGGTTTACTTCATCTAGTTTAAAATATTTGCCCACGAGATCCCCTTTGGGGTACTGGCAGAGGCACCCATCGAGACTGTCGGCGGGTTAGATATTGTAACCGCTGGGGTAGCCACCAATACACGGTCTCGTAGTGTGACTCGGTACTGTCTCTTCCCACAGAAATTCCAGACTCCGGGCCGATTAAGGATAATTAGCATCTGCGTCTGTATTTATATCAGAGTGTTAATTAAGAATATGGAAACACAGATGCAGACTTTTCTCCGTCCGTTTTAAGATGCTGGTTCCTATTTAATTTTAATGTTGATACATTTATTTGGAGTTAATTAGTTTAAAATGGTGCTATGTTCTACTCTTGCACAATTCATGATGTCTGCGAAAGGGTTAATAGGGGTTATTTGCTGCCCCCCCTCCATTGACTGGTTTATTTGAGGGGGGCTCAGCCCTCTCTTGACCTCTGGTTGCCCCCAGACCTTCTGGTTTAGGGAAAGCTGGAGCCATCTGGCAACCATAACGTTGCCAGCGTTAAACCGGGCAGAAAAAGGCAACCATAATTCTTAAATGGTGCTATAATTAACCAAGAAAATTTCAAAATATAATTGGCCGCATTGCGAAAATGAGGCAGTAGATGATGTTCACGGATTTGCAGTCGGGTTCCCGTGATTGTATCGCCACTTGGTTATAATGTACGGATAATTAGCCGGTATCGGAGGCTTCGGCTTTTTTAATAAACTTCAAGAGACTTGCTTTGTCCCAGAGGGCTGGTTAAAACAATCTACGTCCATCGTCTGATTACCCATAAAGCAGATCTGACGCATCTTAACCGCTCTACACCATGCCCATAGTTGTGGGGCATCTCCAGTTGTCTTTGCTAGCCGTGCCAGAGACATTAATACAGACCTGACCGCGCCACGCCGGATCTTGCATTAATGTAGGCGACGTCTGTCATAGAAGTTTGTTGGTTATATGTGAAAGGTAACTTCATGCGTTGGTGCTCAAAGGCCTGCTGATCGTTCACAATGGAAGCCATTAAACTGGTCCATCCAATGGATTGTGTTTTCCCATGGCTTGGGGCTTCACACAGCATCCTTTAATACAATAGAATGCAGTCTAATCCATCATGGTAGCCATAAAAAAAAATTCCTTAAGGCACAACATCACTCCAGACGAAACGGACCTCGGCTTCTCACCCCCCCAGCGCATCTACGTATTTAGATTCTCCAAATCCATGCTTGAGAGTTCATTGAGATATAAAAGGGTAATTTTTATGGAGAGAGGGTGTCTGCTTGGTGTAGGAAATGCGGCGTAGATGTTCTTGGCACGCGGTTTGAACTTGGGTCAGTATGGATGGACGGCTTTTAGCACGTTAATGTATGGTGAGAGAGCGAGACGCCAGTAACCGTGGGTTTCGGTGAATGGTCCGGCTGTTTCTTTAGGCAGATGGTTATGTATAGGGGTCTAAGTCAGCAGCGTAAATGGTCTCGATACTCGTAGGTTTGGCCAAGTGTTGACCCTAAAAAGATTTACTGCAGGAGTGAAGGATACGGGTTCTAGATGCCTGCATTTCGTTCGACATTTTTAGATCTCTGCCCTTTAATAATAAGCTGTTGGCCCGTGGCGATTACTCAGATCTTATAAACATTCTTTAGATACTGACTTTTCATTCTGAGAGGAGATGAGAAAAGGTGTCTTGCTGTTGTGGGGAAGACAATAAACCACAAAGCTCTGAATCCCTGCTTCGTTTACAGTTCAAAGGACACTTTGTCATCTGTTTGGGTAATCGACCTCCAAGGGGGTTTTAGCACAGCTGTTGGGACTTACGAAAGGGTGCCATGGGCTCGGCTTTCATCCGCAGAAATACTCCCGTGCCGCATTCATTGGGGCAGATTGCCCTATTTGCCTGCGCGGGCTGGAGTGGTTAGATGCCCCTTGTAGTTGGTCTATATACAGAGGTGTATCGCTGGGATATGATGTCGTACCCCTGTGCTTCACACATCATGGAAGGAAGAGAAGCTGCCTGAGGTAGACTCAAGGAAGCGCTGTACTTGGTCACTGCGTTCCAAAACTATGCTTAAACTGGAACATGACTCAAGATCCAGGCCACTTACCCAGTAGGAAGCTCCAAGTTTTTCCCTTCAGGATAGGGAGTTAATGCTGGTTGTGCCACTGTTTGCCACACCCTGGCTTCCTTGAAGTAAATTAAATATCTCTGAATATTTATGATGATGACAATGAGCAGGGTATGGTTTTGATTTTAAATGCCCTTCCAAGAACCCACCATGACCTAAAAGCGGGGACCCTTTCAAGGTCCACAGGAGAAGCCCCGCCATAGACAAGCTGTCAGCTTCCAGTTTCCGTAAGTCTGCAGGCGATAAACCCACCTCTGGAGTAAATGGAGCCACATAATTCATGTGATGTCACTGGAAACATGCCTTCGGGTGCGAGAAACAAAAGCCTTAACGCAGCGGACACCTTAATAAGTAGGAAAACATTGTTGCTTTGTAAACGTTCCCGGTGAGGGAAGACAGGGCTCCGCGGGTTAATTTGTTCCATGGCTATACTTTGTCCAGATAGTTTATCCTCTTATATAGTATCCATGCGCAGGGCTTGTAGGCAAGGGGATGGAATTTTGGGTGTCCCAGAGGTCCTCGTTACCAGTGTTGTGTTTCTTTAGTGAAAGTCCACCACCAAGTACTAATTTGAAGGTTTTCCTCCTCTATGGGATGTTTAGCGCTCTGTAAGGCTGAGGAGTTGCTGGATAATGTTTTGTGCGGCCGCGGCCTGGAGGAAAAGCTTGGCAAACATCGAGTGTCTCGGTTGGGCGCTTAAGAAGCCGTGTCCCCTGCTGGCGGCTGATTTGCACTGTAATGGTGTCTTGTGTGCACACAAGCTATTCAGCCGATCTCAGTGGGAGCGAAGAGCTGCTAATTCTTCACACTTTCCGCAGTATGAATCGACTGGAATCTCCTCTTCTCGCCGTATAATATAAATATTTTGGTCATTTTACAAAAGTGGTAGGGGTTCAGTGCCTTTTGTTTTTTTTCCCCTCCCCAGTACTCTAAGAGCAGTTATCAGCGATAAATGTTACGTGGCAGCCTATCCTAGATTTCAAGCCCGCACCAATAAGGTCTGGTGTAATTAAAGAGTACGTGGTATTATGCAATTTTTTTTCCCCTCCCCATCAAAGGAAAACTTGTGAGGAGGCACCGAAAGAGAGATCGTAAGATCTGCCACGGGGTCCCGGGAATGTCTTGACTAGACCTGCTGCTGATTTTTCTGGCAGTGAAATGCATGATAATTAAATGGGGGAATTTAGGATTATCTGATGTTGAGTGGCGGTCAGATGAGGTTATGTTGTTGTTCTGTGACTTTTATAAAGTAGTTGCCTGTTTCTCCTGCTGCAAAGACTCAAACCTAATCAGTCATTGGTCTCGTCTTAGATTCAGGAGCCGTATGCCTATCCCATACATATTTAATACCATCACTGTATTACCCTCTACCACTTCTGCTGGGAGGCTGTTCCATGTATCCATCACCCACTGGGTAAACGGCACAGGGAGCTAACGTTCAGATCCCTTGTTCCAGATCTCATAACATTTCCAAATTCTGTCTTCCTCTCTGCCTTTTCCGCAAGTAGTATGTTCTACCGATCCACTATTCTTTAGGTACCAACTAGCCTCTGCTCTAGTCAGCCATTTTCTCAGGTTCGGTGGTCAGACCAGTCCTGTCTTGTTGTGGACAGGATCTGCTCGCCCTGCAAATGTTACCCCTTCCGCTGCCAAATGGCAGGTGTTATCGCGCAAAGTGACTTGTGAAATGTAATGTCTCGCATTGCTTTGGGGACGGTCTTCCCTGTGTTTGCTCACAACCTGGGAGTGACGGCCCTTTGA
Source organism: Spea bombifrons (assembly GCF_027358695.1). NCBI lineage: Eukaryota > Metazoa > Chordata > Amphibia > Anura > Pelobatidae > Spea > Spea bombifrons. Next base: position 27,300,413 of record NC_071095.1, on the reverse strand, counting down.
ACGCACTCTGGATCGACCGGGGACCAGAATGGGCAAATAGAGCTACTCAAACAGTGTGAAGGAGTTTCCAGGAAACGGGTATCCGTATAGTGCCTGCGCCGGGGGGATGGCCGAGGAGAACATAAGATTTATAGAAGAAGAAGAAGCTTATATGAGTAATACAGGAACTTCATTGACTTCCACCCCATCTATTCTCCCCACTTTCTTAATCAGTTGTTGGTCTCGTCTTAGATTCAGGAGCCATATGCCTGTCCCATGCATGTTTAATACCCCCACTGTATTACCCTCTACCACTTTACCGTTTGTGTGTATGAACAATGCCATTGTGTTATTTCAGGGGAGGCCGCTGATCACATGTTCTGACTACATGACTCCTGACTCAAGTCTCTTATCTTCCATTGAGAGCTGTGTAGAAGCCGTGCCGTTTTTTAACATGCGTTATACGGTTTATAAACAGGTGCTTTCAGTTTATCAAAGTATTATGGATATTATGTTTAAGCTTGAATCCCAGGGAAGCCGAGCTTGGCAGCAGCCTGTGGCAGAGCCAGCATCGTATAATCTCTTTCCTGTCCTGTCAGTTTACTTAGCCTGCCGCAAGCTATACGTAAATACCTTTAATTCAAACCAACATCTCTGCCCAGACTACCTTCCACGAATCTACCATCAAATAAATTGCTCACAAAAGTAGGTTTTTGCCAGCAATACAGGGATAATTAAACCCCCCCCCCCCAGATATCTGCACCTGTTTTATTTGGGTTTTTGAAATGTTGGAGGGAATTGGTGACCCATGTTTGGCAGGACCTGGCTGTAGAGAGGCAGCATTTTGAATCGTCTCCATCATCAGGGGATATTAATAGTAATCCTGGTGCACAGTCTGAAAAGTGGTCTTATCACCATAGCAACTAATGGAATGATCCTATTGACACCAACCTTGTATTGGTTGCTATGGTGATAAAACCACTTTTACAAACACTGCAGTGGGATCAGTTTCGATACACAGCCCCCAGCTTGCTCCTGTTCTTTGACTTTGGGTTAGGATTAGGATACAGCGACGTATTGTGATTTGTAAACTTCTCTTCCGCGTTCGCTCTGGCTGAAAGGCTCTAAATTAGAACCTTAATACTTACTCCTGCTAAAAAAAACTGGGTTATTTCAAAATGTTTTTTGTTGGGGGGGTGGGTGGATGGATGATGTCATTAACCCTACAGCCAAATGACACATCCTGCCAGGTGGTATCGCTTATGTACCACAGGGGGGTCCCATCTGGTAGAGAGGTGCGAGTTCCCTCCTGCTCTGTAATCTGCATGAGTAAGCAGGGGCTCATGGGCTGGGGCAGTTAACCCCCCTTCTCTTTATTAGTGTCCCCAAGGTGTTAACTGTCCTAATAGCAAGGGTTAATTGGACTCATGATCACCTACCACTCTTATAAAACCTTAAATGGGGTCCTATGGGTGCTCTATACAGTAACACCCCCTCTCTTTGGCGCTCTATACAGTATTACGGCAAATGCTTTATGGCAAATCTAATGAAGTCCTGTATCTAACGAGGCCTCTTCTAACAGACTTCTGCGGGTGCCGCTCTATTTATTAAAGGCAGTATAAGGTCCCGGCGTGTTCTAAGACAGCGAGAAAACATGCACAGCACTAATACGCAGCCGCTTAGAACATTATGTGAAATTTGAACGGAAAGATAAATTAAGGCTTGAGTCTTTACTGCAGGAGAAGTGAGCGAGTAGATGGGCCGAACGGGGGCCGATCTGCCAGCAGGTTCTGGGTTTCTTAGGGAGATGCTAAGGTCCCTCTGAGTGTGACTGTTGGCAGGGTAGTGCATAGGTGTAACAGCCTTTCAGGAGAAGTGGTAGTGTTTAATACAGTGAGGAAAGCAAGGAGATTTTAATGCTTAAAAGAACTATGTACGAAAATACTGATTTCCCACAGAGTTGGATATTAAAATTAGAGCAAAGTCGCACGCTAGAAAAGAATACAAGGTTATTAATTAAACCTGTATCCAGATTGGGAGTTTTCACGCCAGGACTTCTCGCCTCAGACATCACGTTGTAGAGTTATCAATTGCCTTAAACGTTTGTTCAGACGTCTGTATAAAGGATTAATGTGCTGTTTCTAAGAAATAACCTAATATAGGTTACAATCATTCCCGAGGCCCTCGTCGATTTACTTTGTATCACGAATAATGTGTTACTTTGGAAAAGATCTCAACTTTCCACCCCTTTAGAGTGTAAGCTAGAGTGTAAGCTCTTTGGCCTGGGATATGTCATTAAGCAGAAATCGGACTGTGCGCCCTTATCTCTGCCGTTGAACGTTCTACTGCTTTAATAGACTCTGAATTCTGCGGACTATCGATCGCAGCTAGTCTATGGACTCCTTCCGCCAGTCCTGTTGCTCTTCAGGCCTGTGTCCACAATGTGTCTTCTGACCTTGAGCGGAGTCCCTGAGTAGATGTTCCTTCGAGCTTTGAATAAAAGGACCATATCTAAAGTGCTTTGGCGATAATGTATAGAGAACGGGAGAATACACTTCTCCTAACCATTGTTCCACTGGCGATCTGGGATCACCATCCAATTATTCTGACCTTGGATTGGGGTTTCCATTTTTAAATCTATTTTATGGTTTTAACGTGTAAACCTATTTATACGGGGCATTTAAGCCTTTGTCCTGGGCTCTCCTTGAATGAATTCCTTGGGGTGGCCCGCTCCGTTGTGTGAATGTCTGCCTCCAATAAATCACATTCTAGCCTGACCTTGCTGTGTCTCCGAGGGTCCAGATTAGACACCAGATGGGGGGGTTTCAGCAGAACTTCCAGGCAGCTCCCCCACGCTGTGCAACTTTGTAACTAATGGGCCTCAAAATGTAAACAGTCGCCCCTTCGTATGCGGTTACCCAGAGTCAGTAAGGCGCTGCTAAAGCAGTTTATCCGGCCTTTTGGCAGCATTTGGACGCAATATGGTTTGTTCAGGGAAACGTGTGGAAGTTTTTAAACTTTATAAAGCTTTGGAACAAAATGTGTGAAGTTTAGTGGATGTTAGAAGATGGTTAATAAACCTGCGTGGATTATACACATTCACTACATGTTGGGAATAGAAATGGATGTAATGCGAATGTGTTCTGTGCGGCGGATTTCCAGAAGAATAAGACGTATATGTGAATTCTTATGTTTTATTTATCCAGGCGGTTCCAATTATATATTTAAATCCTACAATATGAGGGATTGCCTGTGACCACCTTCTTGGCCTGTGGTTCATCATGTTTGTATCTGATGTTCTGCAGAGTCCATGGACAGGCCGTTGCGTGCAGCTACCGTGATCTATTGTGAGCGAGTCCTGATATCTATATGCCAAGGAACGTGTATATTTCAAGCAGAACCTTCAGTAGTAGCGCTGCTTTTAAGGTTTTCAACCCTAAAAAAGTCATGGGTAAGGAGGTTCTTCACGGTTATCTCCTCCTGGCAGGTCCAAGCCTTCAGCTGAGCCCAAGTCAGGACTGGTGGTGGGAGATAGATGACACACAGTGGTTTTAGTGCACGGGTGGCAGGGCTGCCAGTTATTTGTGGCATCAGGTTGAAATGGCTTGGCTTTTTCCTTTTGCTAGAAGCCTTTAAATAACGTCTGCTCTGTCTGTCTGTCTGTCTCCCATCATCTCCACTCAGACCTACAGACATATGGCGGCAGTCATTATAAGGAAGTCAAAACTCTGGCTGTCTCCTTGATCCATACAGCTCCAAAGAGTCTTTATTATTTAAGAGTTGAGCAATAGACAGGTAGCGACAAGCTATAGATTAAGTCGATGAGCGTTTGTTGAAATGTTTGATTGCCATAATGAGATGGCTTCTCTGTTTAATGCCCCATCCAGCCAATCTCTTTACATGGGATTTCATTTACTCAAGCACGTTATTGTAGCATGTAATTCTTTAAATCTTCCCGTCATTATTCCACATATCGTGGGGAGGTTAATAGCTTGATTGCGCTAATAGTATGTCTAGCTTACTTTGTCGGTCTTTGAGGGCGTTAACGGTATCGTGATCCCTGCTGATATACCCCGGATGCTAATGATCAGATTATGTAATGTTTAAATGGGGTCTATCCAGGGATGTACATCTTTGTACCTGTTTCTCCTGCTTTCTAATATAAAGAACTGGATACTATATCTATATCTATCCATCTATATCGGTATAAGGGTATCACAGGGTTCTACAGGAGGGAAGGAGGCAGTAGTGTCTCACCGTCGCACCCTTCCCCTCCCCATCATGTCTCCTGACATTTCTCCAAGTACCTAAAATGCAGGTTTTTTTGGTCCGGTCAAAGACAATAAGCTTTCTCCGTCTTGCAGCCTTGGCGAGCTTCCTTTGTAAGAGTCCGTGGATCGTCCAGCCTAAAGGATTAGAAATGCTGTCTCCTTCCGCTTGCTGAGCACAATTATTCCGATTCGCAATGAAACGTAGGGCTGAGCGCTTTATCATTTCCCATAAAGGGAGCTTTAAAGGTCTTTGAATCCTTTCTACGCGCTTTTTAAAGGTCCGTGGCCCTTGGTGCCGGACGGGAACAATCCTGAATGTATCCTGCCAGCCGTAGAGGTGTTAAACATGAGCTGCTACATTTATTATTTAATTTAGGGTAATAGTGCATGGTTCCTGTGGCCAACTTGGCCCGTTCCTCTGTGTTCTTGGCAGTCTTTACAATCCTGTAACTATTAAGTTATCAAGTTATTATTCTGAGTTGGCCGTTGAGGCGAGACGCACCTCCCCAAAAACGTAAACTGCATCGGAGGATCGCTTAGAGATTGTCTGAAAGCTTCAAGCCTCCGTTTTACCTCTTTGTAGATTTCTCGCTGACCAAAGTCATTTATATTACAGCCTAAAGGTCTTCTGTGATCTGGGTCTAAGTTTGGCTTGGTGAATATGGTGAACGGAGGCATATGGCCTTTACCAAGTCCCAAGAAAGACCTGGTCCACCTAACTACCCTTCATCTTCTGCCCAAAGACTGAGTAGGTCTTCCAATCACTGGAACAGAGAGATTCCTAGATGAGTGGAAAAGCCTCCCAGCAGAATTGGTAGAGGGTTATACAGTGAGGGAATGGATGGGATAGACATCCGGCTCCTGAATCTAAGACGAGACCAACGACTGATTAAGGTTTGAGTCTTTACAGCAGGATGGAGGCTGAATGGTGCCGGTCTGCGGGCAGGTTCTAGGTTCCTTCTATGGAAGCGTGGTGCATTCTCCCTGTTCAGAGGTTTTGTAACATAATATCGAGTTTTTATACGAGTAATTACAAATTTTTCGAACTGCCGTTTTTCTGCCTAGTTTGGCACTTTTTAGGCGGTATCCCTGTTTTTACCCAATTATAAATAGTTTATATTTCCCCAAACAGGATGTAATGGATGGAACCTTTCTGGTATAGGGTAAAATAAACAAATCATCTGCAAATAATGCCCTCGCTCTTTCCATAGCGTTTCTGCATCGATATATCAATTTGTGTTTAAACTGTGAATCACAACACCCCTGCTAGCGTGTCTGTCGTCTGTCCATAAATCTTCCTGGTGTACACCGAACACGGGAGAATCTGGAAGCAGGACTCCCTGACCTAGGTCTGTATTTACGTTAGAGACGCTTCTCACTCAAACAAACCAAAAGCCGACGCAACCCCGTGGGTTAAACAATTCCAGAGCGAAATTAGAGGGATTTCTTGCATTGGAACCAGGCTGACTGCTTTATCTGTCATATGTACGATGCGGGGTCAGTAGTGAGAACAATGTATATCGGGAGATGAGATTTAAGATATCTTAGTAGACGGTGCAGGGAAAACGAGCCAAAGATCATTTCTCATGCGGCCACGGTCTATGCTATTTATTGCGGGCTTTTTAAAGCGAGGGTAGTTAAAATATAACCTACCTATAGCAGTGCCATGTGTTTTCCAGTCAGGCGCCTAAAGGTTAAACCATTTAGTGATAGTCTCTTTTTAATAAAATATTTTACTTACTGTTTCGAAATTAACATCAATTAGCTACAAGAAGCGAGTTAGTACCCGATGCCTTCTGCCCGACTGCCGGGGTTAGAACCAACCTCGCTGCCGTTAAGTGCCGACAGCGTGCAGTCTCTAAAACCCTAAGGGGTGATGAAATGAGGTGGCGTGGTTTTAAGATTTATTTTATAACTGGGATGGGGTGCTTGCCCCATGGGCTGATTCCCCCCCCCACAAAGGTTTTGTGCCATAGGCGCTCCCGAGCTGCCCACGCATTCTGCCCTTTAGGGCCGCGCTTGTCACTTCAGATAACGCTCTCTTGTCTACCCGACTTTGTTCTCTACAAGTCTGTTTACAATTAGCGCACAATGCGGAAAGTGATACATTGTTCCACGGTAAATTAAATTTACTTAACCCCTTTAAGTGCAGCCGGAGTCTTTAAACTAAAAAGATCTCGATTTTTTTTTTGTAAAACTATTTAATTTTTTTAAATTTATCTTGGGGTTTGAGGTTTTATACATTTTAATGTCTGTTGGCAAGAGCAGACTCTTCTCCCATCGTAATAGCGCCACTGAATCTGCTAGGACTCTAAAATGGAATGTAAGACAATATAATCAAGGAAAAAGAAAACTGGTGATTTAGGGGCGATACCATAAAGACAAGATCGGATTTTATTCAAAATGGTTTTAAAAAAAAGATAGTGGGAATGAACACTAAACGTAGCTACCTATTTCATGGCTTATTTGATAGAGCAGCAGCCATCACATAACCGCTCTGTTATCTCCTGATGTCACCGTGGGGTGAGTTGCCTGGTCTCCAAGGGCTGCTTTCTAATATCTAAAATATCTGTCTCCTTCCGCCGTCGGTCCCTAGTAATTGGTCTGCCTCTTGTTATCAATTCCCAGAATCGCGTGAGCCTGGAGCTCTGGGTAACGGCGGCCACTGGCTTTAAGAACCTACTGCAAAGATTTCCACGCCCTTCATGTTAAAGCGATTGTTAGATCCTAAACATAAAAAGCCTTTTGAGGCCAGAAATCTGGGGAATTTTTGGCCTGTTAGCCGCCACAGAACCTCTGCCAGACATGTTTCATGGACTACTTATAGAAAACGAAGCGGAATGTGCAGGCGCGATTGGAGAGAGTATTTTTATGGCTGTCGGTCGATACAGAGTGAGAGCTCCTGATGATGGATGACAGTGAGATGAGCTCATGAACTCCAGGGTGGAAGCGTGGGACTAGCGGGATAGGGTTTCCCAATGTCTGCTTGGATTTCCAGAGCCAGGAAGGAATTAATAACAATTAGATTTAAATGGAACCTTTCAGAACATACCCTGCATGCCCCGGATCTTTGCGACTCCATGAACGAGAAGCTTCGGAATTCAGTGCTAATCCGTGGGCATTGCCACAGACCGTTCCAATCCTTAAACTACCGTCCATACGCAACGTGTCTTGGTTTAATTTGTGGATAAGTAGGGATTTCGTTTTAATAGCTTTTTTTTTTTGTGCTAAATGTATTTGTGCCTCCTGAAGAGTGGATTTATCCACTGTGCAAAATGTGAGACTCGGTATCCCTGATACATCATCGGTCCTGGATAGTTGATGTCTTATGAGCTTTTAATATAAAAAAGGCTCTTGTAACACTGCATGAAATATATTTGTTTGTTGTCTGTTGTAGGATCTTGTTTTTGGGGTCCTAGAAGAGCCTTGATGGTGGGTCAGCCAGGACCAGCAACTTTTCCAGATTGAAGCAAAGATCCAACTCAACATGTACAGTGGTTCCTAGGACCAACCCGACCCACCAGCATCCACCTCCCTGCGCTCCTGTTACGGTGAGATGTAGATTGATATTATAACGGGGTGGGGGGGGTTGTTTGGTTCTCCAGTTTCATAATAGAATAAGCCATACATTCATTCTTTGGAGGTCATTTTTCTGATTGTCTTCAACCCAACTGCTAACATCTATCTTCTAGAACATGGCTGTAATTTAGTTCTTAGGTCTTGCTTTTGTTCTTGACTTTGAGAAACCTCCTTGAAATAGAGCGCTTGGGAGAAATGGGTAGAGCAACGAGCAACACAATACAACTATTTGTAAGCTTGATGTCAAATTGAGGTCCCCCTCCCCCGTATCCAATCCCTGAAATGTGTGTTCATGTTCCGGACTCACTGACATTAAAAGAAAAAAGTGCCAGAACCGAAACCATCTTTTGTTCGCGTGTTCCGTGAGTAATAGTTTTATATAAACCGTGGAATGCGCCGTTATGGCAAACAGTGACGGCCGTTTTAAATTCCTTGACAAAAGGTTCTAATTTTAGAATGTTTGCCAAAGGGAGGGGGCCCAGGCAAAAAAATAAGATTCTAAATTCCAATAAGGAAGTCCTAGCAGTTCTGGAAAGTCTTCTTAATTTTTACCACATGCGAGGAAGTCTGACTTGTGTTGGGTCGACGGGCCTTTAGCAGTGACAGCTTCGTGTCGGACTAGTTTCGAATCCCTTGGCCTTCCTGCGGACTTTGAACTATTAAAGATAGAACTGGTTTGGCAAGTTCTTTCAGATCTCCTTAATGTGTCGCTTGTTTCACTTGTGTATTATTATGGCATTAAGTCACGTGCACCAGATCTGTATTTTTAACCCCTTATGTGACTTTAGCTAGTGTACAGACAGAAGTATATTCTACGTGGACGGAATGAGAGCCATCTGGTTGGGGAACTGGATTTGTATCTCGGTTGAATATTTTTCCTGGGAATATTGTAGAGGTCGTGGTTTCTGGGATTTCCTGGTCAATGACTTCATTGACTTCAGGCTGCTTCAGTTATTATAAGGGTGAGGATGGCTTCCTGCAGATTTCTTTAATTGCAGACGCTTGTGATGACTTGGCCATCAAACCCAGTACTTGAAATCTCTTCTGGTTTTAGGCAGCCTGTAACGTGTCTCTCTGGACGAAGGCTGGATTTCTCTCCAGGCGTATCTTTGAAGGCCGCCTTTAAGTACACAGGAGGACTCGGAGATGCTCTGTGTGCTATAATGCCACTCATTATCCTCCATTTCTATGCCCCGCATGCACCAGCCAGGGTTTGGAACAAGGCATAGGTGGGAGAGTGGAGTAAGGCAAAGCACCTGCAATGCCCCTGAGGTTATTTGACATGTTAGTCTGGTCCTTCCTAAGTCATGGTTCACTGGTTTAGTGGTCGTCCTCCTTTCATACATCCCAACATTTTGAACATTGAAAAGGGGGGCACTTGTTGAAAGAGGTGTCTCTGGGACAGGGCTTTAACCAGACTTGTGAATGTAATTGAGCGGGGCATTTAGAAGAATGAGTTTTATTCACAGATTAATTTATAAATTCATTTTCTGCTGTTTCTATACACATTATCGGGGCTTTTATGGCTGTTGAGCCCAGTGATACCCTCACATCCAGCAAACATTCTGAGCTCTTAGAAAAGAGGGCCATCGGGGGAGGAAAGACAGAGAACGCGTGGTAGGTTTATTTCATGTGCAGTCCTACTGTGGTAGATATTGAAAGATTCTGTCTGATATTGCTAGAGCACAGTATTAGTAGTATTCGAATTTAGTATTATCTATATACAAACTTCTAAAAAAAGGCATTCTAAACACCAAGGATAGGAAAGTTCTATAGATGGTCATTTAATAAAAAAGAAAGCATCCTTGCAAGTTTTGAATATTCTGTGAGGGTTCAGTAAGGCTTTCCTTTTCAGGGTTCCTTAGAACAAGAGGTAACATGACTTCTAAAGAGAAGAATCCATTCCATTCCTAGATTCATTACCGCCCTTTTATCACTTTTTTTTTTTTTTTTTTTTTTTTTTTTTAATTGCGTAAAGAAATTTACTGAAATATATATAAATCTTCCTCCAAATGCTCATTAAAACGGAGGCACACAATGTGGATTGCCGGGGTGTAGCTAACCCAGGTTGGTTTAAAGTTTTATTTCCCGAGGCATTTTTGTATTCCGGCTCCCTGGAGAAATCTGATCCCCCCTCTTTTGAACAAAAGAAGGGTTACAAAGTTTCCCCCCCTCTGCGTCTCCTTTTCTCTTCTGTCTTCAGTCTCCGTTCACCCTCCGCCCAGATTCGCCTGCCATGCAGTAGCATGGGAGAATGCTTCTAGGCCCGACAGCCATTTCCTTGGCAACGAGGGGGAGGGTAGAAGGAGGGACATTGAGAATAGACCTTTGGGTTGCCATGGTTATTGATGCAAAAAGAGAAAAAAAAAATTTGGGACAAAAGATTTCCCCTGCTATTGCATTCTGACCCCTTTCTTCATCAACCCCTTTAAACCACTCATAGGACAGATGCACCATTGGCTTTTCTTTTTTAAATGGCCTTTGGATGTGTTCCCTTGGTAACCTTGCTTCAACTTGTTGCCTGGGCACCCCCATTACTTCTCCATGCGCATAAAGAAACGTTTCACCAAGGAGGTAATACCAAGAATTCTAATTTGGCTCATCTTACCCCCTGGAACGAAACATACCTCTTCTGACAGACCAGGAGAGCTTTTTTCATTAAGATGGTTTCAAAGAACCTCATCCAAAACATTAGATTAGCAATGGTCTGCCTCCAAAATGTTCGAAAACATTTCACAAATAGGAGGAACGGTGTTTTGATTTTAAGGGAAGTCTACGTCGACCTCTTGGACAAGTGTTCACTGCTTTCGTAGATGTGACAATTCTTGCGCTGGTCTTTGGTGATCATGTGACCCATTTTCTGTAAGCGAGCAGAAGACATGGACAATCTCTCTCTCATTACAACACTGAGCTGATGCTTTATGGCAATGCTAATGAAGTCCCTTCCTCCATAGACTTTCATTAGTCAGTGTCCAGCTAGGTGATTAAAACTGAGAAATCCTTTTCTTTCCCACAGGCAGTATGATAAGGAGTCGGGTTGTTTAGTAGATTGAGGCTCAGATAACAGAGCGAGAACTCATACAAACGGCTAATATGCAGCTGTATAATATCTGAACGCAAGAATTGTGTTTACAATACACTTTTTATATATCACACTAGAGGTAAAACAAGTTGGGCGCTCACTTGAAAGTATTTTTGTAGGTTTAAAGCGTTGCTCATGAAAGTCACGTCAAAAAATGGTTTGAAAGAACGTTGTGGGTGCGTTGTGCTTCCTATCTGTAATAATGTCGAGCGCTTGCTGTTCATGGACAGTATCATTGGAAAAATCCTGGTAGTAGACAATGACAAACTGTTATAGGAGTATGGGTGGGGTGAGACAGGAAGAGGTTCCACTATTAAATCGTCCCCCCTCCATTAACATGAATCTAGTTTGTTAAAGTCCCATAATCTTTTGGTAATTTATGGTACCACGAGGCATTAAACCTCACATCTCCTCTGTAAAGGATCCTTACCGGTTCTAACAATTCCAGAACAGTAGCTGAAATAAGAAATATTATTTATCATTCTATTTGTATCATAATTTTTCTGTGGACCAAGCAGGCAGTGAATGTCAACGCACTTTTTTTTTTTTTTTTTTTTTTTTTTTTTATAGTCCTATTGACCTCCCTGTTACATTTCCATTTATTTGATGTGTTAAGTAGCAGAGTAATCCATCATTGTCCCTTAAAAGTAAAAACTAATCCCGCACCCCCTTGTATTCTCTCTACTGAAAGTGCAAGGAAAGATGGACGAGAAGGGTAAACAATCCAGAAAGTGTTTGGCGGGAGGGAAACCTAAATAGAAAGTTGCCCCGAGGGTTGATTGGCAAACATGATAATGAGTTCTTGCTTGTTGAGCTGTGACATAAGCAGCGGGTTAAATGATTAAGTCAGACAGGCGGAAAAGTCTCCGCACTCCCTGGCCAACGCCGAAACTCTTCCTAAGTGTATTTTATCCTCGTTCCGGATCTTGTAAATGTTTTTATTAATAAGTCCGCTATTATTTAGGGGGCGATCTATTGACAAAAAAAGCTTTCTGATGAATTGACAAAGATATCCCACCACACAAGTATAGTTTACTTAAAACAAGATGAATTAAACATTACTAAATGTGATTTATGCTCAAGGCTGTTTAGTTTTCTCCTAATTACATTTTAAGAGACTTCCAACACTTTGTCACCAATTTTACATTTAAAAAAAAAATAATAAAAAAAATTTCTGTTCTACAATACTAGTTTTTACTGAAGTTTTATATTACGAATGCATGTGGAATTAATATATATTTTTTTTAATATGTATATCTAGGCTTCCTTTTTTTATATGAGAGGGATAGAGCCAGCCAATCAAAATAGAGTCCCTCAAGGTCAAAGTTGATTTTCTGAAGGTGCCTTTCGGCCTGAAGAAACCAGTGCTGAAAGAAGCGGCTGCTGTTTTGGCTTCGGTTCCTGGGTCGGGGAAACCCAAATCCGTCAACGTGGATCGCCACAAAGGCAGATATTCCGAAAACATGGACAACGAATCCCAATATTCCGGGTACTCCTATAAATCGGGCCATTCCAGGAGCTCACGAAAACACAGGTGAGAAAATCCCACCAAAGGACTAACGTTTGGTAAAAGGCATTTGTTTGAATGTTGAAATAACCCAACTTGTTAAGGTCCTAAGGCTTTGGACTTCGACCTAGTCCTAGTTAAGTTGAGGCGGTGGAATTTCCAAGGACAGGGAAGTGTTACCTGGGTTTGACATGCCTCGGGAGATAAATTATTGATAGGTGGCCCGTATTAAAGACCACTTTAAGTTTAGCCTTTCTAACAATAAAAATAATAAAAACCCTAAATGACACAGGCCGGGTGAGAAGTGATGTAAAAAAGTTTCTGCAATGTTTCTGACGCGTTTCATGGATTGTATGTATTCTGCAGAGACAGGAGAGACCGGCATCGCTCCAAAAGCCGCGAGGGTAGTCGTGCAGACAAGTCAGTAACTATACAAGCTCCCGGGGAACCGTTACTGGATAATGAGTCTACAAGAGGTGAAGAAAGGGTAAGCGTTTAGCTTTCTAAAAGTATTTAGAGTTCAGGGGAAATGCTTATATTGATGAGTTTAGATAAGCTAGTTACCTTTTATCTTTGGCAAACTAAGGTGAGGGGACACTCAGATGAAACACAATTGGACATCAACACTGTTGGAGGAGGTCTACTAATCACGATATATTGGATCGCAGCTTTTTGCACATTAAAGTGTATCGGTCAAACCTTTTGACTTCACCTAAATGTATTATGAGGGACTAAAATTTGTCACCGACCAATAGTTCTGATCCGCAGCTGTAAATCCGTTCAGCTGGGTAACATTTTGTATCTCATCTCACAATCTGCGTCCGGATACAATCCCCTTTGCCCCCTTTTAAAAAGCGTCCGTGCTTTTATACACACCTATCGTACCCAGTTACTGCTACAAGTATCTGTTTATCAGCAAGAGACTAGGAAACAAGCGCAGAATATAAGAAGACGAACAACTTTAAATCGATTAAACACAACATTTTAAGCAACTTATTCAACAACCTCTGTGCCTACTTTTTGCTCTGTCTTCTAGCAGAAGATGTGTTCTCTGCCCTGTCGGCCTCTAATTTCGGAGGCTGGAGGCCAATTAGGGATTGAGAGACGGTGTGAACTGCAATTTGTAATAGTGCTAATATTCCCCATACTAATCCCCCCCACACACACACATTTTATGGAACTTTGCACTTTTACAAGCCAACCAGGGGCATAACTACTGCTATGCCTTTTCAATAGAAGTGTTGTGCAAGATTGCAGACAGGGAGATGGTTCTGCAATGCACCCCAGACATTACCCGTGCCATCTTAATGCCTGCCAGGTCTTGCGGGTAATTATTTTCAAAGGGTGTCTGCAGAGGTAATTAACAAGAAAGCTTATTGATTCCTGCGCCGTTTATCGAGCTTCAGTCTGGAGCCTGGAAGCCGTCACTTTCTCAGTACAGCTTTAAACGAGTAGCTGGCCGAGTGTGTAGAGGACATGAGCCCTTGGACACAAGCCAAGGGAGAACACGCGTGCCGGCGTGGGCTCAGCTTTTAGCAAGTAGGGACAACTAGCATGGGCTTTTGATTGGTTCGCGGTGATGTCATTACTACCGAGCCATGCCAAGGACAAAACGGTGAATCTTCATTTTAAGTGCATGTTCTACGCTGTGACCCTTCTGCGCTGCGGATGAATGGAACGTGCTGAGCGCTTCTGCTTGATGATGCCCCCTGCTAGTCTACACACAACATCTGTCTAGAATACGTCAAATACATCTAGCCATTTTAACGTCGTAACGTCTCTTTATTGGGTCTTGGTAAACTGCGGGCGGCCTCCCACTTTATGTGTATATGTACATAGTTTTCAATCTAAATGGTTCACAATGTGTATATATGTATAAATGGTTCACAGAATTCTGCATTCACTTATAGGCAATGGTTAGGAAGAATTTAAACACAAGGTACAAATTTGACACAAAAGTAATATAAACACGAGGAAGCATGCCTGGCAACATATATTACACATGTTAATAGCAGATTCATTAGTGTTGGCATCAAAAGAACCAGTTGGGCCTTTGCCCCTAAGGGACCTCTGTTACCACCATACTCCCCCCCCCCCACGCGCATTTCACTTCTATACATTGCATTTAAATGTAAATTCAAACCGGATAACAGCACAACTCGCGAGTGGATTACAGCAGATCAAGTGTTAATTACCTTTACGTAGGCCTCTGAAAACTTCTTTCTACCTTCTCATGATTTTCATCTTCTGATAGGAAGATCTGGGGGGAAAAAAAAGAGGATCCTTGTAAAATGTGTGTGCGAGGCCTTTTATTATAAAATATAATATATATTCTCATTTATAATGACAAAGGTTACAGGATTTAGACAGTCCTACAACATTTCACACACTAGTTTTAGGTAATTAAATAATCCCTGCCCTTATTTAATTGGTTATGCATTACTAGTAAAAACGTGGTATTTCTCTAAGCATGTGAAACGGACCAGTCCCCAAAATGGTGCTTGGTCAGCATCTGTATAAAGCCAACGGGCAACTGTATGGCGCTAGGAGTAGTTGATGCAGAAGCATAGATCAAGAGTGACCTCTACACCATGAAAACATAGACTAATCCTCATTGTTAAACAGAATCATTAATATTAAGGGGCGTTTTTTTAATTTTTATTATGTTTTTTTGGGTTTCCAGGACGATAACTGGGGAGAAACTACCACTGTTGTCACCGGTACATCCGAGCACAGCATCTCCCACGATGATATCACACGTATTACAAAGGACATGGAGGACAGTGCCAAGTTGGACTGCTCACGGCATCTCGGGGTTGTCATCGGTGGAGCTTTGGCTCTCCTCTCCTTCCTGACACCCATTGCCTTTATGTTGCTGCCTCAGATAATGTGGCCGGACCTCGAAGCTTGTGGGACGGCCTGCGAGGGTCTCTTCATCTCCGTGGCCTTCAAACTTCTCATCCTTCTACTGGGAAGCTGGGCTCTCTTCTTCCGTCGCCCTAAAGCCTTCTTCCCGAGGGTGTTCGTCTTCCGAGCCCTGCTGATGGTGCTGATATTTTTGCTCATCGTATCTTACTGGCTTTTTTACGGAGTCCGCATTCTGCACACCAGGGAACGGAATTACCAGGGGATCGTACAGTACGCCGTCTCGCTGGTGGACGCCCTGCTTTTTGTCCACTACTTGGCTGTGGTGCTTCTGGAGCTAAGGCAGCTCCAGCCTCAATTTACCATCAAGGTAGTGAGGTCAACCGATGGGGCCAGCAGATTCTACAACATCGGCCACCTAAGGTAAGCGAAGCAGATAGCGGTTTTACCCCAACGTATCCTCTTAAAATGCCGAAAATGAACAGTGGATGGTAAGAGCTGGGAGAACCAGAAGAGCCACCAGCCATATAACTATAACTGCTGATCTGTATTAAAATCATGTAATGGTCCATCAGGCTTTTTGTGAGTAAGTTACGTTTCACTGGGCCTTGTAGTTTTGAGAATTGGACTCTAGAAGTAACAATACCGCTACACTACTATAAAAAGAGTGAAAGCTTTAGAGACAATAACGTGGGCGTCTGTAGGATAGTTGTCTTCATTTCACCAATGACACAATGCATCAGGAAAGGCTGGCCCTGCATGGTAGAATTGGCGGTGGCTTTAAAGTAACCCTCCTGGCCTTGAACCTGTTTTATATGTGAAATAATCTCACTGAAATGTCTAAAATTTAGAATGGGTTCTGATGAATGCTTTTAGATTTTTAATCTAATCTGCACTATAATAAAACAGCCTTCCTTGCTGGTCTCTGACACGGGGTGCTACTTGTCCATGGCTGAATTTGGTGGCCAAGAAGGCTCTAAGGCAAGGTTTTTAGGATGGTTCAATGTTCATTAATAGTAAGAAATGGTGTTATTATCCGCTAACAATAGGAAAAAAATCTGTAAAGGTGGCCTTTTATCCATGTGACCTTGAAGTAAAATTGGACATCTGCAAATCCACCCAGTCTTTGTTGTCATAGCTTTAATCCCCATTTTATTTTTTGTTTGCTTTCCTCTTGTTGATATCCTTGTGTCACCTGCTGTTTCTTCCCTCTGGCCACAAATGTATATTCCGTATACCTTGTCCTACCCTGTCTGTTTTCCCTCACAGTATCCAGCGAGTTGCCGTATGGATTTTGGAAAACTATTATCACGACTTCCCTGTCTACAACCCTGCTCTCCTGAACCTGCCAAAATCCATCCTGTCCAAGAAAATGTCTGGCTTCAAGGTCTACTCCCTTGGCGAGGGTGAGGTCCCGCTCTTCTGCCCGCTCTTCTGCCCGGTCCCGCGTTTCCTCTGTCCCTTCACTCCCTGTGTATAAAGCGCACCCTGTCCGGCTGCCTGTAAACATTGTCATAGTCGCATCAATGGGCTACTTGTCCTAGTAGCACAAGTGCAGAAGGGACGTGATGTAGGATTCCTTATCAGCCCTTTAATAAAGTAGAACTTCTACTATAGGTGGCCATTTCCACCACTCTATAGCAATATTTATTGTGATCATGCAGTGCAAATCCATCAGTAAGCGGCTATGTCCATCTGACTCAAAGAATTGTCTACGTGTTGGTAAAACTATAAAATGTATTCCTTCTGATTACACAAAAGAGAACTGCTGGGGTAAACATAAAAAAAGTAACGAAGCCACCTCTGAAATCTACCTGCCCCTTTAGGGCAATGTGAACAGAATACAAAAACATGAATAGCTGAGACTTCAAAGCTCTGCTGAGACTTGAACCAGGACCTCCTTAGGATACTCCCGACTTGAAAAGACGCACAAGAAGCTGCAGGCTGCCTTTAAATGAATTTATTAACTCCTTCACTACTAAATCCTGGCAGAATCAAACCTGGCATTCGGGTTTATAACTTGGAAGCCTTTACCACTAATAGTTAAGCAGGACCTATACTGTATCTAATTTAGCACAATTCTTAACTGCAGTTTTTTACACCAAAGCAGTATAGGGTGTTCATATACTTAATATCATACAATATATTTACTATATGATCGTATAACACTAATATACGATCATATAACACTATATTTATAAAATATATCACTGCTTATTAATATAACACAACGCTATTTAATATAATATCATATAACACTACTTACAATATAATACAATATAACAATGATATTTAATATAATTAATATATCATAAGGCTATATTTAATATAACCTCATAACGCTATATTTAAAATAACCTCATAACGTTATATTTCATAAAACATAGTTATATTATAACCCAACGTAACACTGTTATATAAATTAGATATGTTAAATTGTATTAATATAACAATGTATTTTATATTTGTACCAAGGGCGCAGCCTTAACTTCTCTGGGCATCCCTTGAATGGAATAATGTCTGTCTGTCTTAACGCTGGGGATAATCGATGTTTGTAGTGGGCGGCCGGATGCTCTGACTTCACTTCATTAAACTCCTGCCCCTGCATTCATTAACCTCTCCGCTGGGCAGCTTGGTTTGTTCTAATGCATTAATACGATTAATAGAATCAAATAGAACTATCCATATCTTAATATTCATATCTTGCTTTTAGAAAACTCCACAAATAACTCGACGGGGCAGTCCCGGGCAGTGATAGCGGCAGCCGCCCGCAGGAGGGATAACAGCCACAATGAGTACTACTACGAAGAAGCAGAGCACGAGCGCAGGGTGCGGAAACGCAAAGCCAGGTACGTGAACAGCGCATGGGGGGTCCTGAGATTTCTACAACAATGGGTGTATGGCTCCTAAATCTAAGACGAGACCACAAGCACCAGACAGACTGGATGGGCCAAATGGGTCTTATCTGCCTTATTACATTTACCATTCCTGCCGAGTGTCGCTATTTAGTTCAGTCAGTCCCTTTCTGCACCCCAAACCCCTATTCCTCTGCCCTCCCCTGGCACCCCTATTTTCGAAGTCTGAGAAACTGGATCAGAGAACACCTTTGTAATGCGGGTACCTGCCGTTTACTTGGCAAGAAGACTGCCGTCTTCCATGAAAAATAATCCTTCCCCTGATAGATAATTGCCCTTCTACGTCTGGCCTCTTTTTCTCTGTAATGAAGACTCTCTCGTTTATATTTGGCATTCTTCAGGATGCCCGTATTTGTCTCCAGGGCAAACTGTCAACAGGTGCCTATCAGGGGTAATCTGACCGTGGCAGTTTCACTCGCTCCTAGTGCAGGTAGACGGGGCAAAAACGCAGTCTGATTAAAACACATTAAATAGTTGGAAAAAAGCTATTAGTGATGATCTAATAAGTTTTGTGTTTGATACTGAAGGGTTTTGCCAGTTTGTTTTTGTATCCCTTAATCATTTAATGCCATCATTAATCTAATCTTCAATATACGCAGCCTTGTGTGATGTCATGAAAATGTGTGTCCGCTAAAAAGTGGTGACATCATTGGCAGATTAAAATCGAGGATCTTTTTGGAGTTTAGCTGATATGTAGGATTTATTTTGGAATTAAATAGCTGGATTCAGAAGGAATATTTCTCTCCCTGCCACCGGATTGGCTGAAACTTGCAGGGTCTCTAGTTCTTGGCTTTGAAGAATAGGCGCATTGATGTTAAATGTGAAATCCATCTTCCAAGGATGTCTCCTGACTGAATGTCTGATCTCCACCCCTAATGCAGGCTGGTGGTAGCCGTGGAGGAAGCGTTCACTCATATCAAGCGGCTGCAGGAGGAGGACCAGAAGAACCCACGAGAGATTATGGACCCGAGAGAAGCGGCTCAGGCCATCTTTGCGTCCATGGCGAGGGCCATGCAGAAGTACCTGCGCACCACGAAGCAGCAGCCGTACCACACCATGGAGAGCATTCTACAACACCTCGAGTTCTGCATCACCCATGACATGACGCCCAAGGTTAGTTCTGAAGGCCTTTTCCTCCCCTTTCCACAATATTTAATTTATTTTAAAAATGAATTTATCATGGTGGTTTGGAATAGGGTCGTGCAAGCGGAGTCCTCGGTGACCCGGATGGATCTGATCATGGTTTCCTAGTGGTCATCGAATGTCAGGTTTTGATACTTTACTGGAAGGTTGCTGTATAAGTGATACTGCCCCCTGCTCTCTTACAACGGGGGCGTCAAACCATGAGCTATGTGTATATTGTGGCATATTACTGGAACTGAAAGACCATTAAATAGAATAAATGTGATGTTCTAGAACGGTTGCTGAACAGAGTTGATGTACAATGTAACAGCAGCAGTTTCCATACTCTAAAAATGGCAACTTAACACCTTCTTCTGTGAATTTGAAACCACTCATATTTCCTTTTCTGGTTAAGCGCCGGTTTAATGAGTAGCTCAGACCACAATCTTTGGGTATTTTTTTTTTATAGTAGTGACCTTTTAAAATTTTTGTTCATTGCACTATATTATGAAGTTTATTACTTTAGATGGCGGTTGTAATCCAACACCAATTCTTTTATTGAGAGAATGTTGTCGCCCCCTAGTGGTGCTTTGTTGGAAGTTCCGGGATTCTAATGAGGGCATCCACAGCCTTCGCCGGAGCCCCGGATTATGCAGTAGGCATGCCTGGCTTATGAAATATTGATGGATCTCATGCATTTTTTAACAATGGTCTCAATGCAGTCTTTGTCTTGTGTGGAGCAGATGTGTCTATCGCACCCCGAAGCCTTTAATGAAAGAACAGAGACTGTTACATTTGGAAAAGATAAGAGCTTATAGACGTTTATCGAGAGTTACAGAAGAAATGGTAATGGGGGGATTTTAATTTTCGTTTTTAGCGTTGAAATGCAATTTAAGATGCATGGGACCACGCAGCTTGACGACCTCAGAGAAAGGATAGGAGCTTACTAGTTTACTGTAGATGCAGTTACAGCTGCAAACAGTCCTGATTTCCCGTTCATATTCTACTGGTATGCCTTTGAAGATTTTGCCGCCAGTATTAACTATTTCTACTTTTACTCCAACAGGCTTTTCTCGAGCGATACTTAGGACCCGGGCCAACCATCCAGTATCACAAGGACCGCTGGCTAGCCAAGCAGTGGACGTTGGTGAGCGAGGAACCAGTAACCAATGGTCTAAAAGACGGTGTTGTGTTTGTCTTAAAGCGTCACGACTTCAGCCTGGTGGTCAGCACCAAGAAGATACCTTTCTTTAAGATCTCGGAGGAATTTGTCGACCCCAAATCACACAAGTTTGTAATGAGGCTTCAGTCCGAGACCTCTGTTTGAAGTTCTGGACATTCGTACCGCTGGAGCGGAAATAAAAGGTGTTCTTTCACGCTGCAGACTGTAACACAACTTGGCACGTGTGGACATCGTTCCTTCCTTGCTATCTGCTGTTGGACTTTGGGGAAACCTCCACATGTATCCTTGTTCGTGCGCCATTCCAAGATCACAACCTTTTCTGTTTTTTTCCATCGACCCCTCACTCCTTGCTGCCAGGTAGAAGTGTGCACAGAAAAATGTAGTGCAATCTTCCAGATTTAGGAACCATTCTGGAGGGATCCCTGGCAAGAAAGACTTCCTTTTGTCGACCACATCTGCAATAATTTTTCTCCTACTTGCATCAGCCAAGATAATATCATTAAGCTGGTGTTTGCACCAACTCTTATAGACCTTCTTGACTCCCAACCAAGACTAAAGGATAACACATTTTTGGTGCCAAAAACCAAGGGCTATCGGAACGTTCTTTGTATTTGAAATCTCCTTCAACCGTCATGGTGCTGGACTTGGAAGGTCCTCTCCCTGCCTTGGACATTCCCTAATGATCCCGTTCGGCGGCATGTTGATGGACCTGTAGACAGATGCGGCTAATTCCATGGGATGTACAGATGTGACAGACAGAGAGAACAAGGATAGGGGGAGTTTTTGTATTTCCAGACATTCTGCTCTATAACCACTAACTTGTGGCCCTATCTAAAGGATTATCCCCTCTTTGTGAAGAAACATCTGGTTTTTCGGTGTATATTTGGACAATGCCTTTACAGTTTTTTTTTTTATTATTTTTAGTATAAAGATCCTTCCTCGCCATCTTGGATTGGTTTTCATTACTTTTTTATACCAGAGATGGACCTTGTCTTGTGAATGTAGTCCAAGGTTGCGACGGTTCGGATTTGCATTCCAATGCAACCATTTCATTTTCTTCATTTGGTTTATAATCGGGACGCTGCATTCCAATCCATTGTCTCACCACAATGTTTTGTTTTTTTTTGTAACTTAAAACAATGCACTAACAACGTGTCCTCTGGTTTACAGTCTATGAACTGCAGGTCTGTGATTCAATACATTGTTTTTTTTTATAAATGACATTAGGAATTTTTTTCCCACTAACTTCTAATAGCTGTGGTGTGAAAGACATTCAAATGGGATTGCTTGTTTTTGTTTAAACGGGGAATTTAAACCCTTCCATATAAATATGGTTTATTTTAAGATTGTATTAAAAATACCCCTTAGCTTATTTATGTTTTAAGAGAATGTATCCCCTCAGTTGATTTCGTCCCTTTTGTATACTGGTGGGCCAGGGTCAGAGATGCCCAGCTTCACATACTGGGTGGGCCAAGCTAGCGGCACGTCACTTTGGCCCCAGCTCACCAGTAACCCATGGTACTGAGATGCCCGTCTTGGTCCCATCTGATACTGGTGGGCAGCGGCCAGAAGGCGCCTCATTGCCTACCATTGGATACTGGTATTTATACTGGTGTACTGCCTGCCAGCATTCACACTACTGGGCAGAACCAGAAATACCCCATCATTTAGGCTTTCGCTCAAGGCAGAGTACTGCTGTGTCACCGGTGGGTAAAATATTACCAGCAAAAAGTAGCCCGAACTATATAATGGGTTTGTAAATAAACTAGATTTATATGGCGCGGGTTCGTTTTTCACTTGAAAATGCCCACACCTTTCTGTATGGCTCTGTTTTGTTTTATTTCTACTTTGTACTGATCTCGCTTTCAGTACTAAGATGATTTGTGACATTTTTAGGCTCCCACTACTGAAAGATTTAAAGAATAAAAAGGTTTTTTTTTTTACATCATTTCTTAACTTGTCACTTCACTCGCACAAGGGGGAGTGGGATGTAGTGCCATGTCGTTAACCCTGTGAAGCTATGCAAAGATAGTGTCGACAGGCCCAGCTGGCAAAGGGACAACATATATTATGAAGGGCCGACCACAGTGAGCTACCTCTGCTTATTACCCACCATACAATATTTTATTGAAATGGGGAGATTATAGTTAAGACGCTTCCATTCTTTGTCCATTAGAAACAGGGCTTATAATTGAACAGAGCAGGGAGCATAACTTAGTACACTGCTTGCACGTGTGCAGTGTAACACATGATAAAAATCCATGAGTAGAAGCAGCCAATCACATGTACGGTATCTGGACATTGTTTTGAAAGCATAAATGTGATTGGCTGCTGCTATTCCTATTGATTGACAGCTACCCCCCAGCTGTCTACTAAATGCAGGAAGCATACTTCAGTATGCTTCTTGCACATGCTCAGTAGGAGTTAAATGACACAGGCGTTTAACTCCAATAACTATAGAGCGCCTGCTCAGATCTGCACGCAGTAAAATGTGCTGGAGTTCATGCAAACGTGACTCGGATATGCCGTAAACATGAAAATAGGGCTGCGGTTTTAGGTGAGACTTCTCTCTTCCTTATTTACTGTCGGACTTTTTTTGTGGGTCAGACGGGAGGTCAGACCAGTGAGCTACATAGGAAACACAACAAGCCACTGAAACAACACTTATGCGTGACCTCCTGTTAGTCATGATGCTGTCGGGCCATAATGTGGCTGCGCTGCTGAAGGTTTGTGTCATGACCGGCTGTAATGATAAGACTAATCTCCATGATCCACCGTTCTTTTCAGCAGAGCATTGCACCCATCTACGGGGGGGTCCCTCTCTTGCTTTGTCTTCCCGTATATCAGGTTTAATCTTTAGTCAAACTTCCAAAGGAAGGCAGAACATTGAAGCAGCCACCCCAACCTGTGTCAGTAACCCCTCTGGACGGGGTGCACTACCTCACCAGTGTCCAGTGCTGGAAACATCGCAAGTGATTGTTACACCCGCGGAATCCACCAACGGCATAGCAGGGGCTTTCACAAAAGCTTCCGGCAATCCTTCATGCAGCAGTTCCAAAAAAAAAAAAAAAAAAACTGATGCAAGCCTCCGCCTTACAGAAATCCACAAATCCAGCCCAAACTATTTAATTAGGGTACAACAAACGCTACTTCGACTGTAAGCTCTTAAGGACAGAAATTTCCTTTGCCGATGCATGCCCTTCTGTCAGTTAATGCTTTGTATGATCATTACATTTACTAGACGGGCAGTCTATATATAAATATATACACACATCACGCTGTATTAATTAAAGGGGAAAGGTGAAGCTTCCCCATCAGTGCGTTCCACACCATACAAAAGTCACAAGTAAGACAATAAACATATGACAGTGTGTGAAAAGCAATCATGTCATAACACAATCCCAGCTTTACGTTGCCGGTGTGGTGTACTAAACAACACGTGATATTTGGTGTTACTGGGCCACCCACCTAACAAGACCTGTCAGGACTGTCCTAGTAAAACTTGGGATTGTCGGCAGTCTATGTACATGCTAACTTTACATGCGGTTTCAGAATGACCCATAGGGCAGAAAGCCAAACCACGTCACATGGAATAAATTCAGCCCTCTGCTGTGATGTGGCGGTTGGGACAGACCCTGCGCTTTATCTCAAAGGATTTGCAATCGTTACCCGCTAGCCCTACACTGAAATGGCATTTACCCCCTCACAAATACCCCAGGGCAAGATGTCACCCCTACCTTCTGGGGTCCTCTTTCTTCCCTCCGGTCTTTGCCTGCCTTTGTGCTGAATTCACCTTAATTACACCCAACTTTATCCAAACGCACGACTGACAATCTACACAGACTGGAAATGGCAGACCAGTGACCAATCAGCAAGCAGGGACCATTTCCCGCCTTTTTTCAGGAAAAGTTTAAGTGAACATCCCAGGCTTTCCTAACAGTATAAACAAACTACTACTAATAATACTAATAGTAATAATACTTCTACTAATAACACAATAACACTACTACTAGGAATACTAATACGACTACTACTAATAACATTAATAGTAATAATAGTACTAATAATAACACAATAATAATGTGTCTACACATGGAGCCCCAGCTCACCCCAGGCCCTGTGTCTGCTCATTAGAGCAATCCATTGGTTGCTATGGTGATACCACCACTGTTAAAAATATATACTAGGTTTTCATCCACAACTTTGCATTGCATTAATAAGGCTGTGTGCCAAAACAAGCCTTGGGACTGCCACTCCCATGGCCCTCAACCACAGGGACACTCCATTTGTTTCAGGAAACGGGTGTGAACTGATGTATAATCAGGATAGGGTGCTGAGGTGAGTCTGTCCCTATTAGTGTGTGTGTATATGTATATATATATATATACACACACTGATAAATAGGGATAATAGTATAGTATATTATATAGTATACATTATATCGTGTATGTATATATATTATATAGTATAGTATATATTATATTGTGTGTGTATATATATATATATGTATAGTATATATTGTGTGTGTATATATACGGTATATATGTATAGTATATATTGTGTGTATATACCGGTATAATATATAGTGTGTATATATACATACATACTCGTTATATCAGTCATCTGACTTTTTTTGGCGGTCATGTTTCATACAAAAACTGAAACTCGATGCAGCCTAACGCCCATCACTAAGACCGTTGGAGATCACGTGGAGAGGAAGTGTGCAGACCACATGTGTGCAGCTGCCCGGCATCGCTTGCTAAAAAACTATAAAGGTATCTGGATTGTGCGGAATAATAATAATAATACGTTTGACGCGGGGTCTGGTGACAGCAATAAATAACAACAAAAACCAGCACATAAAAAACACAATTGTACAGGTTTATTGTGAGTGTTTCACATTTTAGCACATACTGTAAGCAGCGGCTGATAAAATGACGCACGTGTGGGCCCCGCCGCACACGCTTACACTTTTGCAGCCATAAAGTAAAGGACAGCATCTGTTCAGGCCTGACTGCAAGGATTTGCTGTCCTTAGGCTAGGTTTCCACATGGGTTTTTTTAGCTAAAAACGCCTATAAAAACGCCAATAGCGCCACCTGGCGTTTTTTTGTGAAAAACGCATGCAGCCAGATGTTAGCTGTAATTCAATAGGAAATCGCAAAATGCCATTTCCACTTGGCGTTTTTCTGTTTGGCGTTTTTTCAGTCCTCTTTGGCGTTTTTCTGCTTTTTTGGGCTCTGTGGCAGTTTTTCAAAACTGCAGCATGTTGACACTCGTTTTTTGCAAGAAATCTTGGCTTTTTTTCTCCAATAGAAGTCTATGGGAGAGAAAAAACGCCATGAAAAAGCCATGTGGGTTTATTGCCTTGGCGTTTTTTATGGCGTTTTTTCCACAGTTACAATGCAGAGGATGGACCCAGTATCTGTGTGTCCTACGAGAAATAGGCTGAAAACAAGCAGTTTCACACAAAACAAAGTCCTGGACTGGTTCATATTGAATTTTACACCATTTGGAACAAACATGCCATTACAAACAAACATACGCGACCGGATCCTGCGTGCCAAAAGCAACAGCAAACAATTTGCACCATCATTTGGGGCCAATCTTCCCAGAGGAGCAGACATTCGAAATAAAGCCTGCCTTACAAACCACAGAAAAGAGACAAAAGGGTCTACCAAGTAAATGACATCAGGAGAGGGCAGATACTTGCCATTTATCCTAATCCCTTTTAGCTGGGTGAAACTTCTAACTTGTAAAGGCTGGAAAAACTGCCTAAGGTCAAAAAAAGCAATTTCCACAGAAAGGCTAAAACGCCAGAAAAAACTGCAGAAAAAACGCCAAAACGCAGCTAAATGCAGTGGCAGTTTTCTTGGCAGTTTTCCTGGCGTTTTTCATCAAGAAAAAAACGCCGGACAAAAACCCAAGTGGAAACCTAGCCTTAGGCTTGGTTTCCATTGGGGTTTTTTTTGCTAAAAACGCCTATAAAAACGCCAATAGCGCCACCTGGTGTTTTTTTGTGAAAAACGCCTGCAGCCAGATGTTAGCTGTAATTCAATAGGAAATCGCAAAATGCCATTTCCACTTGGCGTTTTTCTGTTTGGCGTTTTTTCAGTCCTCTTTGGCGTTTTTCTGCTTTTTTGGGCTCTGTGGCAGTTTTTCAAAATCGCAGCATGTTGACACTCTGGCGTTTTTTGCAAGAAATCTTGGCTTTTTTTCTCCAATAGAAGTCTATGGGAGAGAAAAAACGCCATGAAAAAGCCATGTGGGTTTATTGCCTTGGCGTTTTTTATGGCGTTTTTTCCACAGTTACAATGCAGAGGATGGACCCAGTATCTGTGTGTCCTACGAGAAATAGGCTGAAAACAAACAGTTTCACACAAAACAAAGTCCTGGACTGGTTCATATTGAATTTTACACCATTTGGAACAAACATGCCATTACAAACAAACATACGCGACCGGATCCTGCGTGCCAAAAGCAACAGCAAACAATTTGCACCATCATTTGGGGCCAATCTTCCCAGAGGAGCAGACATTCGAAATAAAGCATGCCTTACAAACCACAGAAAAGAGACAAAAGGGTCTACCAAGTAAATGACATCAGGAGAGGGCAGATACTTGCCATTTATCCTAATCCCTTTTAGCTGGGTGAAACTTCTAACTTGTAAAGGCTGGAAAAA